>NW_012107808.1:1753766-1794676 GCF_000951045.1 Mandrillus leucophaeus | reverse complement strand
GGATGCTTTGAAAGAGGTGTTTCATTGAATTCTCTTGTTCTGATTCCATGTTCACCAGTAGACCTTCTGATTATAATTTGGCTTCCCATGTGCTTTCAAATGGACCGTGGAAATGCTGTCGACTTTGAGGTCGTATTACAATCTAGTCCTTATTTAAAAAGTTGATATTCTGGCTTTTCATCAGTTTAGTGAGCTTGGGGAATGTGATTTCACCCTAAGAAACAGATGTTTGGTGGGCCAAAAACAATGCCATTATTGTAAAACAACAACAGAAACAAAAAAAACCTCTCATACCTAAGCCTTAGATTATATTACCTTTTTTTTTTTTTTTTTTTTAGTGAGACAGAGTCTCACTCTGTCACCCAGGCTGGAGTACAGTCATGCAGTCTCGGCTCACTGCAACCTCTGCCTCCTGGGTTCAACCAATTCTCCTGCCTCAGCCTCCTGAGTAGCTGAGATCACAAGTGCCCACCACCACACCCAGCTAATTTTTGTATTTTTAGTACAGACAGAGTTTCACCATGTTGGCCAGGCTGGTTTCAAACTCCTGATCTCAGGTGGCCCACCCACCTCGACCTCCCAAAGTGCTGGAATTACAGGCATGAGCCACTGCAACTGGCCAGATTATAGTACATTTTTGAAGTGAATATTACTCTGTTTACTATTCTCACCCTTGGACACAATCATATACTGCTCTGCTTTGTCTGTGACCAACTCTTTCCTTACTCTATTAAACTTCTCATTAACATCACTTTTCAGATGGGGAAAAAATACTTAGGGAAGTTAAATGATTCCTTAAAAAATCACTGTGCTAATGGCAACAAAGGCCAAAATAGACAAATGAGATCTAATTCAACTAAAGAGCTTCTGCACAGCAAAAGAAACTATCATCAGAGTGAACAGACAACCTACAGAATGGGAGAAAATTTTTGCAATCTACCTATCTGACAAAGGGCTAATATCCAGAATCTACAAAGAACTTAAACAAATTTACAAGAAAAAATCAAACAACCCCATCAAAAAGTGGGCAAAGGATATGAACAAACACTTCTCAAAAGAAGACATTTATGCAGCCAACAGACATATGAAAAACTCTCATCATCACTGGCCATCAGAGAAATGCAAATAGAAACCACAATGAGATCTCACACCAGTTAGAATGGCAAGCATTAAAAAGTCAGGAAACAACAGGTGCTGGAGAGGATGTGGAGAAATAGGAACACTTTTACACTGCTGGTGGAACTATAAACTAGTTCAACCATTGTGGAAGACAGTGTGGTGATTCCTCAAGGATCTAGAACTGGAAATCCCATTTGACCCAGTGATACCATTAATGGGTATATACCCAAAGGATTATAAATCATGCTGCTATAAAGACACATGCACACGTATGTTTATTGTGGCACTATTCACAATAGCAAAGAGTTGGAAACAACCCAAATGTCCATCAATGATAGACTGGATTAAGAAAATATGGCACATATACACCATGGAATACTATGCAGCCATAAAAAAGGATGATT
Organism: Mandrillus leucophaeus; assembly: GCF_000951045.1. Taxonomy (NCBI): domain Eukaryota; kingdom Metazoa; phylum Chordata; class Mammalia; order Primates; family Cercopithecidae; genus Mandrillus; species Mandrillus leucophaeus. The sequence goes on along the minus strand of NW_012107808.1, from coordinate 1,793,153 downwards.
TCATGTCCTTTGTAGGTACGTGGATGAAGATGGAAACCATCATTCTGAGCAAACTATCGCAAGGACAGAAAACCAAACACCGCATGTTCTCACTCATAGGTGAGAATTGAACAATGAACACTTGGACACAGGGTGGGGAACATCATACACTGGGGCCTGTTGTGGGGTGGGAGGAGGGATAACATTAGGAGAAATAATTAATGTAAATGACGAGTTAATGGGTTCAGCACACCAACATGGCACATGTATACATATGTAACAAACCTACATGTTGTACACATGTACCTTAGAACTGAAAGTATTATAATAATAATAATAAATCACTGTGCTATAGTGAAGAAGATTTAGAATCCAACTCTGCTTGACTTCACACCTCATGCAGTTTCTCTGTTACTTTAATTTCTTTCTTGTTCGGGCCCAGTATTTCTCTTACTGTAGCCTTATATTACATTAAATATTCAGTAGTTAGTGTGCTACCTCCAAATGTATTTCCTTACAAATAAATACTTCTGTAGAGGAAAGAGCAATTGCCATATTTGTGACAACATGCAAGACTGTGTCACCAGGTATAAGAAGGTAATGCCCAGGGCATGACAACGAAAGGCATTTTCAGATGAGTGTGCAAAGTGCAGTGTTTGGAGTAGACACTGAGTCACTCTTAGTTCTTTTCTTTATGGGGACAGTGGTGTAGGGAGATAAAGAACATAAGCCAAGGGTTCTCTGGGGGTGCAAACCACAGGGACGACTTGCTGCATAAAAGCTGCTTGGAAATCATCCACCTCCCATGAGCTGTTTCTCCCTTCGAGTGAGAGGGCCAGCCCAGACAGATAAGAAGCAGCAATCTGTAAAAACCATCTGCAAGTGCCGACAGGACTTTGGCAAGGAGGCAGGCTGGGATCTGTTCCTACTAATCTGTAAATCCAGCTTTCAAAATGGATCCCCCAGGAGGCCTGGGAGTGGCTTAGAACATTCTGTGGGTCAATTTCAGGAATAAATGAAAGAGTATGTTGAAGGGCAGGAGGATATGTCAGCTGGAACCACTTCAAGGGACATTGTTTGGGTCGCAGCTCAAATGTTACCTCTTCAAGAAAGCTTTACTTGACAGGTGCCCATCCCTGAATCACATTTACCTATTTATATATTTTATAGATCAGCTATCTGAATGCTATTTAGATGGTCAAATCCCTTCCTAGCTAGGATATAAGCTTCATTTGGGTAGGGACCTCGCTTGTCTTTTGTTGCTCCACTGCAGTTGCCTAGAAGAGAGTCTGGCACATGGAAGGTTCTCCATAAATATTTATCGGTTGCTGGATTTAATGAATAAATGAATAACTGAATGAATGGGCAGAGAAGGTGGTGAGGATTAATGAGAAACCATGGTGAGTAGAAGGAGCCAATATTTGGAAGTATACAGATGGGATCCCAATCTTGATGCTAAGCTAACTGGATGTATGACCTTAACCGTTCTGACTTTCAGTTTCTGGTCTATCAAATTGTGTTTCATAGAATTACAACGATTAAATGGCAAAACAATCCAGGTTCACTACCATCTGCAAAGTGACTGGCATAGAGGCTGACATGTAGGTCCACTAATCAATATTCGTGTCACTGTCTTCCCTCCAAATACATAAGCTCCCAGAGATACACATGTACCTCGTGATAGGTAAGATTCAATTCAATATTCAGTTTTAGTATCAAATGCTAAGCACAGAGGATCTGGAGATAAATTTGAGATTCTGCCCTCAAAATGCTCATAGTGCCACCTGCTTATCAACATAAAAATCAAGCTTGTTCTGAGCAAGGCATATGGGGTGGCATCTCCCTCATTTCTTTTATGATGTTTAAAATGGGTATATAATATTTGTGCATGTTTATGGGGTACATGTGATATTTTGTGACATGCGCAGAATGTGTAATAATCATGTCATGGTATTTAGGGGACCCAACACCTCCAAAAATTTATGGTTTTTATGTTTTGGGAACATTTGATTTGAAGTTCTCTCTTCTAGCTATATACAGTACATCGTTGCTATCCATAGTCACCCTACTCTGCTATCTAACATTAGAACTTATTCCTTTTATCGAAGTATATGTTTGTATCCATTCACCAACTTCTCTTCGTCACCACACCCCACATATATTAGCTACTGTGAATAGTGCTGTGATAAACATGGGCGTGCAGGTATCCTTTTGATATACTGATTTCTTTTCCTTTGGATAAATACTCAGTAATGGGATGGTTAGATTATATAGATTTTTTATTTGTTTATTTTTCTTTCTGTTAGCTTTTTGACAAATTTCCACAGTTTTCCACTGTTGTTGTAATAATTTACATCTCCATAAACAGTGTATAAGAGTTCTTTCCCCCCACATCCTTGCCAACATCTGTTGGTGTTTTTTTTTGGTTTTTTTTTTTTTTTTCCAATAGCCGCTTTAGCTGGGGTGAGATAATATCTCATTGTGGTTCTGATTTGCATTTCCCTGACAATTAATGATGTTTAGCATTTTTTCATATACCTGTTGGCCATATGTATGTCATCTTTTGAGAAATGTCTATTTATGTTCTTTGCCCACTTTTCAATGGGATTATTATTATTGCACTGAGTTATTACTATTATTGCACTGAGTTATTTGAGTTCTTTGAGTATTTTCTAGATATTAGCCCCTTGTGAGATAAATAGTTTGCAAGTATTTTCTTCCATTCATCAGGTTGTCTCTTCATTCTATTGGTTGTTTTCTTTGCTATGCAAAAGGTTTTTAGATTAAGTCTCTTTTGTCTGTTTTGAGGTGTTGAGGTCTTAGCCTTAATACCTTTGCCTGGACAAATGTTCTGAAGTGTTTCCCTGATGTAGTAGTTTTATATTTGCAGGTCTTATGTTTAAGTCTTTAATCCATCTTGAGCCAATTTGTGTATTAATATATGGTATGAGATGTACAGTGAACCTAGGGGTCCAGGTTCATGCTTCTGCATTACAGCTTCATGGAAATCTAATTTTCCCAGCACCATTTATAGAAGAGGATGTCCTTTCCCCAATGTATATTCTTGCCACTGTGAAAGAAAAGTAAGTCTTGGGACCACAAAATCACTAAGCTAAAGAGAAAAGGCAAGCTGGGAACTGCTTAGGGCAAACCTGCCTTTCCTTCTATTCAAAGTCATCCCTCTTCTCACTGAGATGAATGCATATCCAATTATCTCCTTTAGAAAGGAGGCAACCATTTGTCTTTTATCTGCCTACGATCTGGAAGCCCCCTCCCCAGTTTGAGTTGTCCTGCCTTTGCTTAGAGTTGTCTTGCCTTTCTGACTGAACCAGTGGTCATCTTACATATATTGATTGATGTCTCTTATCTCCCTAAAATGTGTAAAACTGAGCTGTCCTCCAACCACCTTGGGCACATCTCATCAGAACCTCCTGAGGCTGTGTCACAGGCATATATCCTTAAACTTGGCAAAATAATTTTCTAAACCGACTAGGACCTGTCTCAGATATTTGGGGCTCATAGCACCTTTGTAAAAACTCTGTAAATATGTGAATTTCTTTCTGGGTCCTCTATTCTATTCCACTGGTCTATGTGTCCCTTTTTATACCAATACCATGCTGCTTTGATTATTATAGCCTTTTAATACATTTTGAAGTCAGGTAGTATGATGCCTCCAGCTTTGTTCTTTCTGCTCAGGATTGCTTTGACTATTCAGCTTCTTTTTTGGTTCTATACACATTTTAGGATTTTTTTTTTTGTATTTTTGTGAAAATTGACACTGGTATTTCAATAGGGATTGCATTGAATATGTAAATTGCCTTGAGTAGTATGGTCATTTTAATGATGTCAAGTCTCCCAATCCATGAGCATGTGACGTCTTTCCATTTCTTTGTGTCATCTACAGTTTCTTTCATCAGAGTTTTGTAGTTTTCCTCTTAGAGGTCTTCCACCTCCTTAGTTAAAAATATTCCTATATATTTAATTAATTTTTTTTTCTAGCTAGTATAGACGGGATTGCCTTCTTGATTTCTTTCTCAGCTAGTTCATTATTGGTATATAAAAACACTACTAATTTTTGTATGTTGATTCTGTATCCTATAACTTCACTGAATTTATCAGACATAAGAGCTTTAGGTTTTTCTAGATATAAAATCATGTCATCTGCAAAGTGAGACAGTTTGACTTCCTCTTTTCCAATTTGGATGCTTTTTATTTTTTTTTCTCTTGCTTGATTGCTCTAGTTAGGACTTCCAGTACTATGTTGAATAGCAGTGGTGAAAGTGGGCATCCTTGTCTTATTCCAATTCTTAGAGGAAAGGCTTTCAGCTTTTACCTATCCAGTATAATGTTAGCGGTGGTTTGTCATATATGGCTTTTATTATGTTGAGGTATGTCCCTTCTACATCTAGTTTCTTGAGAGTTTTGTATCTATTGAGATAATCATATGGTTTTTTTCCTTGATATTGTTGATGTGATGTATCACAGTTATTGATTAGTATATGTATTCTTGCATCCCTGAGATAAATCGCACTTGATCATGGTGTATTACCTTTTTCTGTACTGTTGAATTTGGTTTGCTAGTATTTTGGGGAGATTTCTGTGTCCATACTCATCAGGGATATGACCTGTAGCTTTTTTTATTTGCCACATCCTATTCTGGTTTGCTATTAAGGTAATGCTGGTCTTGTGGAATGTGTTAGGAGGAATGCCAGAATGCCTTCCTCTTCAATTTGTTGAAATAGCTCGGGGAGAATTGGTATTATTCCTTCTTTGTGTGTTTGGTAGAATTCAGCAGCAAAGCCATCCAATTTTGCACTTTTCTTTGTTGGAAGACTTTTTATTACTGATTCAATCTCATTATTCATTATTGTTCTGCTCAAGTTTTCTATTTATTTTTTTCTGATTCAATCTTGGTAGGTTGCATGTGTACAGGAATTTATTTAGGTCCTCTACATTTTCCAGTTTGCTAGTGGATAGTTGTTCATAATAGTCCCTGATCATCTTTTATATTTCTGTGGTATCTGTTGTCATGTCTCCTTTTTCATTTCTGATTTTATTTATTTAGGTTTTCTCTTTTTGTCTTTTGTTAGTCTAACTAGCAGTTTATTGATTTTGTTTATCTTTTCAAAATGCCAACTTTTCATTACATTGATCATTTGTATTATTTTCTTAGTCTCTATTTCATTTAATTCTGCTCTGATCTTTATTTCTTTTTCTCCACTAATTTTGGGTTTGGTTTATTCTTGCTTTTTTAGTTCCTTGAGGTACATCATTAACTTGTTTATTTGAAATATTTCTACCTTTTTTGATGTAGGCATTTATTGTTATAAACCTCTCTCAGCACTGCTTTTGCTGTATCCCATAGGCTTTGGTATGTTTTGTTTGGATTTTCATGTTTCAATAAACATTTTTTCCCCTTCTTCATATCCTCCTTGACCTGATGGTCAATTAGGAGCAGGTTGTTTAGTTTAAATGTATTTGTACATTTTCCAAAGTTCCTGTTGTTATTGGTTTCTAGTTTTATTCAGTTGTGGTCTGAGAGAATACTTAGTATGACTTAGATTTTTAAAAATTTATTGAGACTCGTTTTGTGCCATAACAAATGATGTATTCTGAGGAATTTTCCATGTGTTAATGAGAAGACTGTGTGTTCTGTATTTGTTGGATGAAATGTTCTGTAAGTGCCTGTTGGGTCCATTTCCATTTGTTCTAACGCCTTTTTTTTTTTTTTTTGAGATGAAGTCTCGCTCTTTCCCCCAGGCTGGAGTGCAGTGGTGCAATCTTGGCTCCCTGCAAGCTCTGCTTCCTGGGTTCACGTCATTCTCCTGCCTCAGCCTTCCAAGTAGCTGGGACTACAGGCACCCGCCACCACGCCCTGCTAATTTTTTGTATTTTTAGTAGAGACAGGGTTTCACCATGTTAGCCAGGATGGTCTCAATCTTCTGACCTTGTGATCCACCCGTCTCAGCCTCCCAAAGTGTTGGGATTACAGTCGTGAGCCACTGTGCCTGGCCCTAATGTGCTTTTTAAATCCAGTGTTTCTTTGTTTATTTTCTGTCTAGATGATCTGTCTATGCTGAGAGTCAGGTATTGAAGTCCTCAACTAATACTGTATTGGAGTCTATCTCTACCCTTAGATCTAATAATATTTGCTTTACATATCTAGGTGCTCCAGTGTTGTGTGATATATGTTTATAATTGTTCCATCCTCTTGATAAATTGATTCCTTTATTATATAGTGAACTTCTTTGTCTCTTTTTACCATTTTTGACCTAAACTCTGTATTATCTAAGTATAGAAACTCCTGCTTGCTTTTGGTTTCTCTCTGCATGGAACATATTTTTGCATTTCTTTACTTTTATAAAGTCTATATGTGTTTACAGGTGTGATGAGTTTCTTGTAAGCAGCATATAGTTGGGTCATTTAAAAACTTGATTCAGTTAGTCTGTATATTTTAAGTGGAAAGTTTAGTTCATTTACATTGAAGGTTATTAATATGTGCAGGCTTATTCCAGTCATTTTATTAATTGATTTCTGGTTGTTCTATAGATTCTTTGTTCCTTTCTTTTTCTCTTATTGTTTGTCACCATGGCTTGGTGGTTCCTGTTGAGTCCTTTCTCTTCCTTGTTTGTGTGTTTGTTCTACCTGTGGGTGTTACACTTTTGTGTGTCTTCATGATGGTAGACATCATCCTTTTGCTTTTAGCTATAGTACTCCCTTAAGCATTTCTTATTTGGTCAGGCTAGTAGTGATAAATTCCCTCAGCTTTTACTTGTCTGGGGAAGATTTCATTTTTTCTTTGTTTATGAAAGATAGCTTTGCTGGATATAGTATCCGTGACTGGTAGTTTTTACTTTCCGCTTTTTGAATATATCATCCCATTCTCTCCTGGCCTGTAAGGTTTCTGCTGAGAAGTGTGCTGTTAGCGTATGGGGGTTCTGTCATAAGTGATGAGATACTTTTCTCATGCTGCTTTCAAAATTTTCTCTCTCTCTTTTTTCTTTTCTTCTTTTTTTTTTTTTTTCTTTGAGATGGAATGTCACTCTGTTGCCCAGGCTGGAGTGCAGTAGCACAATCTCAGCTTACTGCAACCTCTACCTGCTGGGTTCAAGCAATTATCCTGTCTCAGCCTCCTGAGTGGCTGGGACTACAGGCATGCACCACCATGCCTGGCGAATTTTTTGTATTTTTGGTAGATACAGGGTTTCACCATTCTGGCCAGGCTGGTCTCGAACTCCTGACCTCATGATACATCCGCCTCAGCCTCCCAAAGTGCTGGGATTACAGGTGTGAGCCACCATGCCAGACCTAAAATTCTCTCTTTATCTTTGAATTCTGACAGCTTGACTATAATGTGTGGTAGAGAAGACCTTTTTGAATTGTGTTTTTTGGGGAATATCTGAGCTTCTTGTATTTGTATGTCTAAATCCCTGGCTAGACTTGTGAGGTTTTCAGCTATCATTTTATTTAATAGGTTGTTTTCTCTCTGCCTCCTGGGTCAGTGAAAATGTGAATATTTGGTTACTTTATGGTGTTCTGTATGTGATGTAGACTTTGTTCATTCTTTTAAAAAATTTTTATCTGACTCTGGGTTACTTCTATAAACTTTTCAAGTTCTAAAATTCTTTCTTCTGCTTCATTTAGTCTATGTTGAAGTTTTCAAATGTATTTTGTATTTTATTCAATTAATTATCCACTTCCAGAACTTCTATTTAGTTCCTTTTATGATATTTCTTTGGTAAATTTGTTATTCATTCCTGAATTGTTTTTCTGATATCTTTATATTGTTTTTATAAGTTCTTTTTTATGTCACTGAGCTTCTTTAATAGCATTACTTTCATTCTTTGGAATTTCATAATTCTTTTCATTGGAATCTGTTGCTGGATAATTACTTCTGTTCCACTGAAGATGTCATATTCTCATACTTTTTTATGTTTCTTACATTCTTACATTGACATCTGAACATCTGGTGCAACCATCCCGATTTCATTTTTTTTGAATTTGTTTTTGTAGGAGAGGACTTTTCCCTGAAAAGTCTATGGTTTTGTTTGGGTGGGGCACTCTGGCTTTGATTCTGGGTTTGTGAAGTAGTGTAGTCTCTGTGTGATTTCTTTGGTTGTAAACAGTGTGTCACTAGTGTCTGTGACTTCCTCACTGGCTGAGGGTATGGTTGTTAGTAGAGGCAGGCTGTGGTGAAGTTTTGCTGTAGACAGGGACATTTGGTTGACCAGTTCTCAGTACCCAGCATTGGCAGCTGCAGGTGGGGGATGTGAGTGGGACTCCAGGGATGTGTAGATGGATGTAGGGGCTGTTGGGCCTTAGGGCATGATGCAGTTTGGTGGGGGCTGGGTTCTCAAAATAGTACCTTGCTGTAGCTGCTAAGGATTCAAGGGGTGTGCAAGACCCAGCATGAGCTCCCTCTCTGGAGCAATGCCATTGCTTGGTCTCCAGGCAGCCTCTCTATGTTAGTCTCAGGGCCCATGTGGATAGAGGGGCTCTCCTGTGGCTAGGATTACAGGAGTCTGTGGTGGGAATGTAAACCTCTGGGACTACTCACTTACCTTTTCCTTGCATTGGGGAGCTTCTCCATGCTTTCTGCCAATTCAGGAAGAACAGGGTGCCTTGCTTCCTTCTCCTCCCAGGTTTTAGGTATTTCCTGCCACTTCTCTGTTGAATTCCAGCATTCTCTCTTAAATGATCTATTTGAAGTGTCTCCCTCATTTCTTAATAGAAGCACCTACTATGTATCTTATATAATTGTTTTATTTAATTTTATCTTCAAACAAAGCCTAAGAAGTAACGACTATTATTTTCAATTTGCAAATGAAGGAATCGAAACTCAGAGAAGTAAAGTAACTTGTTCAAATTACACTGTTAACGAGCAGTGGATCACTGGCTGGACACTAGTTTTCATCCAGTGTCAAAGTCTACACTATTTTCATTGTACTTCATGCCTGCTCATTTTTAACAACTCCACCGGAGACTTTAGAGACCATTTCTCTTTTTTATTTACCTATTTGCATAGGCAATGTGTATTCTTGTTATTTGAATTCAGTCTTTCTCCCTGGAGTTCACTGAGAGTTTAATATATGTCTGCTTTTATTTAGGCTGTTGGCTGTGACTGCTTGGCTTATTTCATTTATTGTAAAGGATGTGCACATTTTATGTATTATGCTCCAGGGCAGCTTAGTGAATCATCCTGTGATTCAAGATATCAAACTAGTGGTTTTTTGAACTGCAGCCATCATTTGGTACAATCATAGAAGTTTAGCCATTTGGAAGTTTTCTCTGATAACCATTTTGTTTCAAGGCGACAACTCACAAACCGAACTGAAAAATAATAACACAAACATTGGGAATAAACTACAATTACATATAACATCTCACAAATTAAATGTTGAATAGAAGGAGTCAGATTAAAAAGATTATGTATTGTATGATTCCATTTATGTAATATTCAGAAACAGGTGAGGCAAGTGTACGATGAGAGAAGTCAAGTTGCTTGAGGGGCTGGTAACAACTAGGGGGAAGAATAGGGGAGACTTCTGGGTGCTGGTCATATTCTGTTTTTGGATTTGGGTACCAGTGACATAGGTATGCCCACTTCTTAATATTCATTGAGCTGTATGCTTGTAATTTGTGTACTTTTCATACATATGGTATATTTTAATATTCAAAAATATATTTTATACATATAGTATATTTCAAAAAATATATTTCAATAAATATACCATACGTATGGTATATTTCAATAAAAATAAATATTTTGAGCTCCACTATGAGCTAAACATCATAGTAGATGTTTTACATAAGTTGTCTATAATCTTCACAACCTTCATAACTTCATAACTGTAATTGTCACGAACTTTCAAAGTTGGTTTTCTTCTCTCTAGTTAACACATATCACAACTGAGGCTCACTGAGTAAATTTACACAAGATCACATAATGAATAAATGTAGAGCTGAGATTTGCAATCTAGGAAGCTTGACTCCAAAAGAGCCAACTTTCTCTTTATGGCATGTGGACTATATCATGATATTGTTTAATAGAGTATCATGTTTGATAATAGCTGTTCTTTTTTTTTTTTTTTTTTTGAGACGGAGTCTCGCGCTGTCGCCCAGGCTGGAGTGCAGTGGCGAGATCTCGGCTCACTGCAAACTCCGCCTCCCTGGTTCACGCCATTTTCCTGCCTCAGCCTCCTGAGTAGCTGGGACTACAGGCACCCGCCACCGCGCTCGGCTAATTTTTTGTATTTTTAGTAGAGACGGGGTTTCACCGTGGTCTCGATCTCCTGACCTCGTGATCTGCCCGCCTCGGCCTCCCAAAGTGCTGGGATTACAGGCGTGAGCCACCGCGCCCGGCCGATCAACAGCTGTTCTTTTGAGAAACATCACTGAGACTGGTGACAAATACAAAATTCTGGGTGGAACAAATTTTAAAAAGTGAGTTTGATTTAGTAAATATAGGCCTTTATGAGGGCCTGCTCATGAAGGAAAACAATTTCAATGGGAATAGAAATCAAAGAGGCTGAGAACTAGGAATCTTGTTGGCAGAAGTGTGGTGATGGATGGAGCTAGTCTCTTAACATTTTGTGGTGTCATGGGGATGGAAGACCCTTGAGGGCATGCAGCTCAGCTTCTCAATCGGGCTGGCCTTTCTTCTGTCATATTCTCGACAGTAGGCCAATTTTTATTCAGATGTTACTTAAACGTCTAACCACTCCTTACCTGGACAGGACCCTTTACAATGAACAAAGCACTTCCCCAGCCATGATGTCATCTGGCTATCAACCATGTGAGGGACAGAGATGAACCATTACCTCCACTTTACAGGAATGGAGACTGAGCATTAGAAAGATAGAGTGATATGCTTGAGATGATACAGCTGTAGGTGGGAGCAGGACCTCCGAATTAATTCTGATGTTCTTTACCCTACACCGCATGCCTCTTTCCGTGCAGGAGCTTACTCTGCAGAAGGCAGGCTTTTCTGGTTTTGAATCACTCTAGTTGACTGAATGCTCACTAGATTGAAAAGGTTCTTTTTATAACTTCCAGCCATTGGTCCTAGTTATGTCCTCAGGTGTTATCTAGAGAAGCAAGAGTAATCACTATGATTTACTTGAGACCAGCCGTGTGCCAGACACCTTAGATATTTTCTCCTTTAATTCTCATTAACACCCTCCTAGTTAACTAATAGAATATTTTGCCTATTTACAGATACAAAAATTGAGGGTTGGAAAAATTACAGCTAGGCACTATTTTTCCTTTTTCTTATTTGAGAAAATTGAGCTTCAGAGAAGTTAATAAATTACTCAAGGTTACACAGCAAACAGATGGCTGATTTCAAACTCAGGTCCAAGTTCAAGGCCTGTAGATTTTGGATCACTCCACTTTGCCCTCTCTCTCTCTTTTATAGGATAGCCTGTTAAATGCTTGAATATGTGTCATTGCATCCTGACTCCCACTTCCACCCAGAGTTTTAATTTCCCCTCCAGCTCTCCTCTGAGAACACCTGCTCTCTCTGTGTCCAGCATGTTCCCTGCAGCTGTGTGGCTCCCACAGGAGCTGCCATATTCTGACACAGCCCTGCCCGTGATCACAGTTGATTGGTTCACACAGGTTCCTAGTCCAAGCCAGCCTGGGAGTTCTGATTTTCCTCCTATATTGCCAGTCTCTGCAATGAACCATTTACAGTTATCTGCTCTATGTTAATTTAATTACAGAGACACAGGAACAGATAACCTGGATAATGGTTTTTAGTTGTTTCTTTTCTATGGTGTCCTCCATCATTTGTTAAGGAAAACTCTTCCTGGAATGCCCCTCACCTTTTTCTAGACATGGAGTAACTTTCTACCATTGGCCATGGTGCGATCCCTCGCTCAGAGCTAAGCTCTGCCCCCATTCAAGCAGAACATCCTGTCACGCTCCTGGCCTATGCATCCAGCCCCCGTGCCTCCGTCTGAAACATAATTGTGCTTGATTTGCTTGTCAGCCCACATCTAGTAAGGTTCTTGGACTCTCTGTATGACTCTCTCTTATATGCTGTTGGTACATTCATGTGTCTTCCCCAGGGGACCTTAGGCTTCGCTGGTGGCAAGAAATCATGGCCTGTACGTCTCTGTTTCTCTGACTTCACCGGGGGTAGGCCAGAGCTCTGCTCAAAGAAGGCCTTCGAAGAATTCAAATAAAATATAAAAATAAATGAATGGAAATTAACTTGCTTCAGAATGTGTGGTAACATTTTGGTGCATCAAAATTCCGGGGAGACAGATTTCAGATCAAAGGAAGAATCTTTTTTAAATCACTGAGAGGGTCAGTGATAGAGTCCTGCGCAGGAAAGGGGCTGGGTCAAGCTCTGGTGCTATGGTGTTGAAACAGAGGTGGACATTCACTTGGAGGACGGATGGACAGGAGGGAAGCATGGCCAGGCGATGGTGCGATCTACTTTGTTGAACATGCATCACAAGGAATGTTTTACACTACAGTCTCAGTTCTCTCTCTTTTCTCTCCCTGTATATATATATAAAATTGAAACAAATGTTTAATAAAAATTCTTCTTTTCTGTTATGTTTTATTCCGTTTTTTTTTTTTTTTTGATGTTTTCTGACCATGGCCACGCAATTAACTTTCCAATCTTTATTTTTTAAAAACACTGTATTTGATGATGATGATAAATGTTCTGGCAGTTCACAGTAGCTGCTAGCGTATTTTTAAAGTAGATGCTAAGAGCTTTAGAACACACGCTTCATTTCTGAACAAGTCTGTTTTCATTTTATGGACACCATTCGTTTTGTAATTGACAAAATTAACTGAAACTGAACTATTTCTCTCTTTGCTTTGACCACTAGAAAGCTCAAAGCAAAGTCTGTAGCTTATTTCTATCCTAGAATCATAGGGAATGCAGTTATGTGGACTGATATTTTCCTTACCTTTCTTTTTTCCCTTTTATTCATGGTTTCTCCTCTTTGCTAATTTGTTTTTCTCGCTGCCTCACATGTCTATTGATAAATGCTTAACACCCTTTGCGGTGTGAAATAATGTAGGGTAAAAAAAGGACAAAAAATAGATAAACATTGTTTAATGTAATTGTTACAACAGGTTATGATGAATTCCCCCCATTTTGTAGATAACAAAATGAGTCTCAGGGTTGGTGACAAAGTTGTACAGCTTGAACATGGGGGCTCTTGATTTCAAGAACAAAATGAAGCCTCTCTAAAACATAGCTGCACTTCTTCCCTTGAAGTGTCCTTTTGGTCTTGAGAACCTAAGATTCTTCTTCCCCCGTCAAAGGGCAGACGGGGTGGGTGTAGGATGGCAGCAGAGGGACTCTCAAGGCTCTGTAAGTAGCACAGTCACCTCTGAGCCTTCCACCCAGAAAGTCCATTCAAACTCCACCTCCCATTTCTCCTTTCACACAGAAGGGCCTACTTGTCTCTCCATCAGCAATCATAGTTCTTTGTTAGGTTAACGAAGTGCGACAGCAACATGCCTGCAGGATAGGTTAATTAGGAGCCTCACATCTGTGCTGTCCTGTCACCTTCAGCAACCAGGTCAAGACAGAATCATCTTTGCTTTCATCGTTACCTAAGCAGACCACGGGCAGCTATGGGTCAGGGACCAGGCCTCCCTGTCCAGGGCCTAGCACCGGACAAAGGACAGGGAAATCTCTATGAGCACATCAGCAAGCAAATGAAGCCACCCTTTCATAATAATGATTATAATAATGATCACAATAGTGGCAGCTGCAGCAGCCACAGCACCTAACTTCATTGTATGGTTGCTGAATGCCAGGTTCTTCTAAAGAGTTTCATGGATATCTTCCATCTAATTTTCATGTTTGCATGATGACATAGGTACCATTTTGATCTTCATTTTAGAGATGGGAATACTAAGTCACAGAAGAGTTAGGTCACCAGCTTGCACACATTCACATAGCTTAGAAGCAGCAGAATCAGATTTTTTTTTTTTTTTTTTTTTCAGATGGAGTCTCGCTCTGTTACCTAGGCTGGAGTGCAGTGGCACAATCTCAGCTCACTGTAACCTACACCTCCTGGGTTCAAGCAATTCCCCTGCCTCAGCCTCCCAAGTAGCTGAGATTAAAGGCACCTGCTACCGCGCCCAGCTAATTTTTGTATTTTTAGTAGAGACGGGTTTCACCATCTTGGCCAGGCTGGTCTCGAACTCCTGACCTCGTGATCCACCAGCCTCAGCCTCCCAAAGTGCTGGGATTACAGGTGTGAGCCACTGTGCCCGGCCACAGAATCAGAATTTAAATGCTGGTGATCTTGCTTTACAACCCATGATCTTAATCACTGTAGTCAAAATGGTATCATTCCCCACTGACTCCCATTTGATGCCCCAAGATCGGGCTCAGAAACCTTGGCTGTGAATTAATAGGGCCTCTGCTATCCCAGCATTCTTTTCTGGGTTTTGTGAAGATAGGATTCCATTCCTAGGCCCTCTCAATGCTCTGATTATATTGTAGGTTTATACTGGTTTGGTTTCAAATCATGAAGCAAAAAGGAAGCAGTCTCACCCCCTGCCCAATCTGTCCTGCCCAGCTGGCCTCTTCCCATGAGAGCTGTACCGTCTGGAGTGGCATGCCTGAAGCCTGGAAGAACCTCTAGTTCCAAGCCAGCCAAGTCTCATTCCTGCCTTCAAAGGCCCATCTCAAGAAGATGCCAGATCCCAGCATCAGATCCCTGTCCAACTCATGCAAACCACAGAACTCTGGGGCAGCTCAGGCTGCAGAATCCGGAGTTGAGATCAAGTGGCTGAATAACAGAGGAAAACATTTTCAGTTTTGTTAGAAAGAAAGTAAAACAGGCATGATATTTAATTCTCCAGCTTGCTAGTTCATTTTTACTTGGTCAACTCTTGATAGGATGTGATGTCTGAGTGCCCCAACCCACAAATTTAGAGTCAAAGAAGTCACTCTTTTTACATGGATCAAGCAGACGTCAGGAGACAGATTTGGACCCACTGAATATCCACAGAGCGATTTTTTTTCTTACCAACTGCTGGGATGGTTGATTTTGCATAGATTTTCTTGTTGATCCTTGTAATAACTGCTTTATGTCTTCCACTATTTTTAGTCTCATTTTATAGATTTGAGGATGAAATTTACAGAAGGAAGAAAAGTAACATTTTATTGATCCTAGAAAGTAGAAGGGCTGGGCTCAAACCCCACATTCTGATTCCAAGCCCAGTGCTTTGGATTCATGAGCTCAGGTTCAAATGCTTCCTCCACTTTCACTTTCAGACGCTCCCTCCGGCCATTCCATGGTACTGAGAGGTGACAATGTGCTAGCAGCCCTCACTCTCAACGCCTCCTCTGCCTCGGCGTCTACTCTGGTGGCGCTTGAGGAGCCCTTCAGCCCGCCAGGGCACTGTGGGAGCCCCTCTCTCGGCTGGCTGAGGCCAGAGCCACCTCCCTTTGTTTGCGGGGAGGTGTGGAGGGAGAGGCATGGGTGGGAACTGTAGCTGCCAGCAGTGCTCGGGGGCCAGTACGAGTTCGAGTTCGGGCGCCAGCACAGGCTCAGTGGGCCCTGCACACGGAGCGGCCGGCGGGCCGCTGGCCCAGGGCAGTGAGGGGCTTACCACCTGGGCCAACAGCTGCGGAGGTTGCGCTGGGTCCCCCAGTAGTGCTGGCCGGCAGGCGCTGCACTCAAATTCTCGCGGAGTTTAGCTGCCTCCTGGCAGGGCAGGGCTTGGAACCTGCAGCCTGCCATGTCTGGGCTCCCCTACTGTGGTGGGCTCCCACGCGGCCAGAGCCTCCCCGATGGGCACCACCCCCTGCTCCGTGGCGCCTGGTCCCATCAACCGCCCAAGGGCTGAGGAGTTCAGGGGTGGCTCAGGACTGGTGGGCAGCTCCAGCTGCAGCCCTCGTGCAGAATCCACTAGGTGAAGCTGGCTGGGCTCCTGACCTGGATGGGGACTTGGACAACTTATATTTAGCCAGAGGATTGTATGTGCACCAATCAGCACTCTGTATCTAGCTAATCTGGTGAGGACTTGGAGAACTTTTATGTCTAATTGGAGGATCCTAAATACACCAATCAGCACTCTGTGTCTAGTTCAGGGTTTGTAAAAACAGCAATCAGTACTCTGTGTCAAGCTCAAGGATTGTAAATACACCAATTGGTACTCTGTATCTAGTTGACTCTGTCTAGCTAACCTGGTGGGGACTTGGAGAACTTTTCTGTCTAGCACTCTGTCTGGCTCAAGGATTGTAAACGCACCAATGAGCACTCTGTGTCTAGCTCAAGAACTGTAAACGCACCAATCAGCACTCTGTCAAAAGGGACCAATCAGCTCCCTGTAAAATAGACCAATCAGCTCTCTGTAAAATGGACCAATCAGCAGGATGTGGGTGGGGTCAGATAAAGGAATAGAAGCAGGCTGCCCGAGACACCAGTGGCAACCAGTTCGGGTTCTGCACTGTTGAAGCTGTGTTGTTTTGCTCTTTGCAATAAAGCTTGGTGCTGCTTGCTCTTTGGGTCCACGTTGCATTTATGAGCTGTAACACCACAAAAGTCTGCAGCTTTAGTTCTGAAGCCGAGATCACGAACCCACCAACCCACTGGAAAGAACAAACAACTTGAGACGCGTTGCATTCAAGAGGTGTAATACTCACCATGAAGGTGTGCAGCTTCACTCCTGACAGTGAGACGACGAACCCACTAGAAGGAAGAAGCCCCAGACACATCTGAACATCTGAAGGGACGAACTCCGGCCACACCATTTTTAAGAACTGTAACACTCAGCGTGAGGGTCTGCGGCTTCATTCTTGAATTTAGTGAGACCAACAACCCACCAATTCCGGACACAGTAGTACTCTGAAAGGTTGAACTGTTGTATAAGGCAAGATGTGTGTGCTTTTGTCCCCGTGTTCTCCCCTTTTTTTGTGCAGACAACGGGACTGTACTCTGGGATTTTTTGCAGCTCGGTGTGGCTACTGGCCTGAGTTTGGGCTGGTGTAATGTGAGCAGAAGTGACCCGTGTAGATGTACTTTGGGCCTCCTGGGAAGCAGCTTCTGAACTAGAGATCGCATGCAGGTTCATCCTGGAGTGCTCTTGAGATTCAGACGAACTGCAGGGAAAAAAGGGAAGCAGGTGGGTGGAGGGAGAAGTTAGTCTGTGATGACTGAGTGATGGCGACTCAGCTGTGGCCTCAACTGACCGGGCAGAACTCAAGCTGGGATGGCTCTTCTGCACTAGGGTGCGGGATAGGGTGAGGGAGCTGGGCCTTTTAGACACCTGTGTTAACCAGTCATCTGTCCTAGAAACGGGATAAGACCTTGTGTGAGGCTGAACTCCCTTCAGCCCACGGCATTTCTGAAAGGTGATTTAAGGTAAAGAGCTTCCAGCAATACTCCTATTGATTGAGGAAGTCAGCCCTTCAGCCTGATGGGGAGACTGGGTGGCATATCACAATGTCTACTACATGCCCCACTTGCAGCCCTGGTTCATAAAAACCTTGTATATATAATTCTTACCTCATTTACTTTCTGATTGAGGAGAATTCCAAGGACCTAGAGGATGTTGGAACCAAAAGATGAAAGCATCCTGGAACCCTGAGTGACTGCCTGGAGCAGAGCTCCCCAGACCGAAGTATTGAAATGAATAACAAGCAAACCCTTCCTGTGTTGCTAAGTCACAGAAATTTTGGGTGTGTGACTCATGACTTTTTTTTTTCTTTTTTGAGACAGTCTCGGTCTGTCTCCCAGACTAGAGTGCAGTGGTACAAGCTCGGCTCACTGCAGCCTCCACCTCTGGGGTTCAAGCAATTCTCCTGTCTCAGCCTCCTGAGTAGCTGAGATTACAGGTGCAACATGACCGCCTAATTTTTACATTTTTAGTAAAGGTGGGGTTTCAGCATGTTGGCCAGGCTGGTCTGGAACTCCTGACCTCAGGTGATCCACCTGCCTTGGTGTTGGAATTAAAGACATGAGCTACCGCACCTGGCTGTGTGTGTGACTCTCAACAGTCAGCTTACTTTAATACAGGCAGAAAGACAAAGATGCTGAGGGGATCAGTGAGAGGAAAATTGGGGGCCTGTAGAGTTCTAGTATAATTTCAGAGATAAGGTAGTTGTATACTCATGGCTGGACACAGAGTGCTAGAGAGAAAAGAGATGTGGATTCTTCTCTCCGATGCTGCCTGTACACAGACATCCCAGGCATGGTAAGGGCACCCAGGGATCTGCATGGTAGAGCAACTGAAGATAACAGCTGGAGTCTGGTTGCCCGGCTTTATACCCAGCCCCATCTCTTGCTTGCCTTACTGTTTTGGGCCAGTTTTGAAATCGCCTGTGGCTCAGGCAGAGGTGAGAGAGCTCACTGAGCCAGGCCAGAGCATTCTGGGGGCTCCACGCTTCCTGGCATGGGCTTATCCAGGCAGGCGAAGGGAGGGGGTAGAGATCCCTCTCAGGTCATGTTGGGCTGGGTTGCATAATAAAGGTTTAGCCAGAGCTTCTGGGTCTCAGATTCCCCAAGAGGAGCAGGAGGAAGAAATTTACCCACATCACTTTCTAGAGCTTTGCCATCCCACTGCCTGTAGCGCTGGGTGGCTAGTGTGGCAAATGGGAGATGAGGAGGGACCATTCTGAGCTCGGAGGCTCCTAAGTGCCGTGCCATGAGTTTGGTCTTTTATTGCGCAGACAAAGGGGAGACAGTCAGTAGCAGTGAGAAGAGCTTCTCCATCTAGTTTGTGGTTTCTTAGAGCCAGAAAGGTGACAGCTGGGTGGCAAGTGACCTGAAACAGAGTAAGTTTATGGAGGGCAGTGAGTCAAGGTGGAGGGACGTGATGAGGGCTTACAGCAAAGCACCAAAGTTGCAGAAATGCAGATCGGCGTGAGAGATTGCAGGTGAGGGACAGTGGGAACAGCAGCTGATTTCAGGAGCTGGGAGGAGGTGTAGAGAGTGAGTGAGGGCAAGTCCAGGGTTATTAGGGAGGGAAATTGCACAGCATCCTCTGTGCCTCCATCGGGACGCAGGTTGTGCTTTTCTCTATTCTGCGCTGGCAGTGCTGTGTGGAGCAAGTGGTGGCCGGATTGGATGAATCACACGACTGGCACACAGCCTTTCCTAGCCATCTCTTACTGTCTCCTGCTTCCACGGCCACCATGTCAGCACATCAGTTCTTTGTCTCTACTGACGTTTCAGTTCATGAGCCCACCTGGCTGAGCCTCCTGGAATTCTAGCAAATACTCAAAATGCCACAGCTTCCTTGGCTTCTGTCCAAGTGCTGCTCCTGGTGGTCTGGGTGGGTGCTTCTGTTAAAGTAGACTGTCTTGTGGTGAGTAAAGGGCACTAACCAGAGCTGCCAGGCAGAGACCCAGGCCAGGTCTAGGGTCACCAGATTTAGCAAATAAAAAATCTGGGATGCCCCAGTTGTATCTGAACTTCGAATTTCGGATAAAAAATAAATACATTTGTAGCATAGATATGTGTTGGATATTGCATGGTTCATACTTATTTGTTGCTTATCTGAAATTCAAATTTAATTGACTGTCTCCTGTTTTATGTGGGAAGTCTCCCGGGTTGCTCATGGTCTGGTTTGGCCGGTTAGAGGGAGCTTTGCTGAGGGTGGTGCTTCTTACGGTATCGAGGAGCAGCTCTGCCTACTCTAAGAGAGGGAGCTGCAACCCCCACGCTGGCCCAGCCCTGGGTTCATCCTACTAGCGATTCCATCATACTTTCTTTCATTCATAAAACTCACCAGCAAAGCAATGACAACTAGGGGGCAGGGGCGGGGGTGCCGGTTGGCAGCCGGGCCCTCATCCATCATGCTGCCACTAACAAGGCTTGCTAACAGACCGTTGCGGTTCCAGCACATTAATGATCATTATGGCCCTAATGAAGATTTGTGATGCTGCTGGAAGAGGCTTCCAGCCCATTGTTGTCTCAGGCAGATGGGGAGGGGGTGCCTTGGGGAGTTGTCGATGGGAAGGGAGGTTCTGGGGACTGGAGGAGCTGGGAAGGATGAGTGGCAAGGGGCAGAGAAGAGAGTGTAAGCTGGAGAGGTGAGGGCTGAGGCTGAGGGGAGAGCTGCAGTGGAGGGGGGATAAGGTGTCTGCAACTGGAGTCTGGGGCCATCCAGACAAGGGAGTAGACGGAATGGCAAGAGGTCGGAAAGACAGCAAGAAGTTAGCAGATGGGGATTACAAGTTTCCCGGGACTGTTGGAACAAATTACCACAAACTTGGGGCTTCAAACAACAGAAATGTCTTCTCTCACAGCTCTGGCGGCTGGCAGTCTGAAATCGGTTTCACTGAGCAGAAAATGAAATTAAGTATGAGTAGGACTGTGCTCCCCCCAGAGGTTGTAGGGGAGAATTCATTCCCTGTGTCTCCCAGTTGCTGGGGGCTCCAGGCATTCCTTGGCTGATGGCTTCACTACTCCATTCTCTGCCTCCCTTGTCCCAAGACTCCTACTGCTGTTCTCCAGTAAGGACACCTGGGAGTGCACTTAGGTGATACTCACAGGGCTGGGCCATGATAATCCAGCATGAGCTCCTCCTCCTCTCAAGATCATAAACTTAATCCTATCTTTTGCTATATTAAGTATTATTCCCTGGTCCAGGTATTAGAATGTGGACATATCTTTTTGGGGGCTGCTACCAGGTGTGAGGAAGGCCTGAGCATCATGCTAGGGTAGGGAAGGTTCCTTCAGGGACTCACTTGGAACACTTGCCCCAGTTTTCATTCCCTTCCCCTTACTCTAGTACCTTGAAGCCAAGGCAGAGTCATGCACATGTCTCCATGGGGGCAGGTGTGTGCCCTGCAGTGGGGGAACACTGAGTTGGGTGGGAGTCCCAGCTCTGCCTTTGACCCACCTTGTGACCTTGTGCTGGTCGTGCCTCCTCTTTGAGACTGTCTCACCTGCTGCAAATGAGGATGTTGAATTGCATGATCTCTAAGGGTCTTTCTAGCCTAGAGACCAGTTGATGAACTCCAATCTCATTTTATACTGGAGAAACTGAAGTCCATGGAAATTGAACCTCAAGTCTCTAAGGACATAGAGCCCAATTCAGGCTGTCGTTCACAGTGGGTTTTTGGTTTGAGCTCACAGCCTACTCTGAGCAGCTTTTTCTAATTCAGAACCGAGGTCATAATTCAATCTGTGATTGACCTCATAGCTAAGTGGATTTTGCTTAAGCCATGCCCTGACTTAGTATCATGGCACAAACCTAGATCAATAGAGAAGCAGCTGCAGTGCAATGAAATTAGACAGATTGGGCTCTGTGTGACCCTGGGCGAGTCACTTAACATTTCCCAATCTCAGTGTCCTCATTAGAAAAATAAAGATATTTTGAAGGCTATTGATTTATGAGAATTAGAAATAAATAAATGCAAAATGCTCCATAGGATGTTTGGTATATGTGTGGGGTCAGCAAAGGGTAACTCTTTACCACTGGAGGGCTTCCTCTAAGGTCTCTCCTATTTCTCTCCCCTTATTCTCTCTGTTCTAGCCCTGGCCCCACCTCCCTGCTATTCCTGGAATGTGCTCATCCTGCTCTTGTCCTAGGCCCTGGAGCTCGGTCCCCTCTGCCCAGAGCATCCTTCTCCCAAATAAACATACAGCTCAGGCTCACTCCTCCCTTCCCTCGGGCATTCACAGCCAAGTCACCTTCTTAGACTTTTTAAGCACCCTTTCCTGCTTTGTTTTTCTTCCTGGAAGGTATCACTGTATAATTTATTCTATGTTTTACATACTTTGTAAATTGCCTGTTCCCCTTTTTCAACTATAAGCTTCATGAGGTCAGGGATTCTAGCTTATTTTAATCACTGCTGAATTCCCAGTTAAAACAGTGCCTGGCCCACAATAGGCACTAAAAAATATTTGTTGAATGAATGAATGAGTGAGAGTGAAGGAAAATGCCTTCAAGCATTTTCCTGTAAAACCAGCCATGGAGAGTGAAGAGTACATCAACAAATCCCTTGAAATGATTTTGTTTTTCAAAGGAATGAGACTTAATTGCAGTGTACAGTTTGCAAACTGGGAGTGGTAGCTTTTGGAACACAACAGAAGGACATTGTGGGAGAACAAAGAGAGGGGGGCTGCCTCTTATAGAAAACGTTCCTGCCCAGGTTCCCACTCTGGTTCACTATGCAAAAGAAGGATGCAAACTTGTTTGGTTCTGATTGGCTGACACAGGTCACAGTCTGTTGGTTAGGTATAGTAGGCCAACTGGGATTTTCCAGCACCTTTGATGCAGGCAGCATGAGCAGGAACAGACAGCTATGAAAGTCCCAAAGTTGCTTAATGATGTGACAAGAGTAC
This sequence comes from Mandrillus leucophaeus, assembly GCF_000951045.1. NCBI lineage: Eukaryota > Metazoa > Chordata > Mammalia > Primates > Cercopithecidae > Mandrillus > Mandrillus leucophaeus. The sequence goes on along the minus strand of NW_012107808.1, from coordinate 1,770,888 downwards.
ATGCCTGACCTCTTATCAACAAATGGCTGCTTGTCTCTCATTTGAATTTAGGCCCATTTAGCTACTTAGGATCCATCTGGAGGGACTGGCTCTTGTAGGGTTTACAAGGAGGAGTTGAGTTACCAGTTAGGAGGCTGCAGCTATCAGGGAAGAGCTGATGGTGGGGACTTGGAGTGGGGCTGGTGGCGGAGGGGGTGGGATGTGGGTACACTTGAGGGATCTTTTGAAGGTAGAGATACTAAGATATGCTGATGTGTGAGCTGTAGGAGGATGCCAAGGTTGCCTGGAGCCTGTGGTGGTTCTACTGACTGAGATGGAGGTGACTGGGGAGGGGAGAACCAGGTTCATGATGTCTGTGTCCAGTGGCTTTTTCAATGAGGGAGACATGGAGGAAAATGAACTCTACCAGCATTTACAGAAGTTGCGTTCTACTTCAACCTTGAGGATGGGTTCAGTTTGACTTAAAGCCATGCCCTGACTTCAGCTTTCTGGGCTGGAAATTCTTCAACTTTAGAGCAAGAGTCGGGTGAATGGAGCCCACCTGGGGTCTTGGGCAGGCAGTGTGGCCATGGGAAAGGCTTGGGTTTGGAGTGAGATGAATTCGTGCTGAAATCCAACCCTTGCCATCGACTAGTTAATTTCATCGGACTCAATTTCCTCCTCTCTAGAATGAGGTGGTGATTCAACCTCGCAAAAATGCTGTGCATTTCAAGCAATATAACATCTCTGAGTGCCAAACCCTGTGCCGGGCACATAGCGGAACAATCAATAAATGCTCATTTTCTCCCCCTGGCCCCCTGGCCTCTGCAGTACACTAACATCATGATTTCACAGTTCCCAGCAGCAGCCACTTCTAAGCAGATAGAATTGCAATACATTATGAAGCATCTAACACTCTTTACCTGTGTGTATCTCAGAAACTCACTATTTCAGTGCAAATATGCTGCATGGATTATTTTGAAAAGGCCATTCAATAGTATCTATCAAGTGACAATATTGAAAGGAAGATCTATTGCTATATTATACAGAGAGAATAAAAATTAATCTCTTCTTTCTCTGCCATTACCTTTCTCTTAGATTTCTCACACCAGGTGTTCAAATCCCAGAGAGAAAACTTCCTGTTTTCAGTCTGACATTTTCAAACATGTTGATACATACCGGATGGAGTGATTCTGCAGAAGATGGTGCCACTCACAGCTCCAACCTGAATGAAGTAGCTCCCCGAATTCTATTTATGTCATAATGAATATATTCAACTTAATTTTGTCAAAGACTTCATAGGTGCACCTGCAGTTAAGAGTGCAGTATGGATCTGGAGTGATTCTGAAATTTTCTTTCCACAAAAATAATTTTGGCAGCTTGGGATCAATATCTTCCTCCCATATGTTTCATATTCTCTATAAAGTGTAATTGAAGACACCCTTCTCAACAGTACTTCTCAGTATGAATACATTCAGAAATTCTAAATAGGTAATTTGAAAAGGAAGGAAACTAACATTTAGTGAGCGTCTTCCATGACATGCCAGGGCTGTGTGTTATGCACCTTTGCATATGTCATTTCATTTAATCTGCACAACAATGTGAGAACGACGATGTCAAGCTTGCTTTTGTAGGACAGGAGACTGAGGCTCAGAGAGGTTAAAATACTTGCCTAATATCACACAGTCATTAGTGGTAGAGCCAGGATCGGAAGCCAATGTTGTCTGACTCCAGAGCTTGCTCTGTTGTGTGTACTCTCATCACTCCATCTCTAATTCTCCACCCCTCCCAATCCCAAGCCTCTCCTTATTGGGGGAAAATCCAAACGCTGACACCAGATCTAGAAAGAACTTTCTTGGCCTGGACTTTGAAAGAACATTTTTTGGCCCAAACATACACTTGGACCACATCTATTTCATCTTTAGTTAATTGGCTTCAGTGTTCTCATTTCCTTGTGGGTAAACGGAAGCAAAGTTGGACAGGGATGTCCGTGATCTTGGACCGAAGGAGATTTTGACTTTATTCGAGGAAATCCTTGTCTTCCTCTAGGAGGTGAGAAGGAAGTGGTCCCAGCCCAGGGAGACGGATTCTTTCCTCCGCTGCTCTGACAGCCATCTTGGCAACTCTCCCAGCCAAACTCCCCAGGCTGTGCCGTGCCCCACTGTGTAGTTCCTGTTGGGGTAAGGTTTGGCTCCATGTCTCCTTCCACCCATTAATCTTCATTTTAGTTTGTTACTTATGAAGATACATCTTGAAACACTCAAGAAGGGAAGGAGGAGTCCATCCCTGTCACAGACAGCATGCTTCAAGGATTGCTATTTCTTCAACCTGGCCAACTTGGATGTCAAAGCGGACATCCTCTGGGAGGAAATGGCCTTGGAATTTTTCCTTGCTTTTCACTATGTCCCCCATAGTGTTTGTTTAAAACGGCAAACCCCATTGTATTATTGTGTCCATGACCAAGAGGACAGGGATGCCTTTTGTGTCCCTAGAGTTGGGGGATCCTTTACCTCGTGGTGACCCCAGTGACCATGGTTCCCACACCATGTGCCTCAGCCTGGCTGCCCTGGACATTACGTCCGCTTCCTGGAGCCAGTGCATTTCCACTAAATCCAGCAAGCATATGGGCAATTTCCTTGGTGGCATATAGTTATTACTCAGATTTTCGGACAAGGTTCTTGTCCTCAAGACCCACCCTACCCTCACAGCTTTGTTAAATGGATATTGCTGCTGGTAGTTACCTACCTAATTTTTCCCACGCTTCTGTTTTGGGAAAGGTCAGATAGGGGAGAGGTTCTGACCATTGGACAGCTGGTTGAAAGCATAAGCATTCCTTAGGAAATGGAGAACTCTTATTTTAAGGGAATAAGAATCCCGGTATAAGGCATAACCTAATTCTGACTTTCAGCAGGAAAATGGCTTCATGGGGGCCAGAAAAGAAGGGAAGCAACATTTACTGAGCTCCTACTATTCCATTGAGTCCTGTGTTCATGGCCTTTGCTATCTACTTTATTTACATTTACGTTATCTTAGTTAATCTCTGGCAACCATAGGTTTTTTTTTTTTTGCAAGGAAAATTCAGGCTCATGGAAGGTAGCAGAGGTAAATCTGGGATATAATTGCCAGATAGCCTCAGCTTCAACCTTTATGCTTTTTCTGTCATTATACAAATCTGATTTTTTTTTCTTTCCTTTTCCAATTTTGTATTTTGGGAAAGTTCAATTAATCTGTACTTGTTATAGAAAATTAGACTTACTTTTCTGTGGTTGCATTAAGTTGATTTAAATTATTGATTGCTGCAAATTAGAATAAGCCATTGGGATTTACATTACCTTGTTTATTAATTCACCAAGGTTTATTGGGCACCTGCTGTTTTCAAGAAACTAAGAATAAAAAATAAGACCTCATTACTTTTCTCAAACAGCCCAGAATATGGCCTCAGAGACAAATATGTAAACTGCAGTATATTAAGTGAACAGAGAAACGTGTATAATGGTATAGGATTATGAAATAGGAAGTGGTTAATTCTGGCCTGGAAAAGTCAGGGATGGCTGTGGTGACATTTTATTAGGTTTTAAAGAATAAGTAGGAGTTTCCTAGACAAATAATTATTATGGAGAAGGATATTTACAACACATATGATGGTGTGAATTTTCAAATAGGATTATATATGAAAAAGCCAAGCAAAATCCATTGTTAGTCTACCAAGATGTTTCACAAGGCAGTCAGTATCAAGGAGAATTTTTCATGGTGTAAGGTCTGATCGTTAGCCTTGTTATAAGAGCAGTTTACCAAGATTATGCTCCATTTCTTGGTGCAGATTCACATTAACCAAGCTCATAAGGCTGATGTAAAAACCACACTTCCAATGTGATATAGTTTGGATATTTGTCTCCACCCATATCTCATGTTGGATTGTAATCTCCAGTGTTGGAGGTGGGGCCTGGTGGAAGGTGTTTTGACCAAGAGAGTGAATCACTCATGAATAACTTCAGCCATCCTCTTGGTGACAAGTGAGCTCTTGCTCTGAGTTCACATGAGATCTGGTTGTTTAAAAGTATGTGACACCTCCCCCGACTGCTCTCTGTCTCCCTTGCCCCTGCTCTTGCCATGTGACATGTGTGTTCCCCCTTTGCTTTCACTATGATTGTGAGCTTCCTAAGGCTTCATCAGAAGGTGAGAAGATGTCAGCACCATGCTTCCTGTAAAGCTTGCAGAATTGTGAGCTAATTAAACTTCTTTTTCTCTTTTTTTCATTTTCTTTTTTGTGACAGAGTCTCGCTCTGTCGCCCAGGCTGGAGTGCAGTGGCCCGATCTCAGCTCACTGCAAGCTCTGCTTTCTGGGTTCTGGGTTCACGCCATTATCCTGCCTCAGCCTCCTGAGTAGCTGGGACTGCAGGCACCCGCCACCACACCTGGCTAATTTTTTTTTATTTTGTATTTTTAGTAGAGTTGGGGTTTCACCGTGTTAACCAGGATGGTTTTGATCTCCTGACCTCGTGATCCACCCGCTTCGGCCTCCCAAAGTGCTGAGATTACAGGCGTGAGCCACTGTGCCCAGCCTAAACTTCTTTTCTTTATAAATTACCCAGTTTCAGGTATTTCTTTATAGCAGTGCAAAAACAGCATAATACATTGTATATTAAATTAGAATAAGAGGCATATCTGTCACACTGACCAAAATACTTGCACTGGTCAAATGGCAACTTCTCTTCTTGTGGGCAAGTTACATGGGAAAGTAAATGATAGTATCAAAGTTCCTTGATGAAAATGCATTCAGAGTATGATTATATATAGTTAGATAATTTAAGTGTCCCATGGCCCTGTGCTCTAGTAGCCTCTTCTGTCCATTTTTGTAGTTGAACTAAATTTGCCACAGAGACCGCAAGGGTTGAGCCCTTAGACCTGCTTCTCCCCTGGCCATTGCTGATACGGACACTACTCTGTGCTCTTCTTACTCTGCTTCCAGGAATGACCAGGTGTCCTGCTTAACTTCGCCTGCATTAATGTCTCCAGTTGTTAATATAATAGCTTGGCTTTCAAGCCATTCTCTGTTTTTCAGTTAACGTTCAACATCTCTGCTCTGAGCTGGTGTCTCTGATACTATTATTAACTCTCTGTTACTAACTTTACTTCCCTAATTTCCAAGTTGCTGGCAACCCTCACAGCTGTTCCCCTGTAGAGGTAATATCTATGCTGCAGGATTTATGGAAAGACTGAGACAGTGCATGGGGAAAGAGCCCTGTGCTGGGCAGCTGGTTGGTTCATTCTGCTCCTTTCTTTCCAAGAGGTTGAAACTGTACACATTCTCTCCCTGGGTCTGTATCTCACTGGTCTCAGGAGACAAGGTTAAGTTACTAAATCTACTCTCTTCTAAGCCTAAACTATGGAGCAGGGAAAAGATTTTTTTCCCTACTTTTAAGAGACTTTTTATTACTATGAGTAATGATCTCTGTGTTCGGGTCAGCAACTTCGATTACGTTTTATAGGATCTTAGAGCTGGAGAGCACCTTTCTCAGACCTGTGCCTGTCAGCAGAGTTAGTTACAATGTCTTTGGAAGAATAGTAGTAGCATTCCTAGAGGAGACTGTGACATTTCCTTCTGCTCCCGCAGTAGCCTTAAGAAAGTCTTTACTGCTGCTAGACTTCAATTTTCATGGTGATAACTCAAGCTTTAGCTTTAGCGTGTGTTGAGAACAAGAAAGATACCATCCACTCCCCCATGGAGGGCATCTTAGTAGAGGCCCCGATAGACATCCAAGTCTTCTATGCATTCCAGGCTTTGTGTCTGTCCATTTAAAACGTGAGACAATAATTTCCTGATCTTCAACAAAGCAGATTACCCTCCATAATATGGGTGAGCCTCATCCAATCATTTGAAGTCCTTAATAGAAAAAGACTCACATCCCTAGAAGAAGGGGGAATTCTACCACCAAACCACCTTTTGACTTGAATTGCAGCTCTTAGTTTGAGTCTCCAGCCTGACAGCCTAGCCTGCCAATACTGGACTTGTCAAGGCTCTCTCTGTCCTCCTGGGGAGGCAGGAGAAACAGGCACGCTTGGTGAAACTTTTTATTTTTAAAAATCTCTGTATAAGTGGACCTGTCCAGTTCAAACCTGTGTTGTTCAAGGGTTCTGTTTCTCTGTCAAACTCTGACTAATACAAACTTTGGCACTGAGAATTTGGATGCTGCTCTAACAAATACTTAAAACTGGGAAAGTGGATTTAGGACTGGGTAATGAGTGGAGGCTGAAAGAGTTTTTGAGGTGCATGTTAGAAAAAGCAGAGTTTGTCTTGAAGAGGCTGTTGGTAGAACTATGAATGTTAAGGGTGCTTCTGGTCAAGGCTCAGATGGAGATGAACTTGTGACTGGAAACTGGAGGGGAGATGATCCTTGTTTTAAAATCACAAAGAGCTTGGCTCCATTGTTTCCCAGTATTTTGTGGAAGGTAGAACTTGCAAGTGATCAACTGGGATATTTAGCTGAGGAGATTCTTAGCAAAGTATCAAAGGCACTGCGTGGTTTCTCCTTGCTGCTGTTAGTAAAATGTGAGAGAGGAGGGAGAGAAATTGAAGAAGGAATTACTAAGGAAACAGGAACCAGAACCTGAAGATGTGGAGAATTCTCAGTCTATCCACTTTGCAAGGAATAAGAAAGTGCATTCTGGAGAGGACGTCAAGGATTGACAATCATTTGTAGTGAAGAGATTACAGGTGTGACTCATGGATCCAATCAACCATCTCAGCAGCAATGCTGACAGTTTGGACTGAAGGATCAGAGATGGGGTGGAATGAAGGAAGGATATCAGGCTTCTGAGTTTCCATGGGATGGGCCAATAGAGCTATCCAGCTGTGAACAGCTGTGAACATGCATTATCCTTCAAAAAGAGGGGAGAAGAACTGCAAAAGCAGTTCAGAGGTCAGCAGGGTTACCATTGCCATTGCCACCAAGGGTCCAGAGAGCATTCCAGGAGGTGGGGCTATCTCCTCCTTGGCCCATAGGATGGGACTACCACCCAGGGCCTTGGGAGGAGGGCAGCCACCCAGGGCTTCAGGGACAGGGCTGCCTCCCTGGTGGTCCAGAGGACAGAGAATGGAGCCAAAGAGGATTGTTTTTGAGACTTCAAATCTGATAGTATTTGCCTTGCTAAATTTCAGACTTGCTTGAGACGTGTCACCCCTTTTTCTGATTTTTCCCTTTTGGAATGGGAATATCTATCCAATGCCTGTCTTACCCATTGCATTTTGGAAGCAGATAGCTTGTCTTATTTCATAGGTCCACAGTTGAGGAAGAATTTCACCTCGTGATGAATTATACCTTGAGTTCTATAATTCTTGATATGGTGATATTTAGAGGAGATTTTGAAATTGATATTGGAATGGGTTAAGACTTTTTCAGATATTGAGGTGGGATGAATATATTATGTGTTTGAGAAGGACATGACTTTTGTGGAGTGACAGGGCAGAGTGTTATGGGGTAAATCATGCCCCCAACTTGTATGTTGAAGTCCTAACCCCCAGTACCTCATAATGTGACTTTATTTGTAGATAAAGCCTTTAAAGAGATAAGGAAGGTAAAATGAGGTCATACTTGTGGGTCCTAATCCCATATGTCTGGTGTCCTTATAAGAATATGAGAAATGAGGACACAGACATAGAGAGCTCAGAGCAACTGTGTGAATTACACAGTGAGAAGGCAGTCATCTGCAACCTCAGGCGGGGCCTCAGAAAAAAACAGGCCCTGCTGACACCTTGATCTTGGACTTCCAGCCTCTAGAATGGTGACAACATAAATTTCTGTTATCTAAGCCACTCAGTCTGTGGTATTTCAATATGGCAACTCAAACTAATATAGTCACCAACATCAATTAGACAATTTCAGTGGGGGAGAAAGCTAGCCATGACATTTTGTTGGCATTAAGAAGATAAACCTTGGTTACTTGACTGATTATGTTATTTTGAAGTTGATACTGTATAGACCCAAGCTTCATGATATGTTTCTTCATTTATGATATTTTTAGACATAATATCACATTCTCTCAAGTCTATTGCCTTACTAGCCTGAGGAGTATTTGCTTCTGAGGATCATATATCAAATCTCTTTCATTTTAGCAAGAATATATTTCATTCCTTGTAAAAAAAAATACTGTGATTTAGGTGCAGAAACTCTTGGAAATAAAAGTCTGTTTTCAATTCCAACAGTTTCCTCTTGTAACATTTTCATTTTCAGTGTAGACTTCAGGCCCCCCAACCCTCAATGGAAGGTTTGCTTTCAGACAGTCTCTGGAGCCACACTAGCTCAAACTGGCTATCTTCCACCAAAAAAATGTAGGCCTGAAGAACCTGCCCTTTGGGAATATTCTTGACCTCTCCTACATCTCCCCATGAAGGTTCTGCATAATCCTACCTGACAGAGGAATCTTCCTTCCAACCCTGAGTTTTATATGCCCAAATTCTAACTTTAAGCATAAATATGTATAAAAAATTGAAAATTCCTTGTTGACATCTCATTTCCTGGCTGTGGTTATCATCCCCAAGGAAAGGAAATAGCAGAGCAAGTGTGAAAGAGAAACTTGCCAGTATTTGTCAATAGAAAGACTGAAAGATCATCTTTGTGCAGTGGCAATACAGTGGTTCATGAGCAAAACTTCTCACTAATTTGCTTTTCTGGTTCACCAGAAAAAACCTTTCCTGTTTCACACTTTATTTATTTATTTATTTATTTATTTATTTATTTATTTAAATTTTGAGATGGAATCTCACTTTGTCGCCCAAGTTGGAGTGCAGTGGTACAATCTCCGCTCACTGCAAGCTCCGCCTCCCAGGTTCACGCCATTCTTCTGCCTCAGTCTCCTGAGTAACTGGGGCTACAGACGCCCACCACCACACCCAGGTAATTTTTAAAGTATTTTTAGTAGAGGCAGGGTTTCACCGTGTTAGCCAGGATGGTCTCAATCTCCTAACCTTGTGATCCGCCTGCCTTGGCCTCCCAAAGTGCTGGGATTACAGGTGTGAACCACCATGCCCCGCCTCCTGTTTCACCCTTTTAAATAAACATCTTTAGAAAATATTGCAACCAAATTCACAACCAAATGGAACACTATGTTAAACAGAACTAATTTTGTTTTTTGATGACTGAATATCTTCACTTTAGGTTCTTATTGGAAACAACAAGAAAATTATCCGGATAGTGCTGGAGATCAGAGTAGCTGAACACCAATTAGTGTTCTTATTATGCTTTTTTCTATCTTAAAAGTAGGGTGTTCCCCAGCCCAACCTCCTTTCCCCACAAAAAACAAACAAAATAAATAAATAAACAAAACCAGACATTCGTAGATTCTGGTTAATTGGGTTCCAAGGAATTCTGGACTCACAGAAATTTTGTGGGTAGTTATAGTTCTAGTTGATGGTGTGTTGAGGGGTGTTAGAGGGAGGGCAGGGGCCTTGATACTCATTGTATAATTTTGACCAAGTCATTCCAACTTTGAGCCTTGACAGGGAAATCATATCTGCCTCACAAATTTTTGTGTGCATCAAATGAGATAATGGATATGAATTCACTCTAAGCCACAACTGGGCTATGCAGATGTTTGTCATTATTTTCAAAGAGCATATGTGACCTAGTTTTTATTGTGGCTTAGTTATGGAGAGAAGAGCATTATAAATGCCTCTTGGCTCATTGCGAGCAAACCTAATCCAGTGACTTTAACTGGATCACTTTAAAGGCAAATGCCTTGCTATAAAAGTAGGTGAACTCCATGGACTATTCATATTTCCTAAATTCTTATTTGCTAATTAATTATAAGTGACATTTCCATGAGCACACTAAATGTTTAAAAATTAATTTGAGTAAAAATTATACTCTTCCTTAGAGCATCACCTCCAAACTCTCCCACTTTGGTCAGCTAGAGAAGGAAAACACTTCTTGGAACTTTTTCATGTGATATGGTTTGACTGTGTCCTCACTCAAATCTCATCTTGAATTGTAGCACCCATAATTCACACATGTTGTAGGAGGGACCCAGTGGGAGATAATTGAATCATGGAGGTGGTTTTCTCCAAACTGTTCTTGCCGTAGTGAATAAGTCTCACAAGATCTGATGATTTTATAAGGAGTTTCCCCTTTCACTTGTTTCTCACTTTTCTCTTGTCTGCCACCATGTAAGATGTGCCTTTCACCTTCTGCCATGATTCTGATGCTTCCCTAGCCATGTGGAACTGTGAGTTCATTAAATCTCTTTTTCTTTATAAATTACGTCTTTATCTGTGGCATGAAAATGGACTAATACACCATGTTCAAACATTTCCATCGTTTGTAAGGAACTTGCTTTTGTGATTTACACATTGTTTCTCAAACAATTTTTTAAATGGTTCTTCTGATATGTGTATTTTGCCATTAGTTTAATTTTAATAAGAAAATTTTTACTGCCCAATTACCCTATGGAAGTGATGATTTAAAAAGCAAGAAAGTAACTTCTGGTCCATAATTTTTTATATCAGATCGAATTCTTCAGGATTACTTTACTTTTTCTTCCCCAAATTGTCTATCCCACCGTCTTATCAGGCAGTCACTGTGTGGATTCCTGGTTCAGTGAATATTTTGTTAGAATTCAAAGAAAACTTGTGTGCTCTGGATAGAAAGGGCATGGGACTGGGTTTCAAGGAGAACTGGGTTCCAGTTGTGGTCCTGCCATGAATGAACTCCAACGTGTTGCCATCATCTCTAGCACACCCTGGGTTTCAGCTTACACATCTGAAAAATAAATGGTTGAAGTAGATCTCCTCCAAGATTTGTTTCAAATTTTAATTTTCTATAGTTATCGAGTATGTGGTATATTGAGAGAATATGGACTTCAAAGCCCAGCAGACCTGGGCTCTGTATGACTTTGGGGAAGTTACTAAAACTCTTTGAACTGTAGTATTCTTTGCTGTAAAATGGGGATGATCATATTCACCTCAAAATTATGAGGATTAAATGGGCCTATGTATATAAAATACTGTAACATAGAATAGAGATAATAAATGTTATTTAACATCTCCTCTTGCCATTATCTACTAAACAATCCCTACCCAAACCATGTAGAAACAGAATAAGAAACTTTAGACATATTTTGCACTGAAGCAGGAAACCTATCAGATGACGTGGCCACTTTCTCTTGTAAACCCACGGAGGGTGTGGGGCTGGAATGCAGCTGCCAGCATGTCTAGTTCCTTTCTAGCTCTGAGTATCACCAGTACTTAAAGGGACTTTTCATGCAGCATCACTCAAATCTTCTTCAAAGCTCATTTCAGAGAACATTGAGGATGCAGTTTCTGACAAAGGACACTGAGAACATTTATGAAGTAATGACAGCCTGGGAGATGTAATAAATATAGACAATAAAATGCTGTAACTTCTAAGATTTTTGGTGACAGTTTTAGACAATGAAGTAGGAGAACATTACAAGTTGGGACTGATCCAGGAATGCAGAGATGTGACCATTACACCTAGATGGTTTTCTTCCCTACAATCAAAATAATGTTTATGCAAACTTGATTCCAGTATACCATGAAGAGATCAGAAATGACAGTTGCTTTTGGAATGCTGACCTCACCAAAATTCCATTTTGCTTCCTTCCAAATTTCCTAACCAAACAGTGCAGAATCTCAATACCCTGTGTTCTTCACAAAGGAGAAGCTTGACACACACTTCAGTGGTGGTCGTTGGTACGCAGGTCAGGGGAATGAAACGAAATTTAATAGTAGGAAATGCAAAACTCCTATGTTTAAGTAAAAAATATAAAAATTAATCCATTGTGCCAGTGTAGCTTGGCAGGCTTGGGACTTGGTGAAGAGAAGTATTTACATTTGTGTCTCGGTGGTTTGAGATAACTCTGTGCTCTCTACACACAAACCATGTGACATGGCTACCAAAATAGCAAATTCAAAAGTAAGTTGCATTATTAAAAGAATTGTGTTTTTCTTTTTTAGAAGAAATGTTATTTCTTGTGTGATTTGCATGCCCAAGGGCCTAATCTGAGTGTTGTGTTCCAATTCTAAGGGCTACAGTTTAAAAGGAAATAGGTCCTATTAACTTGGACCATTGAGGCTTTACCCAAGCTGGGTGCATGGTCACTTTGGGATGCCTTTTCCTATCTGTCCCTTGGGGAATTGCTGCTCGTCCCTTGGGGAATTGCTTCTCATCCCTCAAGACCTTCAAGGGCATCTATACATCTTGTGTTTTGTGCTACAGCACATGCGGTAGATTAATCCACAGCAGTCATTTACAGGCAGTACCTCTTCGAGTCATGGATTCCCTTGGGGCATGGACTGTGTCTTACTCAACTTGGCATCCCTATTGGCTGGATAAAATGGTAATGGTAATTATTGCTCTATGCCCATTTGTTGAATAGATATATTAGTGAGAAGCTCTGTAAAGTATTTAATTATTTATCTTTTGTTTGACAGATATTTTTATTGCGCTTTTATGTTGAGATACCAAAGTAGATCTTGCACAGATCCTGTATCAAGCAATTCTCAGTCTGGCTGAATTCTCTCACATGAAGAGTGGCTGAAGAAGTCAAGAATATCTAGCCAGGATACAAAAGTATTAGGAAGAGGTTGACCATGTCGCCTGACATTTACAGAGCCAGGTTGGGGGTATATTCAGCTTGTGCAACTCCAGAGGGCAAAAATAGGTGGGATTTTGAGGGAGGATGATTTCTAATAATATCAGGAGTCCAGAGATGAAATGGTTTGTTTACAAAAATGGCAAACTCTGCCACAGTGGCCGTGTTCGTGGCTGATGCCTGTGATGCCCATCTGAGCAGAGGAGATGTCTGCGAGGAAAGGAAATGAGAGTCAAGTTCTGAGTTCTCTTTGGTCCTAAGGAACTGCTCTTTTCCCTGCCAAAGTGGTTTCTAAAGTTTCACCAAATAGACATTTGGTCCCAGGCTCTTACCCTTTTCTGCTAAGAATAACGCCAAAGGCAAAAACGGAATATAAGGTCTATGTGCTGAGATAGATTTTGAGGGGCTGCCATAATGCAATCCAAGAAAGAGTTCAGTGGCCTACTAGGAGTGGTCATGGGGTCACCACATCTGTTTTTGCCCCTATAGTAGATGTCAGTCTGACAGAGGTGAAGCTTTATATGTGGACACAGCATCCTAAACTCGCCACACTCCAGCCGTTACTAGGAGTCTTGTTGATACATTGGAGCAGAGAATATAATTTCTGAGTGAAATTTCTCGAAGTTAGCTGTTAATCTCTGTAGGGAGAAGATGTAAAAGAGCTATCCCAAAGTTCAGATGTTTCTAGAAACATTAAACAGCTATTCTTTTGTTTATTCAAAGACATGTATTGAAAATAGTTATTAATTTCCATGTTTCAGAAAGCCTATCAAACATTTAAAATGGGTAATTCAGTTCTCATAACAATCCTGTAAGAAAGGTCCTATTATTATGCCTGTTTTACAGAAGAAGTCAGATGTCAGAGGGGTTGAATAATTTGCCCAAGGTTACAGTGCTGTACGGTGACAGGATGGAATGAGAATGCAGGCAATCAGGTTCTAGAGCTTTTGAATAAGGGACAGCTAAGGAGAACTGGACGAGGTTGTGCTTTTATTCAACCAAATTTGTCATGTGGCATTCTAGGCCCTACACTAGGAGCTGGGGACACATATGGAAGTCACAGTCCTAGTCCTTAAAGAGCTCATGGTTTGAAGGGGAGCTAGGGAAGTAGCAGTGATAGTATTATTGGGAATACACTTGAGGGTAGGATGAGGGAAGGATGGCAGTAGATGTAAAGGAATTCCATGCAGAAGGGACAATTGGCATCAGGAAAAGCACAACAAAGCGTAGGTTGGATGGTAGTGGAGTGAGGTGATGGAGGGTGAGAAAGGGTGGCTTACAGACAGCTCCCAGCCTTGTAGGAGATAGAAGATGGGTTTCATAATAATTATATGACAATTTCACAAGAAATGAGATGAACTGCTCTCTGGGACTTTCAAGGACAGTAAGATCATTTCCAGTTGGGGATAAGCATGGAGAGGCTCCCTGAAAAAGATGGTATCTGAGGTGGGCCTTGAGGGATGAGGAGGATTTCGACATGTTTAGACAAAAATCGTAAGGGTGGTGAGTATAGTGTCAGATATGAATAAAAAGACTTAAATAAAACCAGAACTTATAAACAGCTCATTTTTCCAATATCTTATTTCATGAAGAGAGAACATTTTTCCATTTGGGTTTGGCATCTACCTGCAACAAAAGAATCCCCTGGAGTATTTGTAATCCATGTATATTGGTGTGAATTTCTACCATTTCTCAATTTGCCGAAGAGAGTTGACTTATGCAGGGTACCTGATTATCTATCTTGTGTTGGATGCTTTTTGGGGTCCAGAGTTATAAAAAAAGTTCTCACTCAATATTTGGATGCTCTTTAAAGAATGCAAAGTATATTACGGAGATTGGATCTCTGCATTTGATTACAAAATTTAGTAATCAAAATAGAGTGAATGGAGAAGAGTAGGCTGGGAGCAATGATCGTTATGGAGTGAAACAATTCAGCATTAATTGAGTTTGGCCCCCTATGGTTGAGAAAGAGTGATTCTTGGCTTTCACATTTATGAGGTTTCACCATTTTGGAGTTTCCTCAAAATCTAAGATATATTATTTATGACATGAGCAAATGAATGAATGAAGAAATACATGAACAGACTCTGTTGGGGCTGCAAAGAACTATAGAATTGGAATAGGAGTCCACTGGTTCATTGGGACTGAAAGTGAGGTCAGTTGACTGCCTCCTGGATAATTGGGCAGATTTGCAGACACCCCTTCACCTCATCCTTGACCTCAGGACCTTCTGTTCACTCTGTTTCCTCCTGCCCTTTCTCTTCATCTTCCTTACTTCCCTTCCTCTTCCTGTTGTGGCCTCTCTACCCTCTGCAGCTGAAAGGAGGCTGTTTGGAAGGGTATGTTCTGTTAGCACCTCTTGTAACTTTAGTCTGACTACACATTGAGGCATTTCATGGATTATCCAAAAGGAGATTGAATGAATTAAGTTGCATTGTAGGGACCTGTTAGCTTTTTAACCTCTATTCCAAGATTATAAGAGTATAAGAGTTACATATTAGTATAGGAATGGATATCTATCTATCTATCTATCTATCTATCTATCTATCTATCTATCTATCTATCTATCTATCTATCCATCCATTCATCTGTCCTATCTATATCTATCTATCATCTATCATCTATCCATCTATCCAATATATCTATCCATCTGTCTATGTATCTTTATGCATACATTAAATATACATGTTACGTTATCTCTATATATTAACTATATCTAATGTACATATTGCAATGAACTAAATGTTTGTGTCCTCTCAAAATTCATATGTTGAAATCCTAACCCCCAAGGTGATGGTATTAGGAGGTGAGGCCTTTGAGAGGTGATTAGGTCATGAGGGTGGAGTCTTATGAATGGAATTAGTGCCTTTATAAAATAGGCTCATGGGAGCCCGTTCACCCCTCCCACCATGTGAGGACACAGCAGGAAGGCACGGCCTGTGAGCCAGAAAGTGGACCCTCACAAGACACCAACTCTGCCTTGATTTTGGACTTCCCAGTCTTGAGAGCTGTGAGAATAAATTTCTGTTGTTTATAGGCCACCCACTCTATGATATTTTGTTAAAGCAGCCCAAATGGACTAAGACACTTACGCACACAGACACACACACAAATACACACAACACGTTAGTTTATGGACAGATAATAGTTATCTTGACTACTACTGAGAACCTATTATGTGCCAGTCACTTTGCTGGCTCTGAATGTTTCTCACTTTCAACCCCTACACTCCCACTGTAAGACAAAGAAACTCAATGTTATTAAGAGTTTACAGTGAACGGCAGAATTGGATTTGAACCTGAGTTGGTTTGGTTTTGAAGTCTGTGATTTTCCCACCGAACCACCAAACTTATGTTCCATAAGGACCCTGTGTGGGGAAAAGGAATGCACGGGCATTTCTCCTCCCAGTGGTGTGGGTCCCAGCTGTCCGGTGTCTTGAAAAAGCCCTGCTGCAGGGACAGGATACTGAGATTCCAGTCCTCACTGAGACTGAATTGCCCTGTGAACCAGCGTGAGCTCCTCACCTCTCTGAGCTTTGCAAATAGTATCATGAGATAAAACTCTACTCATGGGCCCTTCTCACTCTCACGTACCAGGCTTTTGTTTTATTCAGAAACATCTCCTCTACTAACAGGCGAGCCACGGAGTCAGTCAAATAACACACGCGTGTGTATATTCACTAAGATGAATGCAATTCCTTGCTCACGCATGTAAGTTGCACTCCAGAAATAACTGACAGTTTTGATGGCTATGAAACTGGTGCCTGAGGAATTTTGGAGAGTTTTCCATTTGCTGAAGGTAGAAAAGGTCATTATTTATTTTCTCTCACAAGCCAGATCAATGAGCCCTTTTTAAACCTTGGACTGGTTTTCTGGAATTTTTCAATACCCGGAAACATATAAAATATGTTATTTGAGAAATTTAGCAGGCGTGTTCCAAAGTTAGGTGAAAATAATTTAGAATAAGATATCTTTGTTTATTTTGAAACATAACTGGAACTTGGAGAAGCGTAAGTTCTTTTGAATTTAAGGGTTTGACTGATATTCCTGTGCCCAAAACCAGAAAGTTCTTTTCTATTTTAAAAATACTTTTTGCTGAAGGATAGGATTTTGAGCATGTAAAATTTGAATATAAAAGAAGCCTCTAATTTTTACGGCAGTTCAAATTATTGACTGTGATAGGCCCAGAAAAGATGGAATTGATAAAAATAACAAATTGCTGTTTTTACATTTCAGAAGAAACAAACAGATTGTTGATAACTATTTCTTAGAAAGAGTTGGAATGAGCTGGGCACGGTGGCTCGCACTTGTAATCCCAGCACTTTGGGAGGCCGAGGCGGGTGGATCATTTGAGGTCAGGAGTTTGAGACCAGCTTGGCCAACATGGTGAATTTTCATCTCTACTAAAAATACAAAAAAATTGCCGGGCATGGTAGTGCACGCCTGTAATCTCAGCTACTTGGGAGGCTGAGGCCGGAGAATCACTTGAACCTGGGAAGCAGAGGTTGCAGTGAGCCAAGATCAGGCCACTGAAC
>NW_012107808.1:1729613-1753702 GCF_000951045.1 Mandrillus leucophaeus | reverse complement strand
AGATCCGGCCACTGCACTCCAGCCTGGGCGACAGAGCAAAAAAAAAAAAAAAAAAAAAAAAAAAAAAAAGAGTTGGACCATCCCACTGCATGCAGCCTTGCGCATAGTTATAAAAATGCCAGAGTTATAATTTTTGGACTACAAGTCTGTTTGGTTTCTGTGGTACCACATAAAATCCTACTAAATCTTATAGGCAATATTAAACAACACTTATAACCACTGTCAACTTTTCATTATTCAAGTGCTATCTTTCAATTGTATAATGGAAACTATATTTAATATGAGGTCCATGATAAGACTGAATAGCAGAGACTTTGAGAAAAACATCCAGGTCAGACTGCTTTGGGATTGTACTTGGGGCTTTGGGATGAGACTATAGGCTGGTGGGTAGGGAAGGAGTTTGCCACTGAGCGAATGTTTCAGTCCTTGATCATCCCAGGATGATGTAAATCTTGAAGCAGGAAATGAGGGCTCATGAGATGGGCCTTACTCATGTTTTATAGGTAAATTCTTCTAGAACGAACTCCTTGGAGTTGGCAGTCAGCCTGGCCCTCATTGAGGCCTGGTGAAGCCTGATGTGGATTCATAGTGAGTAGCTTGCCACCGTCCCGTACGGTCAGAGTGGAAGCCAGGCACCTGGGACCTGGACTGCGAAGGGATGCCCGGGTGAGTCTAGACCTGGGGCAATAGTTGTAAATGATTCTGTCCACATAACTTCCCGTCCATTGTCCCAGAATGGTCCATGTCTTTTGTATGTTACAGTCTAGGTTTCTCGGTGGTGGTAGACGTGATGGTAATGCTATTAGTGGTAACGATATTGACAATAATAAAACACTTTTACAGTGCTTATGAATATTTCTGGTACTATTCTGAATACTAGATGATAATTTATTTTGTCCTCACAATGCCCTTATGAATGAGGAATTAATATTTTCCTGATTTTACAGGTTAGAAAACTAAGGGACAGAGAGGTTTCCTTTTTTTGACTAATTTCCTTAGAAAGGAAGTATATTACTTTGCTAGGGCTGCCATAACAAAGTACCACTGACTGGGTGGTTGCAACACAGAAATTTATTTTCTTGCAGAAAGGCAGCTGACAGTCCAAGATCAAGGTGCCAGCAGGGCTGGTTTTTCTGAGACCTACCTCCTCGGTTTGTAGATGGCCATCTTATTGCTGTGTCTTCATATGGTCTTGTCTCAGGGGCATGCATGTCTCTAGCCAAATCTCCTCTTCTTGTAAGGACACCAGCCTTGTTGGACTAGGACCCCACACTAATAACCTTAATTAAGCCTGTAAAGGCCCTGTCTTCAAATACAGTCACATTAGGGGCCAGAACTTTGACATGTGAGGTTCATACCATAAATACAGAAAAGTGCAATTTGGTAGTAATAGCTAAGATGAATAGGAATTCTGATATTATTTTGAGAAACATTCTCACCTAAAGTCTCAGCATATAAATAAACTTTAATCGCCTTGAAGATCAGACAGCTTCTGAAGTATAATGATCCATTATCAATTACCTATTAGTGGGAAGCCACGATAATAAAGAACTGAATTCCAAATATAATTAAAAATATTCGTGTCACTGCTTAGATGCCATCTCTTTCTTTACCAAACTTAAAAAAAGAAAAATCTCTCCCCTAAAGCTCTTAAACCACATGATTCAGCTACTAACCGAAGCTCACCCTTTTGGATTTCCCCTGCTGTACTGTGGTCGAGGTGCTAATTAGCAGGGAAAGTGCCAAATGGCAGGCAGCCAGAGGAAAAGCAGAGAAGCCGAAAGACCTGCACAAACTGCAGATGGAATAACCTGTGAGTTGCAAAATTGAGATATGCCCCTAATGAGTTGTGTATTAAAGCCCGTCTGCCCCATAATAGCAACGTCACCCTGGCAGAGACCTCCAGTTTCCTCACCTGGTAAACGGGGATTATAGTAATACCACATTCCCAGGCTTGCAGGGGTATTAGACAAAATCAGCTAAGGGCAGCAGACTAAGAAACTGGTCTTTATTGAGCATATATTTTATGTCAGACACTTGGCAACATGATTCATTTAATTCTCACATTGACTCTATAAAGTAGGCGTGGCTAGCTCCATTTTGCGGATGGATAAACTGGGGCTGGAGAAACTTGCCACGTGTCACATACCAAGTACACTTTAACCTCACTCCAAAGCCTTTGCTCCTTCTACTGACCCGTATTGCAGAAGTGCCTGGCATTTTGTGAGTACTCAGTAAATGTCTGTCATTGTTGGAGACAACTGCAAAAGAATGGTCTTTTTGCTATGAATTTAAACGATATATTTTAAAGCTGCTGGGAGCCTTTTTGTCCCGGTTTTTTACATCTGATTTACCTGTCCCATTTTAACCATTCACGTGAACATTGTTATGTAACTAGCACATGCTTTTACTGTATATAACTTAGTGTTACATAAATCTAAAGGCTGCTGACTGCTAGCAATCTTTAAAATGTAATGAGCTGAAAGATTTGCTTTGAGCCTTGGGGCAGGATGGCTTTGGCTTAACCATTTGCTGAGTTCAGCTTTTAGGAGGATAAGTTTACTGCATCCCTTCAATAATCCAACTGAAGCCTGGATTCCAAGCAACCGTAGATGAGATTTAAGTCTCCAAGAATGTTAGAAACTTAAATAAAACAAGGCTTAAACAGAAAGTCCTCACAATCATGTCCGCATTCCATCAGGATGACGTAATCGAAGGTTGGAACCGGGCGGCCTCTGCCTTTGTGTTCCAGGGCCCTTCACTCCGTGCAGGGGGAAATTGACACAGCCGTGATGGGGCCTGGCTCACAAGAGCCATAGTTACTGTAGGAGCTTCTGCGACTGAATAAGCTTAGTTATTGGTGGGTTTCTCAGCTATGACAATGATCTCTGTAAAAACACAGAACAAAAATTTTTGGTTAATTGAGGTCAAATTTTGTGTTAAAGGAGGGTTAATTTCCCTTCCCTCTAAGAGAAGAGTCTCCCTGTGGTGAAAAACATCTTAACATTTAGTCTTGTCTGTTTTGTTGATCAGTTGAAGTCAGAGCAATAAAATCCCAGGGATGGAAAGGGTGCAAGGGGCCGCTGGGTTCATTTCTCTCATTTGGAGGCCAAACACATAAAGGTGATGATCGTACTGTGCCCAGGCTGAGTGTCGAGATCAGCTCTGCCACATGCTGTTTGTTCATTTAATAAGATGAAGTGTGGGACCCAGGCTGAGTTCCTCAACACATTTTTTCATCTATAAATGAGATTATAACTAATAATAGTACCTACCTTAAAGGGCTAGGCACAGAGCCCTAAATGAGTTGACATATGTTTGGAACAGATCTGGGTATACTGTGGTGCAAAATGTTTGCAATTCTTTCTATGTATCAAAGGCAAGGACGTGTGCTGGGTGTGTGTGCAGTCTTTGAAGCTGAGAGGCCTGTGTTGGAAACTGTGCTCTGTCCCATACCCGTTCCCTGACCTTGGGTGAGTCACATAAAGTGCGAGTCTTTTATTTTTCTCTAGAGTGGAAATGGGGCTATGAGTTCCTAACACTGGTAGGATTATAAGGAAAGGGACAAGATTAAAGTAGACAATCCATTATAAGCATGGTGGCTAGCACATGGCTAGTCTTCTCAACAAGTATTTGTTAGAAAATATAGAAAGGATGAATATTGGATATCTTAGTAACTTCTTTAGCTTTAAGCACACAGCTCTACACACAGTGGCATACAAACATATTGGCTACACATTGGACTACTTTTTTTTTTTTGAGACAGGGTCTTGCTCTGTTGCCGAGGCGGGAATGCAGTGGCGCAAACATGGCTCACTGCAGCCATGACCTCCTGGGCTCCTGAATCTCCCACTTCAGCCTCCTGAGTAGCTGTGATGACAGAGGCATGCCACCACACCTGGCTAGTTTTTTAATTTTTTTGTAGAGACAAGGTCTTGCCATGTTGCCCAGGCTGCACATTGAACTACTTTTACTTTTTCCTTCTTAACTTGTTGACAAATGGTAGAGAACATAACCGAAAGTCGTGAAAAATCTAGATTTCCTGTTTTTTGGTTTTGTTTTTGACCCATTTCCTTTTTTTAAATTTTTAAAATTTTTTAAAAATTTATTTATTTTTTTGACCCATTTCCTTAGAAAGGAAGTATATTCGTTTGTTAGGGCAGCCATAACAAAATACCATAGACTGGGTGGATTCAACAACAGAAATTTATTTTTGGCTGAAAATTCAAGATCAAGGATTGTATCTTTCCAGTTTCTGGCAGGGCTGGTTCCTCCTTGGTTTGTAGACAGTTGTCTTATTGCTGTATCTTCCATGGTCTTATCTCCGTGGGCATGAATGTCTGTACCCAAATCTCTTCTTATAAGGACACCAGTCCTAGCAGACTAGGACCTCACACTAATAACCTTTATTAACTCTGTAAAGGCCCTGTCTCCAGACACAGTCACACTGGGGGTTAAGGCTTTGACATATGAATTTTGGGGACACAATTCAGTTCATAAAAGAAAGACATCACTTTCTGTTTCCTCATTCATGTTGACTCATTCAGAGAAAATTTGTGTTATATTTACCATCTGCAAGCCACAGAAAGGCCTCAGAAGAAACCGGCCCTGCTGACACGTTGATGGTGGACTTGTAGCCTCCAGAACTGTAAGAAAATACATTTTCTTTTGTTTAATCCAACAAGTCTATGGTGCTTGTGGCAACCCTAGAAAACGAAGACACTCCTCTATCTGGATAATAAATACTATATTTAAAACATTTGAATATCTGCTATGTTCCAAGCAGTTGATATTTTGAATATTTTTTATAATATTTCTGAATCTGTTGATCCTATTATCTGCATTTCAAAGATGATCAGTTGAAATTTGAACCGCGAAGTCTTGCTGTATGTATTCTTTCATACATTATCTTTGATCATAAATCATGAATCTCAAAAATCATCAATCTGAGTTTTCTGCCTTTCATTGATCTGTATGACTTCTCTATGACTCCTGTAAATATTTTCTCTAATTAGCGATAGAATGTAGATTGCATCCAGTACTAGGAAGAAAACAGTTATGTTGGAGCTAGCGAGAGGATCCCCTGGGACTTCCGGGACCTCTTTTGCCACAGAGACATCATAGACTTTCACTTGCTTTGGAACATACATTCGTAGCCAGAATTTATGCAGCAGGTGTACTCCTGAAAACGTTGAATATAAATCAATTTGTAGGCAATGGGAAAACATATTGGATGCAGTAGAACTTACTCTTTAACCAAAACATACAAATCCATTTTTTTTTTTTTTGAGACGGAGTTTCGCTCTGTCTCCCAGGCTGGAGTGCAGTGGTGCCATTTCGGCTCACTGCAAACTCCGCCTCCCAGGTTCATGCCATTCTCCTGCCTCAGCCTCCTGAGTAGCCAAGACTACAGGCACCCACCACCACGCCTGGCTAATTTTTTATATTTTTAGTAGAGATGGGTTTCACCATGTTAACCAGGATGGTCTTGATCTCCTGACCTCATGATCCACCCACCTTGGCCTCCCAAAGTGCTGGGATTACAGGCATGAGCCACCTCACCTGGCCCAAATCAATTTTTAAAAAATTTTAATTTGATGAATTAATAATTCACCCTGTTTAACTTTGTATGAATCAGCATTTTCCTATATGGGTCTCTGTGGTCAGCTCATGGTGAATTTTTATGTGTGTGATAATCCCATCTCCTCCCAGTCCCTCTCTCTGTGCCTCCAGTCCCCTCACACCCTTTCCTCTGATCTCAGACAAGTCAATGCGTTTTTTGTTTGTTTGTTTGTTTTTTAACCCTGCATAGATCATTGGCTGGATGAGGATCAGACAAGATTGTGAACATAAACACACTTTGAAATCTATGAGGTGCAGATTGTTATTATTATACTAGCAGGAGGGATGCAGTTTATTATTTCCCCTAGGAGACATTATTTATTTCTATTTATTAAGCCCGATTATTGTAGCTTTTGACCATGTCTTTGTAACTTAATAACTAGATCAAAATAAGCTCCTGGAAATGGATCTTTTAAAATTATTTCTTATTTCCAGCAAGGTTGGCACAGGCTGGGAATAGAGAAGCTTTTTAATAAATTCTTGCTGATACAGGGACTTTCGGGGAATGTCAGTTAGATGAAGATGGATTGCAAAATCTCTCTCAATGACCAGCTGAGGGAACACAAGCTGTAAAAGCCAAGAAAGATTCACCAGTAGCAAAGCAATTCAAGAAGCAGGTAAAAAGTGATGTCATACACTTTGATAGGCAGGTCTGATGAAGGAAATAGAAGATTCTTGGCACAGCTTGGCATAGGACTGACCCTCCTAACCCTCAGAAAGTCATACAGAAGAAAGTCATACAGAATTTAAAAAGTTTATATGCTTTCCCATCAGTACTACTAGATTTAAAGAGAAGTAGAATTTGGGGTTCTTAAGATAAATCCCACCTGATGGGAGATGTTAGAAGGCTTCTCTCTGCCAGCAGCTCTTGGTTGGGGGATAGTTTTCTGGAATAATCTTTCAACACATTCAAATGTGATATCCAAATGCTTGGCACATGTTATGAGAATCTGAAGTGGGAAAAAAAAAACCCCACCAAACTGAATCTATTGAAGCTTCAGGGGGTGCACATCAGAAGCAAATGCAAAACTGCTCCATGAGACCCAGTGTTCAAAATAGACTCTTTTGGAATTTGTTGAGCCTTGCTCGATGGCTTAGTAGATGATAAATTTGTGTAACTATTCCCCATATGCAAGGGAGCAAGTGTATTTTGCCTCATTTCCCCCCGTTTCTGCTTTGCTGTGCACTTGACCGAGCTAGGCATACCTGTCTGGATTTCTAGTTTCCTTTCTCCAAATTTCAGAGGTACGTGCTTGTACATGTACACGTGTGCATTTAAAACAAAAATAGTTTCTGTGTGTTCTCTATAAGATTCCTCATCACTCATTAACTTCTGTGTGATGATTCTCCTAAGTAGATCCAAATGATTGGTTGGTAAAAGTGCCTTTGTAGGTCATTTTAACTTCGGGATGGCACTTGTTTGGGTGTCTCCATGCCCAATTGAAGGCCTATGAAATCTGTTAGCTATCTGATCTGCTTTCTCCACATTAAGTAGGTTTTTATTTTGATACTTGCTGTTATCATAGTAAGCCTGGATAGCTCTGTAATGAAAAATAATTCTGAAAGACGAGGACTGTTTTCTCTGACTCTTTTCCTCATCGTAGGGGCCAAGTGCAACTAACCCTGGCCTGTTTGTGATTTCCCAGGAATTGGCATGGACCAGTTCAAATCTGCAGGTGGAGGACCCCTGGGGAGGATGACTCAGAGTCAGGGTTTCCAGGTCTGCTACCTCTTCTAGTGCAGGGGTTCTCTTTCAGGGCTCACACAAAGCCTTGGGATTTGGTTTCTATAGGAAATTTCTTTTTCTCTCTAGATTGCACATCCCCGAAGGGCACCATCTAGGACTTCTGGTGAGGAGTCACCTGATAACTGTTGGATGTGTCCTTTGCCTTCAACTGTTCAATATCTCATTAAACCCTCCTGATAGTCAGTAAAAGTGGGCTCAGGGACATGAGAAAATGTGGCCATGATCAGTGACAATGCTGAAAAACATCAAACCCAAGCCTGTGCTCTTTTCACCTTGCTGTGTGCTGTCAGACTATAACCTGAGGTCAACACTGTGCTAGTGTTCATTGGATGGTTGATGATGCTGAGGGTAGTAGGGTAAAGAGGATGGAATATTATGGATTTCTTGAGTGAGAATGAGGCTCTGCTTAGCAAATTGGAGAGTGCTACATTCAGAAGAAAACCCTGGGACCAATGAAAGGAATGTCCTACCTGGCAGGTGGAAGTCTTCTAGAAGGAAATCTTCTAGGGAGTATTATGGGAAAGGGTGACTTTGCAGGCCACGTCTCAGAGCTTTGAAGTCAAAGATGAATTAAAGTCCCTCCCAGTTGGCATGACACACAAGATTCTTCACAATCTGACCCTTGCCTAAGGGTTCACCCTTTTTTCCCACAACTTCACCTACCTGGCCCCACATGGCACAGCTTGCTATTCACTGCTTTGGCATGTTCTTTCATGCCTCCATACCTTTGCTCATGCTGCTTCCTTCTCCAAGAATGTTTCTACCCCTTCAAAATCTTTAAGTCCAAGCTCAGATGTCTCATGTATAGCCTTGGCTAGCGACCATTCTTTTGATATAAACTCTTCAAGGATGGAGATGATGTCCTGCTTATCTCTCTAGGGCTCAGCACTCTGCATAATGCATGTAAGATCCTCAAATAAGTGTTTGGTGTGAGGAGAGAGAGGCAGTGTGGGCCTTTGAAGGCCAGAAGGCCTGGGCTCTTGTCCCCACATAGCCACTTCTGGATTTGTGAGCTTGGGAAAATCACTTACCTTTGAGACTCATTTTCCTCATTTGTGAAATGAGGATAATGTTAAAACCACACTCACTAGGTTTTTGAAATACAAGTAAGGTAAGCAATACAATCTATAAAATGGGATCTAGGTTTGAGAAGTAAGAATTGAATATACCAACATAAAATTAAAGACTGATAAATTATATTACATTGAGATGTCTTGATCCTCAAAAGACATCATAAAGAAAGTGAAAAGACCAGCTGCAAAGTAGGAGATGATGAATGTAACACCAGTAACTGAAAAAATCCTAGTATTAAGAACTCCTCAATCAATATGAAAAAATCTAATCAATAAATATGAGCAAAGGCACAAACAGGCATTTCATGGGAAAGGAGACACATAGGATGAATAAACATGTGGAAATGGAAGCCGATACCAATACCACAGTGTGATGCCATCTTACATGCATTTGAGTGGCAAAATTTAAGAAGTTTGACATTTCTATGTTTGAAAAGAATGTAGAACAATGGTTTTTCTGCTACTTTGCTGTGGAAATGTAAACTACTATAATCATTTTGAAAAGCAAGTTGTATTCTTTTTTGTTTTTTAAGAGACTATGTCTCACTGTGTTGCCTAGGCTGGAGTGCTGTGGCTTTTCTTAGCCATGATCACAGCACACTGTGACCCCAAACTCGTTGTCTCAAGGGATCCTCCTGCCTCAGCCTCCCAAGCAGCTGGGACTACAGGTGTGTGCCACCATGCCTGGCTGTGATTCTTTTATAAATTTGAATATTCACATTTGCTAGCATCCAGCAATTTCCTTGTAGGTATATACCTAAGAGAAAATCTTGCTTATGTGTACCAGGAGATGTGTGTAAGAATATTTACAGCCAGTACTCTTTGTAATAAAGAATCAAATAACTCATACAGATAGTGACAGGGCAATGGATTAGTAAACTGTGGAATAGTGACATAAACAAATATTATATAATTGTGAAAGTGAATGAATTTAATGATAGTATGGATAAACAATATCAACATAATTATAAATGGGAAAAATAAATCTGATAGAGTTTGATGATACAGTGGTGTTAAAGATTAAGAAAACTAAATGATACATTGTTATATATACACATAAATGCAATACTGTGATGAACCCCAGATTCAGGATGTTGGTTACCTCTGGTGGGGAAGAGGAGACAGAAGGATGATATATGGAGGAACATAAGATAAATGTTAATTGGTGGAAAGGTTCCAGTTCTGGTTTAGGTGGTGTGTTATAGAAGGTCTTTATGTTTTTAAACAAATGCCAAAGACGCCATGTCATTCAGTGCCCAAGGATGGCCAATGAGTGTGCCATTGCTGATTCTATTCAATTCTATGTCTCTTTCCTGAAACACACGTTCATTACATTTTTACCGTGCGTATGTATCTCATATGGCTGTATACTCCTGGTGTGTGGGAGAGCAAGCTGGAAAGGGAAAGAAAGAAGAGTAGGGTGAGCCTGGGTTAGTTTATAATCGACTGCCAGTGTTGGAGAAGGGTCACTTGAAGTGATGTTCCATCTTGGGAAAGTCACTGCCCTACTTTGCCTCAGTTTCCCCAACTTTCAAAAGGGAAATGCTTTTGGTGGCTTGGAATTCCTCTTCCTTCTATGACTCCTCTTCACTCCCCTTCTCACTCTGCAGGCATTTTTCTCAGGCTTCTCTTCTGTGTCTGTGTCCCTGTCACTGCCACAGAGACCACACCCCAAACACATCCAGGCCATCAGTCTGGGGAAGTGGAACCCAGCAGCCACGGGCAGAATTCTGGCTCCCGATCCTGTTGGCATCTATTTTTCTGCTCTGACTGTCCAACCGCATTTGTTAATCACACAATTTAGTGCCCTGTAAACAGGGCCACTGTTTCACTTCCCCACAAGCATTCTTGGAAATAGCAGCTGAGGAAGATTTGTTTCTAGTCATGAACCAAATATGAGGGTCACATGATTTTGTGATATTTTTTCCTTACCAGAGAAATATGAGAGGCTTAAGCAGGCCAACCTTCCAATTAATCCTAAGAACAGCTGCCTTCGAGGTGGGTGAGCCTGAATATGATTCATTTTCCTAGTCATTTATCAAGGAAAAGAAACTGTCCGTTGGCCTCCAATAGCTTTAATTCATTGGAGGCTAAACTCTAGCACAGCTGGTAGACCCCAGCTTCACAGGCGTGATCCGGACTGTGACCTGTATTCACCTTTGCTTTTGAGTGAAAACAATTAGACTATATAAATAGTGAACGCGGACACACAGTGCGGGCGTTGGCATCTTCCTGCCAGTCACAGCACTCTGGGAAGCCCCACGTGGCCTTGCCCAGGTGCACTTATAATTGCTCCTGTTTCTCCTTGGCTATCAGAGCATCATTTGTCTAATTCTTAGCTCTGCTGAGCAGAGGGCTTTTCCAGTCATCCATGCAATTGAACGGTGGCCTGCCAGGGGTGGATGGATGTAGGAAGGACTAAATGGAGATTTCCATCTCCATGTTTATTTCAAAACTTAACACTGGAGTGCAGTGACATTTTCAAAATCCTGGGAACACTTCATCATCCCCGCTCAGTGGGTGAGGAGGTCACTTTGGTCCAGGTTTTCCAAATTTCCTGGGCTTTGCCTGATGGATTCCCCATGATCAGAATGAATCCCAAGAGAGAAGTCTTTCACTCTGGCAGGAAATAGATGGGTTAAGGACAGACCTGTGAATTTTTTTCTGGAATGACAGGGGTGTTCAGTTTCAAGAGTGTCACATTAAGGGAGCTGAAAATCTAGCACAAAAGAAAAGAAAAGAAAAAACAATGCTTTGAAGGACTAAGCTGATCCTGAACAATGGGTCAGGGCTCTGCAGGTTTTGGTGATGTGGAACAAGGGAAAGGAAAAGATAACAACAGTGGAGTCATCTCAGAGGTTATCCTTCCGGAAGATGACTTAGGGGTTTGCATTCCAGTTCCCAGGGATGTAAATGAAGAGAGATCCTGTGTGCCTGGAAAGACATATTCACGGTCACTTTTCCCAAAGACATTGTGCCCCTGGCTTGAGGCCAGGATGCCTGTCCTGAGCAGAGTCAGCTCTGCCTTAGACCTCTTCCTGGTGATTCTATCCATGCCATCAGCTGCTACACACCTGTTGAAGGCTCACAAATCACTGGATTCATCGCAGACCTCTCTCCTGGTTTGTTTGTTTGAGATGGAGTCTCACTCTGTCGCCCAAGCTGGAGTGCAGTGGCACGATCTCAGCTCACTGCAACTTCTGCTTCCCAGGTTCAAGCAATCCCCTGCCTCAGCCCCCTGAGTAGCTGGGATTACAAGCGTGTGCCACTATGCCAGGTTATTTATGTATTTCTTTTTTAGTAGAGACAGGGTTTCACCATGTTGGCCAGGCTGGACTTGAACTCCAGATCTCAAGTGATCTGCTCGCCTCAGCCTCCCAAAGTGCTGGAATTACAGGTGTGAGCCACCACGCCTGACCTCTTGCCTGGGTTTTTGACTCATGCATCCAACAGACTCCTAGTTCTTATCCACTTCAGACCTTATGTCTGATTTAAATTCCTTATCTTTCCCCGAACCCACTTGTCCTCTGATCTCTAGGACGGCCCCACCAATTACCAAGTCACCTGGGCTGGACTTTGAATGCCATCTTGTATTAGTCAGGGTTCACTAGAGAAACAGAACCAATCAGGTATGTGTCTGTATCTATGGAAAGAGATTTATTAAAAGGAATTAGCTCACGTGATTATGGATGCTAACACATCCCCAAGATCTTTAGGGTGAGTAGGTAAGTTGGAGATCCAGGAAGAGCAAATGTTTCAGTTCGAGTCCAAAGGTGGGAAAAATCCAGTGTTTCAGTGTGAAGGTCATCAGGCAGGAGAAATTCTCTTGCTTGGGGGAAGGTCAGCCCTGTTGTTCTATTCAGGCCTTCAACTGATCAGATACTGCCCTAAGAAGGGCAGTCTGCTTCACTAATCTCACGCAAAAACAGCCTCACAGAAACACCCAGAGAAATACTCCTATATCTGAGTGTCCTGTGGCCCAGTCAGGTTGACTCATGATGCCAACCATTGCATCTTCCCAGGCCCCATGTCAGTCATCATGTCTTGCTTCCTGACAGTATCTCTCCTCTCTGCCCCTTCTTCCATTTCTGCTGGGCCTGCAACAGTTCAGCCAAAGAGCAGCACATTCCAATAACCTCCAAATCAGACTTCTTGCTCCTCCATCCTCCACATCCAGCCTTTCCACTGCCCCAGTGCAAGATCTGGGACACACCCCTCACTTCGACCCTCAATTGCTCTCTGTCCCTCTATTTCCTACAAAATAACAGCCGATCTCTTTTCATGACACTCATAGCTCTGCATGGTCCAGTCCTAACTCCTTTCTAGCTTATGTTCCCATTTCATTCCCACAGATACTCAGCTTCCACAGCAGCAAATTCCTTCTCACTTTTCAAGCACTCCTATTCCTATACTCTCTCATCATAAATACTCTATCCCTAAGTATTTCCACATTTTTTTGAGAATACTTATTTCTCATTTCATACCTTTAAGAGCTGATGGGCAGCTGCTCAGACCTCTCTGCTCCCGAAGTTAAGCTGGCCACTCACAGGTCTTTGCATTTTGACACTGGCCTCTTTATCCTAACTCTGTCATGTCATTTCAATCTCTTGTAAGTGTGTGCACATTACCTTATTCTAGAAAATATGATTGGTGTGTGGGACTCATCTCTGTGCAGTTTAATGCAAGTTCTCTCCGCAAAGAATGGACGTTATGGACATTAGATTCAGAAGAACTGTGTGTGAATCCTGACTTTCTTGCCCTGTGATGTGGAGAGACACTTAATCTCTCTGAACAACAGTTCCTTTATCTGCACAACAATGCTAAAAAATTTCATTTCAATGTTATGAATAGTAAAGAAAATAGGTGCACAAATGCCTGAACGGCATCTGGATTCTAGTACACATTCATAGCTCTTGTCAGATCAAAGGAAAAGTGAATTTATCACCCTTCTCTTTGAAGATATTTATTTATCACATATGGGATGCTAGTTTTCTTATGTATTATTTTCCCCTAATTTTACTTTGGTTCTCCTCAATGCATTCTATCTTCAACACAACTTTTAGGAGGACTTGGATTCGTGTTGCATGCTAGTAATAGCTCTTTCTTTTTTTTTAATGGCTATTTGACTTGAATTCCCACTTGAGAATTAATGCTGACCAGTGTAAAACTTTTATACTACAGAAGTATGCAACATGCTGTTGCCAACCACCATCAAACACGGCTCACCATCAAACACGATGCAATGTGACTTCCATAAGATGACAAGGGTGCCACTCTCTAGGCTTTGAAGGAACCAGTGTGAACCCCCACTCTGATTCTCCTCAGAAGAAACGAAGTGTTGAAAATTAGATTCAGCTGCAAGTGTTTGCAGCGTCACATTCAGAAAGACAGATCAGAAGCTGCTGGAGGCTATTTTCAGAGAACTCCTAATAGGTACAGAACCAAAATACAGACATGGTTGTTAACACTCTGGGAAATGCCAACTTCATGCTGGATGTCAGCCAGCAGAGAGATTGAAAGTCCTAGATAGCTTATCTCAGAGCAAATCTGTATTATGTAGAAAGTGTGAGATGCAATTATATGGGAGAATCATACAGGAGTGCTCGTTCTCTGCTATGCATCGCCATGGTGCCTTGAAACTGACGATATCAAGGTGCGTTTGACATTTCCTAAATCTTTATTTCCCTGGAGCAGGTCATTGTTCTTCCCTGTATTCTTTCCTATGCCTCCTGTTTAAACTCTACTCATTTTCTCTGGTCCATCTCATACTTTCCCAGGGCTTCACTCACCATATATCCCTAAATGAATAACTCATTATATATTTCTAGCCTTGAATTTCTTTTGAACTTCAGACCTGCCTTTCAAGTTCCCCACAAGCCACCTATATTCAATACCTCTTCCTCCACCTCTGTTACCCAGCATTTGAGCACAAGTTCTTTGACTTCAAGCTGAGATCTTTTTCCTCTTTAAAACAACAACTTCCTTAAGGTACCTTTGCTAACTGAGATGAAATCATCCATTTAGAATATTTTTTTGGAAAGGTAACAGAAGTAGGTCTGTAGCATTGATTAGAATTTGGATTTAGAACCTGGGATCAAGTCTCAGCTCTGCTGCCCTGCAGGAGCACGGCTCTCATCTTTTTCATCTGTAAGATGATGATTTGTAAAGGATGACAGCTGATGAGAAATTCGTCATTATGTTGTGATTACTGTGTGCAGGCTCTGTTCCCTGTGCCATATATATGTGTGGCCCTTTTCATATACACAAACTGTTAAAGCAATGTAAATATGGCCTGAGAAGGACTCCATACTTCTCTGTTTGAGTCCTTGTGGATGAACTGAAACTTAACTTAATAGGCAGACAAGATTGAAAGCCTAACTTAGGAGTATGTGCCTGTAACAACAGCTGAGTCTTGGCCAATCCCAGTGGCCGTACTTTAACCACTCATTGACTGCTAAGTGTTTAAACTATGTTTAAATAAGGCAAATGCCAACCTGTAACCAGTCCAGCTGTTTCTGTACCTCACTGCCGATTTCTGTATGTCACTTCCCTTTTTTGTCTATAAATTTATTCTGACCACAAGGCATATCTGGAGTGTCTCTGAATCTGCTTTGACTCTGAGGACTGCCCGATCTGCGAATCATTTATTGCTCAATTAAGCTCTTTTAAATGTAATTCAGCTGAAGTTTTACTTTTAACAAAACTCATTTGATTCTCATAACAACTCTATGAGGACTGTGCTATTATTCAAATTCTAGAGAATGAAGTTACTGAGTTTGTGGAACCACTTCCCTTATTTGTTTGTTGTGGGTTACATGCCACACCATGCAGGGTGCTCCTAGGTCCGTGCCTGGCATATAGTAGATTAGTGTTCCTTGTCTTTTAAATTCCACCTTACCCCACCCAACAAGATTTTAAGTTTTGCTTGATGTCCTTTGTAGCTTAAATGTATACATTTTGAGTTTTACAACAAGTATATTTATATTAAGCATAGAATATAGTTCTTCAAATGCTCTGTGTTTCTGCAGATTTCGATTCATCCTGAGAGGGATATTTGCACCTCTTGAGTTGGGACCCATCTCCTATGGAGGTGGCACATCATAGGAATGACTATTTTCTAATTTGACATCATTCTCTTTTTTCTGAAGGCCCTTTCTGGGGTTGTCAGGGCATAAAGGAAGAACTTCAATAGATTCACTTCTGGAAAGTACTTCAATTCTGAAGTCCAGGTCTCTTCACTGGAATGCGATGGCGTTGATACATCAGGGGGACAGGTGCATGGCCCTGAATTTCAGCTAAGTTATACCCACCTGGCTGCAGGTCTCCCCAGCTCATCCCTCGCCCATATTTGAGAAGGGCCTGGCTGGTGGAGGGCAGTGCAGCCTGAGGTCAGAGAGCAGTTAGGCTTGGCTAGGTAACAGGGCCACACAGAGCTGATCTGATAGTCTTGGTTTTAAATACAAAATCGTGGTGTTGTCAGAACTCAGCCCATCCAAGTCAATGGCTCCACTGATTTTGTTAGTACTGTCAATTCTCCTGGTATAATCTACCAGTATGATTTTCATAGGAAGGTGCAATAAGAGACAAGTCAGAATGCAGAGTCGATGGCAGAACTTAAATAAGATGTTTTGTTTTTCCATGTATCCTTGGGAGAGAAAAGGGTGCAGTCTTGCCTTAGGCTGTGGATGGGATTTGGAGGAGTTGGGAGGGAGTGGGAACTCGGGAGAGCTGGCCACTGGCACCATCATCTCCTGGCATGGAGGTGATAGCCAAGGTCAAGGGCATACCTGTGTGTTCAAAAGAGGTGGGAAAATGCCACGGGGCAGTATTTAGGTTCCGACTTACTTAAGCTGAACCAGTTAACATAAATGTGACTTCGATGTAATGGTATGAAAGAGGCCCTCACAG
Source organism: Mandrillus leucophaeus (assembly GCF_000951045.1). NCBI lineage: Eukaryota > Metazoa > Chordata > Mammalia > Primates > Cercopithecidae > Mandrillus > Mandrillus leucophaeus. Next base: position 1,737,352 of record NW_012107808.1, on the reverse strand, counting down.
CCTTTCCCCTCGGAACCCTGTATACTTGTGGCGGCTTTGTTTTGTTGACCAGGAAGATGACTGAAAAGGAGAATGGTAGGAAATAGGTCCAAATTTTCCATAAAATATCAAGAAAGAAATGGGAGAAGAAAGGACCTGGAGAGCCAGGTGGTCTACAGGTTTTAGAGAGAATTTAGAAATGAATCAGAGAAGGGAGATTTTAGAGAAGAGTAGCTGTCAAAGTAAGTAAGATTCGGGGATAATAAAGTTTATTTTAGAATTTTTGCTGTGTATCTGAAAATGTAATTTCCCCCTTGGTACCTCTGAGGAAATCCATTTCACATTTAAAGTGTTTTTTTGAAGCTTCTTCCCTACTTCCTTGGGGTCAGGTGTGTCTTTTGGATACAGGGCAGTGTGGTATGATGGTTAAAGGCACAGACTCTTTAACCGGATTGCCAGTCATGTTCTAGCTTTACTGCTTCATGGCAGTGTGACTTTGAGCAAGTATCTAATCCCTTTGTGCCTCAGTTTCCTCATTCATGATATGGGGATACTCATATTCCCCCAACAGAGTTGCATGTGGTATAATTTGAAACTGACCCAATTGTTCCACAGAACTGATGTTTGTGGTTTATTTTGAATAAGCATAGGAATTGACATACCCAGTCTTGAAACTTGAGAAACTGACATTTGTCTTATCTGAGTTCCTTTCCTAGGAAACCATCAATCAGGCCTCCCAGATAGTATCAACTAACTGAAATGTACCAGATCACCACATCTGAGCAATGAGAAGTCAGACCCCTCACCTATCATGACTGCCTAACTGACCACCTGCTACCTGTTGACCAGCTCCTCTTCCTTAGCCCTCCCTAATTCCTGTTTTTCTGCATGCAGATACATTTCTTTCCTGCTATATAAACTCCTAATTTTAGTCAGCCAGGGAGATGGATTTGAGACTAAACTCTTATCTCCTCAGCTGGAGCACCCGATTAAAGCCTTCTTCCCTGGCAATACTTGTTCTATCAGTGATTGGCTTTCTGTGCAGTGAGCAGCAGAACCTAGACCGAAACCCTGGTGTTTCAGTAACATGAAGTATCACACATAGACCATTGAGGGCAGTGCTGGGACACAGTGAGGGCTGTGAAAGACTGGATTGTTGAATTGTAATGTGACACCTTGTTGGCACCAGCTGCAGTGGGAATACCAAGGAGTAATTATATCAGATTTTTGACTTATTTTCTGTGATATTGCTTATTAAATTATAGCTATGGATCCAAGTCAAGAATTCACCACTGATATTTCTGTTAGCTCTAGGGTGCAAGGGGTATGGATTGACCCTGTGGTAGGGTATGGTGGGACTTGAAGTACCACCCCAGAGACAAAGGGAGAATGCTGAGCTAGGAAAAGAAGATTTATTTTTTAATGAAAGTAATCATGATCATCAGCTAATTCTCTCTTCAGGATTGGACATTTCAGATGGAGGACTGGCTTATCCAGCATTATAATTCACTAGTATGAGAAATTCTCTGAATTTCTCCTGGCAAAACTCCAAGCTTGATTGTTGCCTGATTTCTTAGCAGAGCTGAATGCTTTCTGGAAGGGGAGGTCAGGGGTGGCTGAGGAGCCTGCCCTAAGTCAAGGCTTGGCTCTATCCCACAGCTGGAGAAGTGTTGGGGTAAGTGATGGGCAACAAAGGCTCAGGCCCCTTCTGGGAATTGATATGGAGGGCTGCTGGGAAGATGAACCATAGGTACAATGTGGTCTTCTGAAGGACCTGGTGCAGGGCTACATAGGTAACTGACCCCCAGCTGTAGGGCAGCTGACAATCAAAGGCCCCGTGCCCTCATTTCCTTCTAGTTTGATAGGGCTGGTCACAAGCAGAGTTTCCATGGTAGCCTGATTCCTGCTGCCCACAGGACCAGCATGGGTGGGACATAGTTGGTGACAAACCCTGCTCTGTCCAGGACTTCAGTGAGGTGGACACACTAGGTATTTTCTCTGCTGGTAGCAGGACATCTAGCAGCTGACAGCATTCAGAAGGGGAAAGACTTGGTGACATTTTAGCATTCTCACTTTTTTATGGAAGAAATACATCTCCTCTTTGTGAACATCCATACAGTTTGCTAGCAGGTGACCCTAAAATGAGCAAAGATCAGAACACGTGTGTGTTCTCAACAATTCCTTCCAACTCCTCTCCCAATTCCCTCAAAGAAGACTTTGAGACTCTGGCAAGTCCAGACTACCTTTTGAATGCATTTCTTTTGTCTCACCCTATTCATCTCCCTTATGAAGGTTTTTCAGTGCTTTTTTGGGTGGGTATGTCTCTTGCCACAATATTCAGAGACAGGCCATGGTACAGCCTCAATTCAGCAATTGATGTCCTGGCTTCCATGACTCTGCCTGCTACTTTCCTTACCTGATAGGTGCACACACCTAAGTTACTCTGTGCTAAGAGGGAAAGGAACACAGGATCTAATACAATCAAGTGTGGCAGCCAGTGCCTAGCATAGTAAGGTGCCGTAGCAAGTGAGGATGTGTCCATGCTTTCTATGCTAAGTAGGAAGTCTAAATCTGAAGGTATGGCCCTGTGAAGACAAATAAAAGGAGAACTACAAGAAAGCTGGGGCAAACCAATGTCAGACCTAAGTGGCATGTAGGGGACAATCTGAGATCTGAGGCTGCTGGGCCAAAAAAAAAGAAAGTTTGAGAAAAATGAGAGGTTGGGGCAAAGTGGGCTCTGAAAACACAATACTCAAACTCAGGAGTTGGTTCAGTGTTGAGGTAAGTTTTCTCATTTATTTACAATCCCATTCACTTTTCTGAATGTATACATGTATAAAGTTCCTAAAAGTAACTGATATGATTTGGCCATGCCCCCACCCGTATCTCATCAGGAACTGTAGTTCCCATAATTCCCACATGTCATGGGAGGGACCCAGTGGGAGGTAATTGAGGCAGTTACTTCCGTGCTGCTGTTCTCATGATAGTGAGTGAGTTCTCATGAGATCTGATGGTTTTATTAGGGGCTTTTTGCCCCCTTTGCTCATTCTTCTTCTCCTTGCTGCTACCATGTGAAGAAGAACATGTTTGCTGCCCCTTCCACTATGATTGTAAGTTTTCTGAGGCCTCCCAACCCTGCTGTACTGTGATCAATTAAAACTCTTTCCTTTATAATTACCCAGTCTTTGGTATGCCTTTATTAGCAGCATGAGAACGGACTAATACAGTAACATTGGGTCATAATAAACATGATAAGCAAAGCTGAAAGAGTTAGTTAAATTATTCCAGGGATCACATTTATCCTATCAAACTTACTTTTTTCCTTTTGGGAATCACTTTTAAAAATACAAGGGCTTTACCTGTGCATTACTCATTATAGCAGCCATTACAAGCATATTCTGAATCTGACGTCTAAGCAACATTTTGACGTCTTTGAACTGGGGAGTTGGGAGGCACCAAAGAGATTACCTGATTGTACCACTTCACTTCACAGGTGGTAAAACTCTGGCCCAGGTAATGTGCATAAACTGTTGAGGATTACGTGGGTTGAACTGCAACTTCTGTCTATTAGATTGAATTGTATCAAATTTTATTTGGAAGATGAACATTGATTTCTTACTCTGCTCTGGGCTTATTTAAATTCATATTAAGAAAAAATTAAAATAAGCCATATGTCATGGCACACCAACAGAGAAATATCAGTTTTCTATTAATAATGTTTATATTTTATAATGTATCAAGGTTTTCCAAGTGTTTTCTAAGTGAGCTCAATATTGGAAAGACAGATATCACTGCCCTTTTAGAGAGAAGGAAACAGATGTCCAGAGTGACCCAGTGACTTGGTCGAGGCCTCACCATTTAGGAAACAGTGAGAGTCAAGTTCGACACCTGTGTGGTGACTTATTCACTGGTCCACCGCACAGATGCCTGGGACAAACCTCACCAGGTTCTTCCTTTCAAACCTGATGTTTTTTCCTGGATGATGAAGCGTTTTGTCTACAGGTCTGTATATGTGGAAGAGAGAAAGGTGATTTTTTTTCCTTAAGTCATTCTCAGACCTTTTATCTCTCTATCAGTTTCTGACCTTCACTTCCCTTCTTCTTCTCACTCATTTTCCTTTCTTATCACATATTAGCTCTAATGTTTTCAGTTTTTATCATAATACATTTTATAGATATTTATAGACTAGTACAGGAGTTGCCAAACTATGGCTCACCGCTTGTTTTTTAAAATAAAGCTGAAGTAAATAACAACTTCATTGAGATATGATTTATATGCCAAAAAATTCACCCCTGTAAAGTATACGATTTAGAAGTTTTTAGTATATTTAGAGATTTGTGCAATCATGACCACTGTAAAACAGTTCCATCACCCAGAAAGAAATCCTGTATGCATTGAGTCACTCCCCATTACCCCAGGCCCCACTTAACTCTAGGCAACCACAAATCTACTTTCTGACTCTATGAAATTCCCTATTCTGGACATTTCAAATAAATGGAATTATACAAGATGTAGTCTCTTGTGACCGGTTTCTTTTAGGTAGCATGATGCTTTCAGGGTTCATCCATGTTGCAGCACTCAGCGGTACTCCATTCCTTTTTATCACTGCCTAATAGTCCACTGTGTGGACATACCACGTTTTATTTACATATTCATCTGTTGATGGACTCTTGGGTTTTTTCCATCTTTTGGCTATTATGAATAATGTTGGTATGACCATTCATGTACAAATTTTTATGAGGGCATGTGTTTTCATTTGTCCTGGATATATACTTAGCAGTGGAATTATTGGGTCATATGGTAATTCCGTCTGATATTTTGAGGAATTGCTACACTTATTTTTGAAAGTAATTCTACCATTTTACAATCCACCCGGCAATGAATGAGTGTTCCCATTTCTCTACATCTTTGTCAAAACGTGTTATTTTTCATTTTGCTTTACAATACTTTTGTGGACTTGTATTTTGTCTGTCTTCTTTATTTTCATCATTTTAGTGGATGTAAAGTGTATAACATTGTATTTTTTATTTGAATTTTTCTATTGGTAAGGATGGTGAGCATCTTTTCATGTGCTTATTGGTCTTTTATGTATCTTCTTTAGAGAGATGTCTATTTAAATCCTTTGCCCTTTAAAAAATTGGGTTGTCTTTTTGTTGCATTCTATGAGATTTTTTATATATATATATAAAAATATACACACACATACACACATGCACATATATATATGGATATTCTGGAATGAAATGCCTTATTAATGTGATTTGCAAGTAATTTTTCCCATTCTGTGGGTTATATGTTCACTTTATGATGATGTTCTTTGAAACTCAAAAGTTTTTAATTTTTATGAATTCCAGTTTATCTATTTTTCCCCTTTATCGCTTGTGCTGTTGGTGTCATATATGAATTGAAACCATTGCCTAACCCAAAGCCACAAAGAGTTACTCTTATGTTTTCTTCTATAAGCTTAATAATCTTAGCTTTTATATTTAGGTATATGATCCATTTTGAGTTGATTTTTTATACCTGTGAAGTAGTGGTCCAACTTCACGTTTTACATATTGTTTGTTTGTTTGAGACAGAGTCTCCCTCTGTCGCCCAGGCTGGAGTGCAGTGGCACGATCTCAGCTCCCTGCAACCTCTGCCTCCCAGTTTCAAGCAATTCTCCTGAGTAGCTGGGACTAATTTAGACTGGGACCAAATTAGCCACGTCTGGCTAAGTTTTTGTATTTTTAGTAGAGACGGGGTTTCACCATGTTAGCCAGGATGATCTCGATCTCCTGACCTTGTGATCCGTCTGCCTCGGCCTCCCAAAGTGCTGGGATTACAGGTGTGAGCCACCATACCTGGCCACATATTGTTTTAAAACAATAGTTTTGTAAAACATCCAGTTGTTCCAACGTCATTTGTTGAAAACAGAATTCTTGCCCCCATTGAATTATCTTGTCATGCTTGTTGAAAATCAATTGATATAAGTATTATTCACTTCCTTTTTTTTTTTTTTTAATTTATTTTTTTGAGACGGAGTCTAGCTCTGTCGCCCAGGCTGGAGTGCAGTGGTGATCTCGGCTCACTGCAAGCTCCACCTCCTGGATTCACACCATTCTCTTGCCTCAGTCTCCCGAGTAGCTGGGACTACCGGCGCCCACCACCACGCCCGGCTAATTTTTTGTATTTTCGGTAGAGACAGGGTTTCACCGTGTTAGCCAGGATGGTCTCGATCTCCTGACCTCGTGATCCACCCACCTTGGCCTCCCAAAGTGCTGGGATTACAGGTGTGAGCCACCACGCCCGGCCTATTCCCTTCCATTTTAACAGCTGGCCTTAATATTCCCATTCATGATCTTATATCTTATCCCATTCAAGGTAGTACCACTGGCTTACCCTTGTATAAACCGATCAAAGAGAGCCTGTCTAAAAGTTTGAGTGTATTTATTTTTAAACTTGGAGAAGGGAAAGTCTAGGCAGCATAGAAAACCCAGAAGCTATAAAAGAAAAGATATATACATATAACTATATACAAATTTTGCATTTCTGTTTGGCACAGAAGAGCTCAAAGGAAAACAAACAAATCTGGGGAACGGATCTGCAACAAATATGACAAATGAAAGGCTAATTTTCTTCATCTTTAAAGAGCCCACCAATAAGACATTTATAAATTAATAGAAAAGCCAATAAAGAATATGAACAAGTACATTTAAAAGGTGTTCAATACATCTCTTAGTTAAGGAGATGCAAATAAAAATTATGAGTTACCGTGTTTTTTTCTTAGGAAGGTAAACATTAAAACACTAGCTCATGGGAAGTGCTGCTAGTGACTGGCTGACGGGGTGGGGAACAGATACTCTCACAAATTATAGGAGTGCAGGTTGTTGCTACTATTATGGATTGTAATTTGCCAATGTCTGCTAAAACACAAATTGCTCATATTTTGATCTACAAATTTCATTGCTATGAATACTTGCTAGAGTGAAGAAAAAAAAAAAAAAAGGAAAACAAGCTTGGAAGCAGCCTAAATGTTTACTCAGGAATACTAAACAGTCATCAAGTAGCTTCGTATATCTTAATATGGAAAAACCCCTAAAAATATTTTCAGGGCAAGATTCACAATACTGTAAAATGCACACGATATGGACCAAATTGTATAATTTCCCCCCAATACAAATCAGAGCTTCCACAAAACCATGTGTTTCAGAAACACAGACCATGAAGTGAAATCTCATCATACACACATTTAAAACATGTAAATATAAAATAAAATGTATAAAAACACAATGTAAAGGTAAACATGCCAAATGAAAATTAAAAATTATAAGTGCATTCACATGTGTTAGCATAACATTAAGTCTAAGCATAGTGTATGTTGTTGCTATTCTTAAAAGGATGCATTAAGCACCTGATAATAGTGATTATCATTTGGGGGAGGGACCAGGAAGGGAAAGATGCATGTACTTTTCATTTTATAACATTGCACACTACTGAGCAGCCTCATCCAGTGCAGGGTAGTATTTTTACTTTAAAAAATATGGTCAATTGGAGCCGGGCGTGGTGGCTCACACCTGTAATCCCAGCACTTTGGGAGGCCAAGGTGGGTGGATCACAAGGTCAGGAGATCGAGACCATCCTGGCTAAGATGGTGAAACCGCATCTCTACTAAAAATACAAAAAAATTAGCTGGGTGTGGTGGTGGGTGCCTGTAGTCCCAGCTACTCAGGAGGCTGAGACAGGAGAATGGGGTGAACCTGGGAGGCGGAGCTTGCAGT
>NW_012107808.1:1673116-1729518 GCF_000951045.1 Mandrillus leucophaeus | reverse complement strand
TATATATATATATATATATGTATGGTCAATTGGTATTATTTGAATAATGGGATTATGAGCCAATGTTTTCTGGCTTTCTAGAGCTCTGTATTAAAAACAAGTTATAGTTTGTTTTTTAAATTAACATTCTTAAAATAACTACCAGTTGCACTTTACCAACTGCAGTCAAATTTCTAAAGCTTGTTAGGTGATGGGGCTGCTAGAAGCCATGTGCTTATGACAGAATGCATTCAATGTTGACATTCATCATCTGCTTCTTTTAAAATTATTTTGGTAAACTATTCCTAACATAAAATGTACAATTTAACCAATTTTAAGTGTGCTACTCAGTGGCATTACATACATTTACATTGTTGTCCAACCATCATCATCCGTCTCCACAAGTCTTTTCATCATCGCAGACTGATACCCTGTTCCCATTTAATAAGAGTTCCTCATTCCTCACTCCAACTCCAGGCAACCACCAGTCTACTCTTCTTGTCTATGAATTTGGCTGCTCTAGGTGACTTATATCAGTGCAGTCATATCATATTTGTCCTTCTGGGTCTGGTTTACTCCACTTAGGATAATGTCCTCAAGGTTCATCTGTGTTGTGGTATGTCAGAGTTTCTTTCCCTTTGAAGACTGAATAATATTCCATTGTATGTATGTGGCGCGTTTTGTTTCTCTGTTGATCCACTGATGAACATTTGAGTTGCTTCCACCTGTTGGCTATTGTGAATAATTCCACCATGCATATGGATGCACAAGTATCTGTGTGAGACCCTGCTTTCAATTCTTTTGGAAATATGCCCAGAAGTGGAATTTCTAGATCATATGGAAATTCCATATTTAATCTTTTGAGAAACTGCCATACTGTTTTCCACAAATGGCTGCACCATTTAACTCTCTTACCAGCAATGCACAAGAGTCCCAACTTCTCCACAGCCTTGCCAATGGTTATTATATATGTGTGTGTGTGTGTGTGTGTGTGTGCATTTTCTGATAGTGACCATTCACATGAGTGCAAGGTGGTATCTCATTGTGGCTTTTATTTGCATTTTTATCTGCTCATTCTTACAGCAAACATGCACTGCCAGCTCACAGGTGCCAAGACCTGGGACACGCACTAGTGCCCAGAGGGCCCCTGCTGTCATCGCCCTTAGAGTGGGGTGGGGGGATTGATAAGCAAATGCAAGCTGGCATTACCCCTCCTGGCAGGCAGTGAGGGGTGGCCTGCACGTGGCACTGTGGGGACTCTGGGGTGGTATGATGCTCCTTTGCTGGGTCATCTCTAGGGCTTCCTAGTAGGCTAGAGACAGTGAGTTCCAAATGCTTAGGAAAAAATTATAGAATAACACTTTACAAAAAATTATAGAATAACACTTAACAGTGAGAAATTTCTACTCGTTTACTTATTGTTCTCCCTGCAAGCTAGGAAAAGACAAGCATTCTTTGATTTTGGTGTTAGAACGCAGGGTTCTTTGGAACATGTTCCAAGCACCACAGGCTTAAATGAAACATGTATTTCCACGGAGATGAAAGAAAAGGGAGGGTAAAATATCTCCTATGCAATTGCTTTCTGTGCAGCCCAGGCTGTGAGGAGGAACAGTTTAGGCAACAGCAACCCCAGCCCCTGGCATTTGCAGAGGGCATTTAACTCTTCAAAGCACTGCCTTATAATCAAAGGAGGTGGTGTCCATGCTGAGACAAGGTTATCACTTTTTTTTCCTGGTCTATAATTACTCATGTGCTTCATGCACCTGGTGGAAATTATATTTAACAGTATATGCAAATGATTATTTCCTGAATGAATTTACATTTTCTTAGCTACTTTCTACTGTTCCCTTAACGTGGGCTTTATTAACCACTTTTTATACATTTTTTGTTGATGTTAGCTTCTTAGCTAGTAACGTTCTCATTTGGAGCTATCTTGGAGGTAGGACATAAAATGTATATGTGTCTGTAAGTATAACATTCTTGAAAAATCAATTATTAGAAAACAAAACAAAAAAGATTTTATAGCCAGAGTAGTGGAAGCCTAAGCTGGTATTTCTTTATAATGTCATTGGTTGATAGGTATTATACAAGTAATTGCTACATTTAAAAACTTGATGAGGTTTAGTGTTTACTCCTGCTGAGTGAATTTTTTTCAGGATAACAAGCATTCTTCCTGTACTCTAAGTCATAGGTCAAAAAGCGGCTCTTAGATTCATGTATTTACTCTTTCTGGAAACTTCTGCCTCCATTGTGCAGTCGTAAAAGTGTCCTGGTTTTTTTAGGGGAAAAGGGAATGGGGTATGATGCCTTGTAGGTGAAAAGGTTTCTCTTACTCCATCAAGACACAGGAGGTCCCAGAATGGTGCGAGCTTTGGCAGCTTGACTGGTTTCTTCAGGCCATGGGAAGACGATAGAGCAGCAATGCTCTGGGACCTGATGTGCCCAGAGAGGCTCCCAGAACACTACATCCACTGGAGGATCTTTTTGGTTTTTGGTTCATTCAAGAAATATAAGTTTATTATCTGTATTATGGGTTGACTTCTGTCCCACCAAAAGTATGTTGGAGTCCTAGCCCCAGGTGCCTGTGAATGTGACCTGATTTAGAAATTGGGTCTTTGCAGGTATAATCAATTAAGATGATGTCATATGAAATCAGAATGAGCCCTAATTCCATATTAGACCGCTGCCCCTCTAAGAAGAGGTGAAAAGACACAAACACAGACTCAGAGCAGACATCAGGTGAAGATGGAGGGAGAGGTGGGAGTGATATGTCCATGAGCTAAGGAGCATCAAGGATTTGTGGTAAACCCCCCAGAAGCCAGGTGAGAGGCAGGGCATGGATTCTCCCTCAAAGCCCACAGCAGTAACCAAGGCTGAAGACACCTGGATTTTAGGCTTCTAATTTCCAGGACTGAGAGAGAATAAATGTCTGCTGTGTATCACCATCAGGTCTGTGGTGATTTGCTATGGTGGCCCCAGGAAACTCAGATAATGTCCAATATCCCAGATGCCACCTGGCACCGAGAAGCGTTAGGTAAAGGGGACAGTGCCTTTGCCCTGAAGAGGCAAAGACATGGATGGAGAGACAGATGCAGAGAATGGAGGCAGTGGGTCCCATGTGGAGGATGGTAGGCTTTGGAGTCAGACTGAAGCAACTTCCAGTTGGGAGCTGATTTTCTTAAACTTTCTGGAGTTTGGGGTTTTTCCTTTTTGCAGTGCAGAGCACCAGTGTCCTTCTCATGGGATTCTGGTGGAAGAGTGAACACAGGTGTGGAGCTGAATGAGTTTGACCAGGGCCTAGCCCGCCAAAGGCCCCCAGCTAACACTTGCTATAGAAGGCCTGCACACACCCTCCTCACTCAGGTCATCCGTTTAGAGTCAGTCTCTGTTCTTTCAAATTCACTTTGGTAATTTTTGTCCTTGCATGGTGTTTATTTAAGGAACCATTCGGTTGGTTGAAACCTCACAGCATTTAGGTTTTGGCTCAATGCATTGGAACAATCTAGAAGGTATTTATAGCTAAAAACGTTTGTGCACCCCAAACCACATTATTTTACATCTCCTAACACTTGAGCGAGCTCTGGTTTGGTTTGGATCTTTAAACCTTCCTGTGGTGTGGAGGAGAGTGAATTTTCCAACATCCCTCTCTCATCTCTGTAGATATCTTGGTCCTACCCCATCCAGTTGGCCCGAGCTGTGGTCTTCATCAGGTGACGCACTGGGCAGCCCCTGATTATAATAACGTGGGTGGATGCTGTGTGAGGAGACTTGACGGCCATTGTTGGCAGATATTGGGCAAGACACTTTAATAGCTCACAACCTGCCTTTCTCTGGACTCACTTCAAGTCCCTTAACAGACACCTTCTATGGAAAAAAATTGTTTTTCATTTTTGGGTCTTGGCAAGACAGAAACACAGAAAAAAGCATTTCTTCTGTTTCTTCTATACACCTGTGTGGGAACGAGCCAGGATTTATGAAGTTTGTCCTTTTTGAAAAACTCATTTTATTCCTAGCCAATACCATGACCTTAACGTGCATTCCAGCAATATCTCCAAAGACAGCAGAGGGAGTGGGCCACAGAGGCATCAGTGCTGCCTTGTCGGGGACTGAAGTCAGGCCGGAGCAGACAGTGGAGAGGGAAATATTTGGAGAAATAAGAACTGTGTTTTTATTCTTTTGTTGCCAGAAAGCCAAAACCAAAGCTGGAATTTTGTGGTTCCAGCACTTTTTGTGCCTCCCAGTCATTTTTCACAGATGGTTCTGGTTTAAGGAGAAGGCACTTCATCCACCAGAGGGAAAGAGGCCCAGCGAATGTGCCCAAGCTGCCCATTCTCATGCCTTGGTTTACTCCACAGCTGGAGAAGATGAGAGCTGAGAGAAGACGGCTCGAAAGCCACCAGCGAAGATGCAAAAAGGGGGCAATAAAATTACTCTGCGACACTGAAACTTGAACTTTCCTTTACATGATGTCACCTTGGGAACACTAGCTGCAGAGTCAGTCACACGTTTCCTGGAGCCCACCTCCTACAAAGCTGACGCTCATGTTTGGGCCGTTCTCAGTTTGCTTCTTTCTTTTCATTTGCTTATGAGCAGCTTGGTGCCTTGCCAGGCATCAAGACCTTAAGATAAAATGGGGCATGGCAAAGGTGGAGGTGGCTTCACCTCTTCCCTTCACTCCTGAGTGGGTGAAGCCTTTCCTGACCACGTCTCTCTTCAGCAGCCCCTTGTCACACCCAGTCTTTTGCCCCTTCTCACCCCTCATCACCTCTCCTTGAAATCTCCCACCTTCCTACCTCTCTCTCTCCCACCTTCCTACCTCTCTCTCTGCCACCAAGTGAGGTGGCTGGGTGGGTCAGGAAAGCTGGGCTACCCCTCGTACATCATCGCAGCTCCCCTTTCTCCACCGACCCAGCACTATGGAAGGAAGCCCACGTCTTTCTCAGCATACTCCTCTGCGATGCCTGGGCCATTTTCTTTCTTTGTCTTGTGTTTATTGACTTATTGGCTTTATTAGCAAATTTCTCCTCCCTTTTTAGCATCCAGCACAGTTGTCCCCTCCTCTAGGAGGGCCTTTTCTTTCATTCCTCATAGTGTTAGTACCATTCCATTATGACAGCTCTGAACACTTTTAGGTTCTAGTTATTCACTTAAAGTTTGGACTGTGGATTTCACTCTAGGGAAGAACCGTGCTACTTAGTGCTGCATTCCCAATGGCTAGTCATAGCTGGTGCAGAAAAAGGAGTCAATAGCTGGTTCTTACAGCCTCATAGGTAAACTTCCAGATTAGAGACTTTCCTCTGACATATCCAATTATGTATATGGCTGTAACTTTCAGGCGTGTGTCACCTGACCTAGTGTAGCGTATCTCATTGAATTCAAAATGGAGAAAAAATGGCATATATCCCACTTAGACAGCGATTTGCAATTCACATTATACTTTCCTGAATGCTTTGATTTGGGGCTTTATCCATGGGAAACAGGAAGGGCAAACACTCAACCCATGAAATGAATATTGTCACATCCCCATTTTACCGATGAGAAATCTGAGACTCACAGCAGTTTGTTGACTTCTTCCTGGTTACAAAGAGAGTAAATTCAGAGCTGGGCCTTGTACCCGGGCCATCTGAATCCCAGCTTAAATTTTTTTTAACAACATTGTATTGTTGTTGTTAGAAAAGCATAACAATCATTTTGTGGGTTTTATAAAATAAAAGAAAACCACAACCCGCCATGATAACAACCATAACAAAGCCCTTGAACCCTTCAGGGCAGATGTTATCTATATTTATGGGTGTAGCATGTGCTGAAATGCCACTGGTGTGTGAGCAATGCCCAAACCCCGAGTACACAGGACCGGTTGTGTTGGGCAAACATCGTCACAGCTCATCAAGCTCAAAGATTTGCAAACATAAAACATTTTCCAAGACTTGTCTCCATGAATGAGTGAGCCAAGCCCCTGGGGTGTGGCTATGGTACTCCATCAAAACAAACCCCAAAACAGACCTTGGTGGGGTTTCAGATCTTCTATTTGGGAATAAAGGTATGAGTCATAATTATGTGGTCCAGGTGTGCAAGTGCAGGCCAGACCTTCCTTCAGAGCCAGGCTGGGCTGATTGACTCCAGCATTCCTCTTCTACAGGCCCTTCCAGGTTCGCTTTGGGCAGAGACGCAGGGGAGGCTATAAAAGCCAAATTCTCCATTCAGGCAGTCTACGGTTTATTAAGTGGGTTTAGATGATGTCTCAATACTTACGGGTGAGATCTTTTGGATCCTAAGGTTACCCCAGGTACTTAGGTCAAAGGGGATCTTGGCCCTCTGTGGGTCCTTTACAATAAGGCTCAGGGAGGGTCACTCTATGTCTAATTGAGCCAGTGAACCCAAAGCAACATGTTTGCATTGGAGAAAATAATCAGTGGCACCTGTACCTGGTCCCTGCTCATGTCTGGGCTGCCCAGTTCTCCTCTCCCTTTTCCCCAGCTCAGGCCCTATCAGTTTCCTCCTTCCTTCTTGAACCATGTCATATGACTTCTCCTTGGACAAACCCCAATGGCTGGCCCAGCTCCCTGACTCTACCCTGCCTCTTAAAACACCAGCTGAACTGAATGATCTAAGCACAGCCCCAGACTCAGTTTATCCTGGTCACACTCTGAGAGCCATAACCTTGCCCCAAACCCTCTCCACGTAGGAAGACAGCAGAAGATGGAGGGCAGAGCCCCATTCCTGGGGGCAGATAGCCTGAGATGAGAGCCCTGGGTCTGCTCAGGGTGAAGTGTGTGGCTTTGCTCACACCATTACAAGCCTTGACTTTGTTTCTGCATCTGTAGATGTGAGGCACCGCAAATAGCAGGGCACATCAGGGGTCTGTTTCTGTTCCTGGCTGCCTGTCCCTGAACCACACCCTTTCCCTTCCCTATGCCTCAGTTTCCTCCTTCGTGAAATGCAGCTTATAGTACCTAACCCATGAGCTAAAATATATACCATTTTAAAATGTAACTGATAGTACTGATCAATCATTGTCCTGATTTTAATAGTGTATATTTCTAATCATATGTTTTAAATCCAAGAGAACTGGTTGAATGCATGTTTATTTTCCTGAAGATATTTTTAAGATAAAACTTCCTAATGGCCTGTAAACTTTGCATATATACGTAGTTTGATACATATTGTCACATTTGAAAATCATGTGAGTTGGAACTGGTTTTATACAAAATATAAAATAGTGGAAATTGTATAATTACAATCATGTAATTAAAAGTATTAATCAAAAAAGAGATATATCTATATATATACACACATACCGTTTACAAGATCATAGATCTGTTGGGGATTGAATGAGATGATGAAGAGGAAGCACTTTTTATAATATCTGTGTTTTAGTCTGTTTGGGCTGCTATAATGAAGTGCCATAGCCTGGGTGGCTTATAAACAGCAGAAATTTATTTCTCAGAGTTCTGCAGGCTGGAAGTCCAGGATCGGGGTGCCAGCAGGGTCAGGTTCTGGTGAGTGTCCTCTTCCAGCCGGCAGACTCCTGTCTTCTTATGGTGTCCTCACATGGTGGAGAGAGAGCAGGAGAGCCCTCCGGAGTCCCTTTAATAAGGGTACCAGTCCTATTCATGAGGATCCCACTCTTACAACCTAATGGCTTCCCAGATATCCTGCTTCTTAATACCACCATCTTGGGGTTAGGATTTCAGCATATTAATTTGGGCAGGACATAAACACTCAGTCCATTGCATATCTGTTTCATAGTAAGGACTCCGTAAATGGCAGTTATTTTTATTCTCATTATTAGGGAGGGCTAGGGCCTGCCTGGCAGAACCAGAGGTGGGTGGTCTGCTTCATCACGACAGAGATACTAGAACCACCAGGGCCTGTAAAAGGAGAAGAAGGGTCCAGATCAGGTGGGTGGAAGGCTGCAGCGGGGAGTCATAAGAGGGTGTCACCTGCAGTGGTCAGATCAGAGGCAGCAGGGCTCTCATCCCCAGCTGCTTGTTGAGGATGGAGGGGCAGGAAGTCCTAGGTGGAAGGATGGAATTCTGGGAGCAGGGTAGTTGGGTGAGGGGCTGAGGGCAGGAATTGAAGCCAAGGGTGGGCCAGGATCTGAGAAACCACAGGCAGGGAGATCAGGGCCTAGCAAACTTTGAGGACACCTTTGGTGTGCCAGGTACTGTAGGGTGTGGGGCACAGATAAGAGGAAGAGGAGGGCTCCATTCACCTGGGACGACTCCGAAGTCAAGTGCCAAGTGGCCTAAGGGGTCAGCCGGATCCTGAATATTAGGAAACACAGATCCCTGATGTGTTTTTGACTAAAAAAAGTCATTTTATGGTTTTTCTCATTAAAAATAGTAAGCACAAAGTATTTCACAGGCACATGTAGGAGGGGCTATATATATAAATGCATGCTATGATGACAAAGGAGTTTGGATTCAAAGGACCAGATTTCAATGATGTTACTGTTTGTGCAGACTTGGGGCTCCGTTTGCTTATCTAGTAAAAGGGGATAATGATAAGGTCATTGATTTGTCTGGTCATTGTGACCATTACATGAGACAGAGAAGGTGAGAGTGTTTTACACACTGTGCCACCCAAATGCTAACTGTCATACTTGAAGACCTATTTTTCCTTCTGAGAAATAATACATGTTTTTAATATCTGCCCTCTGTTTTCCCTTTTATAGTTCTCAGGTAGATGCCAACATCTGCTTCTCTCTCCACTCAGTGATTATAAGATAACTTGAGAAGCTAAGCAGCCTGTAATTTTCCTAAATCAGAACCTTGATAGGCCTTTGCCCTATGAGCTGGGAATTTTAGAAAGGCTTCCAGAAATTGCTTTAATTTTCTGCAGTTGTCACTTTGGTGGGAGCCCTTTCCCAGCTCTGCTTGTCCCTTCTTTTCAGAGACCTAGGGAAAGAGAACTCACACTGGTGGAGTAGGGATGGGTGCTGGGCACCTGCACACGGGGTGTCTGGCACATGTGACTGAATGAACCAGAAGCTGAGTGGGGGAGGTCCATGGCACAGGACTCGAGAGCAGGTCCACCCTGAAGGAAACTGCGTCAAACTGAGGACCGGCCCTTTGTTTCAGGAACTGTTCTCCCTTCCCCATATGAAGATCTTGTTCTCACTCTACAGTAAAATGCATCTCTCTCCCACTGTATTCCCTCCATTTCTGATCAGCTCTGGCCCGACATTGGCGTGTGAGCCAATCATGTGTTCACAGCAAGTTGAGGTGGATCAGGCTCCGTGGTGCTTGGTGTTTTTACATTTTTGGCGACCTTTAAAAAAAGGGAATAGACAAATGACCCTGGCTGCTGAAACAGAGTACCACAGGCTGCGTGGCTTAAACAACAGGCACTGTAGCAGCAGCAGAGATTCTGGAGCCTGGGAGTCTGAGCTCCAGGTGTCAGCAGGGTTGGTTTCTTCTGAGCCTCTCTTCTGGGATTGCACGTGGCTGTCTTCTCCCCATGTCCTCACGTGGCCATCCCTTTGTGTGTCTGCATCTTAACCTCTCTTTATTTTATTCTATTATAATTTTTAATTTTTGTGGGTACGTAGTAGATGTATATACTAATCTCTTCTTGCAAGGGTACCAGTGAGATTGGATTAGGACCCACCCTAGTAACTTCATTTTAACTTAGTTACCTCTTTAAAGACTGTATGTCCAAATACAGTCACATTTTGATATACTTGGGGTTAGGGCTTCAATATATGTATTTGGGGGTACACAGTTCATCCATAACAGAATACAAAATTGTCAATACAAAATGGGGTTTGGGGCTTTGGAAAGGGTCTCCCCAAGTGAAGGGTCCTGGAGCCTGAGTCATGGGCTTCCTTGTAAATTGGCTTCCAAGTGGCAGCAGCCCTTGGCTATGACCGTGTTAGTGGGGTGTGGGGGAGCAGCAGGAGCAGATGTGTCTGGAATGTCACATGCACATCAGGCAAGTGCCACCACCTTAGGACAAGGAAGGAGACCTGCCAGCCTGCTCTGTGTAGACTCATTTTAGGGCGTGAGTGAGGATGATTGAGGATGATTGAGGATGCAGGTGGATTTTCTGAAAGAATAAACCCACCAAAAATGAACCACCACCACCACCATCACCACCACTGAAACACCTATGAACTTAAAATCAGAGCATCTGCCATGAAATGCATTTCTTTCCTTATGGACTCTAGTACTTCTTTCCCTATTCACAACATGGCCAGAGCTTTACAGAGTAAAAATAATTCCAACTGGAGAGCGCTTAGCAGTTGATAAGGCACCCTCGCGTCCACACCTCACCCATCCTCTGAGACAGGTATTAGCATTGACCTGTAGTGCCGGGGAATCCCAGGCTCAGTGGGTTGAAGTGACTCCACCATGCTGCACAGTGAACGAGTGCCAGGGGCCTTGCACCGCATGTGCGTCTTATGGGCTGAGCTCTTTTTGTTACTGTACACCATTTCTCTTTGTGTGCAGGGGCAATGTCTTTAAAAATAAATCTTCATGCTAATGGGACTATCATGACAAAGCAACGGACACTCAAGCCTTCAGGCCTGGAATTCAGGCCATAAAATTAAGCTACATGAGATGAGAGAGCGTAGCTGGTTACAAGGGCGTTGGAAATTATCAGAGATCTGACCAGCCAAATATGAATCTATGGAAATATTCATTTATTATCAAGGTTTACCCTGCCTAAAGTCACGGTGGATAGGAGGGTGTGGCCTAGCCAGGTAATTGAAACGTTTCAGCCCATTGGGTGAATCTTGGCCTGGGAAACTAAGACAAGACTGAGGAACCTCAAGGAAAACCAAAATGGGGACTAGGGTATGATTTGCTTCATGCCAGCTTGATTCATGTTAACTATACTTTGCCGTAATTACTCTAATTAGTGGTTTTGAGCATGATGAAAGAAAATAATTATAAGTATTTATGGCTGGTCGGTGGGTTACAGATTGGACAATCAAGAAAAGTAGACAATGAAACATGGTATATAGCTGAGTTTACTCCATGCTGTAATTAACATTCAATGCACTCGTCATTATGTTCATTTGGCGACAGCACAACATTTCGCGTGAGCGCAGGAGCCGTGGCAGAGCAGCTTTGAAGGCAGGGTCTCTGGGGTGACTGATCTTTATGTCGCAGCCTCTATGAGGGGAGCCACACAGTGAGAGAAGGTCCATGAAGATTGGTTGCTTGGTTGAGGGAAAGAATGAAATCATGAGATTTACACTATTGAATCGAAAAAGAGTGGACACCTTTGTTCTACATGTGAAGCTCACCACACAGGCTGAGCAGACAAATATTGAGAACAAAATGAAATCCGGAAACAGTATGCTGCACTTAGGGCAAAAGTGACCTGGTAATTTCTCCTTCATGAGTCCTTGGTAAAGGGACTTCCTGGGGATGTGCTGAAGTAAAATCATTTCCTGGATATGCCCTCCCCATTTCCACCTTTGCTTTCATACTTATTATTTGTATGACTATGCTACTTCCTCTGCAAAGTCGAGATAAAAGAGAACCACCTGGGATTTCTGTCAGGATTGAGTGAGCTCACATGCACGCTGTCTGCCCTGGGCAGGAACACAGTAGATGCTCAGTGAGTATCGGTGGCTTCTCACCCCATCCCCGTCTCCTCTTGCCCAGGCTCCTGGAAGTTCTCCTTTGTTCCCCACACATCTTCAGGTACAGCTGAAGCCCACAAGTGTTCCCCAGCTCTCCTGCATGCATCCTCTTTCTTCCAGACAGCCCCGTTCTCGGTTCTTAGTTGGGTCCTAGTTGGATGTACTTAAACTTTTTCCTCCAAGCACTCTCGTGGGCGAGCAGGAATCCCATTATTATTATTGTTATTATTATTATTTTATGTTTCTCTTTCACTCGATTCTTAAAGGGAGATTACGTATTGGTTAGATCCAATTAGACAATCCTGATGTGGCCACTTAACTAGCTGTGTGGCTAGTTTCTCTCTTGAGTCTCAATTTCCTTGTCTGTAGGAAAAAGGGTAATGATTTCTACCTTGCAGGGTTACAGTGATTAGAAATAGTGTTTACAAGTGCCCGGTACAGGTTTTAGCACATATAAGAGGCTCTACACGTAGTAGATAATGATGATGATGATGATAACAATGATGATAAAATAATACAGCAGCAACAACTGTTCATCGAGCTCTTATATGTCAGACATTTTAAAATAATGTTTCTTATCTAAATTGTCTTAATTTGGATAAATTCAGCTATAAAGAATGCTGGACCAGGCCAGGAGTGGTGTCTCACCACTGCAGTCCCAGCACTTGGTGGGAGGATTGCTTGAGGCTAGAAGCTCAAGGCCACTTGGTGGAAGGATTGCTTGAGGCTAGAAGTTCAAGGCTACAGTGAGTTATGATTGCGCCGCTGCACCCAGCCCTGGGCCAGAGAGGGAGATGCTGTCTCTATACAAATTAAAAAAAGAAAAGAAAGAAATGATACTGGATCTTGCACAATGCTCTTATGGGAAAGATGATGCCTCTGGATGGAAAACAAATATAGGAGTATTTATGATATGCCAGTTGGTTTGCATATGCACAAAGTCAAATCACCAAACCCATAAAACTAGCAATAATGAAGAATTTACCCAAGATTCCATAGCTAGAGGAGAACACAGGGTCAGAATTTAAGCTCAGGTTTTTCTGATCTCAAAATTCTGCTCTGAGGACAGGAGTGGTGCTAGGAGAATAGAGCAGGCTTTAGCCTGTCCCTAAGGTGCGGGGTCAATAGTCCAAATTGCAGTGTCTGAGGGATGTGGTAGAGCTCAGCCTGATTCAGGCTCTATTAGCCCTTAATGGACCTAGGGTGTGAGGGAAGATACTTGTAGGCAGAATGAATGTTATAATACAGGTTAATAAAATGCTTGGGGTTCCAGGAGGTTGGTGCCTTTGAGAAGTTCAAGGCTCCGTAGACCTTGCCAGGGATGAGTTTCAGGTTTTGGAGTAAATTTCACTCAAAAGTACAAGGCACACAGAAAAGTATTTAGAGAAACAGGTGTGGTCTGTGGGGTGAAGGAACAGATCAATGCTAAAACTCCATCTCTTCGTGAAATTAAATTGCCTCCTCTAGGATCTTCTAAGGAATCGGCCAGAACTAAACTTACAGGACAGCCTGAGGCTCACAGGGTGGGAGTCATGTAATTCACACGGAAACTCTGGGAGGCGGTAGAATCACTTAGTTCCTGGTTAACAGAAAGGAAGACTGAGGATCATGGAAGTGATATAATTTTTCCAAGTTCATAAAGCTTATAGGTGTGGAAGTGTGGGTTTGATCTAATGTTCTTTGCTCTTCTGCTTGAGTTATTTGCCCTGTTCCAGAGATGGGAAAAGGAATTCCAGGAGACAGCATGTGAAAAAGCTGAGGACCTAGAAGGGCAGCTGGTCAAAATATTCATTTGACAAGATTAGATAAATGGATTTTTGGATGGAAAAAATGAAAGAGGAGAGAACACCAAACACTGCCGTTGCTTAAGAATTTCTCCAAGTGCTCTAAAACCGGTGATGTGTCTAGTCTTTTATGGTAAAATATAGGCTGTCTGGGCTCCCATCTCCCCATATTGGAAGTAATGCTTAGGGAAGCTTGGTCTTGGGAGCCAGATGAATTTGGTTTCAAATTTGAGTTCCACTATTTAGTAGCCTCTCCAGACTCAGTTTCTTCATCTACAGTAAGAATCATAAAGTCTACCTTGTGTGAATTGGGATCAATATAAAGAAATCACTTAGCCCTTCTTAGTACCCATGAAATGATAGTTGCCTTTTTTTTTTTTAATAAAACCATCATGACCCTCTATTTAGGAAGAGCAAAGAACATCTAGGAGATGATAGAGGGTCATGATGAGTTCTAGCATCTCGGAGATCACAACCGCTAAGGACTCCAAAAGGGAGAGAGAGGGGAAGAGGAAATAGGGGAGAAAAAAAGTGCTATTTCAAGGAGACAAGAGGAATCTATTTTCACTTCTCATTTGCATGCGTGGAAGGATGAACACCCCAGAGGGTTTCTGCTGCTCCCAGCTAGGCGTTGCCGCCACTGGCCTGCAGAGGATGTGGGCATACCCTCAGTGCAACAAAACAAAACAAGTTCCCTTTCCTTTGGACCATGATTAAAGCCACTGTGGGTGTACTCTGCATGTACAAAGCCTGTTTTCAGCTGAGATCTTCAATCAGCATCTCATACAATTTGAGAAGCAGCCTTAAACCTACTGCTAAGCTTGCTCAGGACTTGGCAGGGAGTGAATTCAATGCCAGCTCTGCATACAGCGTCTATAGCTATGATTTCAGCCAGGACTTTGGAATCTTCAGGTTTGGTGGGACTGTCTTCTCCAGGGAGAGGCTCCTAGTGGCCCATGATCTGGATCTTTGCAGCTGAGTTAAGAGAAAAAATATTAGTATCATAATCTGCCAAGGAGTTTGCGGCCAAATACCAGCTCTGCCTGCTATTCATTCATGTACTTGATAGACATTTGCTAAGTGCCGACTGTGTCCCAGGTCCTGAGCCAAGTGCTGAAGGTTCAAATATAGTATTAAAAATAGCAAAATGTAGCTGCCATTTATTCGGTACCCAGTATGTGCCAGGCCCTGTGCTAGGCAATAATAACATGAAGTTAGAAACAAGAATAGTGATAATTTTCACCACTTTTTAGTTGTTTTCAGCTGGGTACTCATGCTTTTGCTCCTGTGTTTACCCCTCACACAGCTTTGAGAGGAAGAATTCTAGTTAAGAATTGGTTACCATTTGCTATCCCTCAAAAACCTTTAATTACTTGTCACTTTTCCATGAAAAAGTCATTAAAAATTTATATTTCAGACGAGATGGGGCATATTCAGGGTGGTCTGGCTGTAGACTAAAAATTTATATTTATTTCAAATAATGAGTATTCCTCAACAGTCGTAATCTACCACTTCTCTTCTGGGATGTCTTCTAGCTGAGAGATCCTTGAGCAGCCTCCGGGGCTTCCCATGCTATCCCAGGATCGGCCATGTGTCCATGCGGCATGGGCAGATGGGTTTCCGGTCAGGTGTAACTGAAATGTATTTTCTCAACACAGTCTGGCAGGCAGTGCAGTCTCCACAAATGCATATCACATCTCATAAAGAAACCATGCATATTGCATGAGCTCCAAATGTAGAAACAGATACTCATAAAATACAAGCCTCAAAATAAAACCGAAACATTTCAAAACAACAGCAGTTGCAACGCCACCAATTTATTTATTTAATTTTTTTTTTCAACAAGATCGTGAAACAAATCCCCACAGTCCCCAAGCAGAATCTGAAAATTCCAACAGCCCTGGTGAGGGTTTGAAATGGGTCGTTCTTGTAGTTGGGGGAAGCAGTAGACTGACAGACTCAGATAGCAATTTTGTTGAGCAAAATGTCTTTTCCTGATCTGGAAGCTGGCAAAGATGAAAGCAAAATCAAATAGCAGTTTTTCCAGAATGGAGTCAGAAGGTCCTATTTTTGTAGATCCCATTTCTGAATGGTTTGAGGTCTTGGTGGCTGGGGCTACCTGCTCTGGTTTGGTTGTTTTCACTTCTGGGTTTTGAGGTGACACAGGGCAGGGGTCTTGCTCTGTTTCCTCCGAGGTGCCTAGTGCAGTGCCCAGGACCTAGGACTCAGTGAACATCTGTTGGATGCTTTTCGCAGCCCTGTCCCCAGCTGTTCACTCTAATTCCATTCCCTCCTTTCCCGTTTTGGAGCACATATTGCGATGTGAGTGAGAGTGACATTATGATGGGGATAACCTTTAATGTGCTCTAATTTATGAAAAAAGTAACATTTAAAAAGTTGGTGCTTTATTATTAGTGCTGTGGACATCTGTTGATTTTGGATTTTTAACATCCTTTCCTCTTACAGTAACAACCACCTCCTTTTTTTGGGAAATTGGCATTCCTTTCTTCTTGCCTCAGGGAGCATGGGTTGCTGTCTCCTTTACATGTTTTTTGCATCCCACACAGACTTAGGCAGAGTTTCTGGAACACTGTAAGTCACTATTTTTTTGCTTTGTTTTGAGACGGAGTCTCACTCTGTCGCCCAGGCTGGAGTGCAGTGGTGCGATCTCGGCTCACTGCAAGCTCTGCCTCCCGGGTTCACGCCATTCTCCTGCCTGTCTCCCGAGTAGCTGGAACTACAGGCGCCTGCCACCACGCCTGGCTAATTTTTTGTATTTTTAGTAGAGATGGGTTTTAACCGTGTTAGCCAGGATGGTCTCGATCTCCTGACCTTGTGATCTGCCAGCCTCGGCCTCCCAAAGTGCTGGGTTTACAGGCATGAGCCACCACACCAGGATGTAACTCACTAATTTGTTTGCCATTCTTTCTACTTCCTGGTCTATGTGCTTATTCAAGGTGAGAATGGTGTGTTATTTAACTGTGAAGTCTCAGCACCCAGTGCAGGATCCCCGGGTGCAGTACGGGTGCTTGGGAAATGCCTACTAATGTGAGGCTGGTACATTTTAATGGGCAGGAGGGATACTCCTGACTTCCCATCACTTAGAAACTACTTCAAGGAGCTTCCCAGTAATGGGTGACATTTGCATGGAGCCATCCTCAAACTCTCTTGCCCTCATTTAGGCTTTGCTGCTGGTTCTGCAGTTTGTAGTCACAGACCAGAGCAAAGCCACAGGTAACTGGCAGCCAAGGGCTCAGACTCTTCAGGGATGAAGGTCTGGGTCACCCATAGGTCACCAGCAGAGGTGCCAGGTCAAGATAAGAGGAAATTAAAACAGATGCTGGATGTGATAGTTTACTTTATCTGTCAACTTGGTAGGCTGTGGTACCCAGATATTTGGTCAAATAGTCTAGATGTTGCTGTGAAGGTGTTTTTTAGTCGAGATCAACATTTAAATCAATAGACTGATTTCAGTGAAGCAGATGACCCTTCCTAATGTGGGGTGGCCTCATCCAATCAGTTGAAGGCCTTAGGAGAAAAAAGACTGATGTCCCCCAAGAAAGAGAGAATGCTGTCAGCAGATGGCTTTGGACTCAGACTTCATCATCAGCTCTTTCCTGTGTCTCCAGCCTGCTGGCCACCTGCAGATTTTGGACTTGTTGGTCTCAATAATTATACCAGCCAATTCTTTAAAATAAAACTCTCTCTCTCTGTATATATATCTCCATCCATCCATCCATCCATCCGTCCATCCATCCACATATCTACGTATCTATGTATATATGTGTATCTATCATCTATCTATCCATCTATTTACCTATGTGCTATCATCATTTATCTATCATGTTTCTATCTATTCTCTCTCTCGCTCTCTCTCTCTCTCTCACTCTCTCTCCCCTTTTCTCTCTCTCCCCCACTACCTCCAGTTTTGTTTCTTTGGAAAGCCCTGAGTGATACCCTGGAGAAGAGGGGTAGTGAGTATCATTTACAGCCAGGAGGCCAATGGGAGCTGTGGGGATTTTATTTTGTACCACAAATCCCCTCATTTAAGTTTTTCCAGGGAACAAGACAAATCAGAACCCTGGAGAAGCTGTTCCCTGAAGGGACAAACTTACCAGAGGAAGCAGGTGGACCTGAATGCCACAAGGGGTAGATTAAGACAGGCTGTGCTCTTCAGCCTGAATCCCTTCTCCAAGGCCAACATGCCAAGTGCCCAGCTGCTGAAAATACCAACCACTGCCGCTGGTTCACAGCCCACCTCACTAGGAGTTGCCCTTGGCTGTAGGGAGGGAATGGCCTTAATCAAGGTTTCATCCCCTTGAGAGGGGTGCTCTTGTCATGGCCAACTGATGCAGGGATATAAAGCTGTAGGCTCTGCCTCAAGTTGGGATCTGGAGAAGGGCAATCCTGGCTCCAGAGCCCCCTAGAGGACCCAGTGAGGGCTCAGCGAAGACTCAGTGACAGCTGCATTGTTGCTCAGTTTCCCCTTCTGCCCAGACCTGCTTCTTCATTTCCTTCCAGGTGTACCTTCAAGGAGCATTCCTCTGTAGTATGACTCTCTGCCTCAGAGTCTGATTCCAGGGATCTTGATCCAGGACAGATGGTTGTTAGCATGTTACTTGGCACCAGCAGGTCCTCAAGGAATCTTAGTTTTCTTCCATTATGGCCTTAATCTACTCTTAGAGGCTGTATCAGGAAATAGTTTCTAATGGCTTTCACCTTTTTTGTTGTTGTTGTTTTTTGAAACGGAGTCTCGCTCTGTCTCCAGGCTGAGTGCAGTGGCGCAATCTTGGCTCACTGCAACATCCGCCTCTCAGGATCAAGTGATTCTCCTGCCTCAGACTCCTGAGTAGCTGGGACTATAGGCGCGTGCCACCACACCTGGCTAATTTTTGTATTTTTAGTAGAGATGGGGTTTCACCATGTTGGCCAGGATGGTCTCGGTCTCCTGACCTTGTGATCCACCTGCCTTAGCCTCCCAAAGTGCTGGGGTTACAGGCATGAGAGGCCGTGCCTTTTATTTGTAGTGTCCTTTTGGTAGCAATGGCCACTGTCATTCAGTTTCAGAGGGAATTGACTTCCTAACTTAAATTTATCTTTTCCTGCTTGAAGCGAACCCTTATTTCTTCCACCCTGCACTCTCCTTTCATACACCCATGCACACACACACCTCCCTTACATTGACTACAGCAATCAACCAACAGACATCAACTGTAGATGAAGAGTATAATTGTTTCAATTTGTGTTTCTGAGTAAAGTTGTTTCTAGATAAAGTTTGCATTTGACTTTAAGATTGTCCTTAGAATTTTTTTCTCTCATTAAGCTGATTTAGAGGAGTGGAAAGAGAAGGGATGAGAGTTACACATAAGTTCATAATACCTTTTCCGTAATGCTGGGAAAAAAAATAAATCCAGGAAGTTCACGGGTTAATAAAACATCTTGGCAGGGCACGGAGACTCACACCTATAATCCTAATACTTTGGGAGGCTGAGGTGGGTGATCATCCAGAGTCAGGAGTTCAAGACCAGCCTGGCCAACATATAGTGAAACCCTGTCTCTACTAAAAAATACAAAAATTAGCTGGGCATGGTGGCGGGCGCCTGTAGTCTCAGCTACTAGGGAGGCTGAGGCAGGAGAATCGCTTGAACCCACGAGGCGGAAGTTGCAGTGAGCCGAGATTGCACCAGTGCGCTCCAGCCTGGGTGACAGAGCAAAACTCTGCCTCTAAAAAAAAAAGATTTGCAACTGATTGTATTTCACTCTTGATTCTAAATTTCATCTCTCTATTTTTTTTTTTTTCTGTCTGCTTACTCACAGGGATGTTTTGCAAATGGTAGAACCTTCAGATTGACATCAGTAAACAAACGACAACAGTTTATGCTACTTTGATATTTTGAAATACAAATTAAGTGCTCTGTTTATCTATCAGCATTGAATCCAGTCACACTAATTATCCTCTGGGAATTTGATAGTTTCAAAACCCTTTTACCATCAGAATCCAGAGATAAAGGTGGGGATAAAAGGAGAGACGACAACTTGCTTAGTATCTTTTCCTACCAAAAACCTCCAGTGACAGCACCATTTACTCTTTACCTCAGCATTGACAGAGGCAGAGTTGGTCTCCTGGAAGTGAATTTTGCTGCAGTTGCTGCTGCTATTACTATTGTTACCGTGGGGTTGCTCCTGTTCCTGTAAATGCTGAAAGCTACTCTGGATTCGTAGCCCACTTCCTTCTACACACACCCACTCTGGTTCCACCACAGCTGAGCTGGTGCAGATGTGAATCATCTTTGCAAACAAACTGAAGATTATTTCAAGAGTTAGTCTAATGAGTAGTGAATATGGGCTGATTACTGTATTTGCAAAGTACCTTATTTTTTCCAACATCATGCTAAAGAACAGCCTGGTGCTTCCCATAGGCTTATAAAAGTAAGTAATCAATGTGTTTGTGTAAATATTTAATGATGTCCACATTCACATTCATGAATCAATGGGCGATCATAATTGCTTTTGTGGGATGTGATAGACACAAACTTAAACAAGAACCCACCATATCTTAGCAAGCTTTCTTATGGAAAGTAGAAAAAAATATGGTGATTAGAAAAACATTTCTACCACATGGAAAAGTCTTTCATAGAGAATTTATACTTCGCTGAGCTTGGTGGCTCATGCCTGTAATCCCAGCACTTTGGGAGGCCGAGGTGGGCAGATCACTTGAGGTCAGGGATTCGAGACTAGCCTGACCAACATGGTGAAACCCCATCTCTACTAAAAATACAAAAATTAGCCAGGCATGGTGGTGTGTACCTGTAATCCCAGCACTTTGGGAGGCTGAGGTAGGCGGATCACTTGAGGTCAGGAGTTCGAGACCAGCCTGGCCAACATGGTAAAACCGCATCTCTACTAAATACAAAAATTACAATACATACTAAAATACAAAAATTAGCAGGGCATGGTGGTGTATGCTTGTAACCCTAGCTACTCAGGAGGCTGAGGCAGGAGAATCACTTGAACTGGGAAGGTGGAGGTTGCAGTGAGCTGAGATTGCACCACTGCCCTCCAACCTGGGCAACAGAGTAAGACTCTGTCTCAAAAAAGATTTTATACTTGGATACATTAAATTATATATTTCTCTTTATTTGTAACATTTTCTTTGTGATTTAGTTTCATAAATCTAATTTAGATCAACTTGACTTGCTGATTCTTCACCAGGTGCTGAATTTATTTGCTCACAACTTCACATTCACAGAACAGGCACTTCTTGATCCTTGGCTGTGTAATATGGTTCAAAGTGTAGTGTCACAGAGAGACCTGGCTTTGACTTCCAACAGTCCTGAGTTCAAATCAATTTCTCTGCTTATTAGTTGTTTGACTTTGGGTACATCAACTAAATCTTTGTGCTTCACTTTCTTCACTTATAATATGGGGATTATATTTACCTGGCAGAGCTGCTGTGAGGATTAAATGATGCAGCAATTTCTGGTATATAGTAACTTCTCAATAAACAGTTATTTCTTCCTGTTTCCTCTGGTGTACCTGAAAGCTTTTGTAATCCAGATGTGAAAGAGAACCATGACATTCCCTGAGAAACCTCTGGCTTATAGTAGTTTGGGAAAGCCAACTAATTTATGCGAAAAAGAGAGAAGAGGGGACACTGTGATGTTTTTGGCCAGTGTTTTCCAACATGCTGGCCAATGAATACTCCTTCAACCTGAAATACTTTTTCTTTCCTTTAAATAGTCCATGTCTTACCACCTCCTCTACCAAGCCTTTCTTTTATGACTCTGAGAGCCAATGTTGCATATAAGCTCATGCCCCTCCAAACTTCCATGCATCACTCCCCAAACATCGCCATCTCCTATTACAGCTGTTTTAAGTCTTGGCTTATGGCCTTTACCGGAATTTATGCTTCGTGAGAGCAGATCTACTTCTGCTTCATCATTGCAGAAGGGACCTGGCGAGGGACCAAACATGGCAATTGTGTGGGGCAGAGGAAAGTGTGGATTTGGAGTTAGAAGATCTGAGTTTTGATTCCAGTTTTATTGGTTGCTGTGTGATGTCAAGTAAGTCCTATAGACTTTCTCAAACTATGTTTCTTCATCTGTAAAGTGGTTATAATAATCCTACTGGTTATTATTTTTTGTAAACTTCCTCAAATCCTATTCCAAAGGAGGTATAATGTAAATAAAATAAATGAAATTGTTCCTACTGTATCTTCATTATGACACTATTGGACACTATAGGAGATTATGGCTGTGGAAATATGTTTGATAAGAAATGCAGTACACATGCTATTTAGGGTTATTAGGGACTCATTAAATATTTCCTGAATCAATGTGTGATGGAAATAAGATTTCTTTTACCAGCTGGGCACGGTGGCTCACGCCTGTAATCCCAGCACTTTGGGAGGCTGAGGCAGGCAGATTACAAGGTCAAGAGATAGAGACCATCCTGGCCAACATGGGGAAACCCTGTCTCTACTAAAAATACAAAAATTAGCCGGGTGTGGTGGCGTGTGCCTGTAATATCAGCTACTCGGGAGGCTGAGGAAGGAGAATTGCTTGAACCCAGGAGGTGGAGGCTGCAGTGAGCTGGGATTGCGGCACTGCACTCCAGCCTGGCAACAGAGGGAGACTCTGTCTCAAAAAAAGAAAAAAAAAAAAAAGGATTTCTTTTACCTTTCTCTTTTGTCAGCCTAAAAAGGAGGGTGATGAATTGATAACACACTTGGAGGGAGAGGAGAAATGACCCTTAGTGGAAGAAGACAGCTGTCAAGGGAAGGTAGCAGTGTCTGGCACATGGTATGTGTTGAGGAAGTACGTGTTGAATATGCTGAATGAGTAAACCGCATAGTGATTGGGAAAGTATCCTGCAACACCAACCAATGTTGAGACAGAAAAGGCAGCTGATGTAAGCATTGATGAGGCACTGATGAGGTACTCCTTCCCGACTCTGACATTCCCTATCTTCCTGCATTATTTCTCTAGAATGCACTTTACATCTACTTATGTGTTCATGTCTTTGTTTATTTATCTGATTAGTTAGTTTGATGTCCATCTCCCTTACTAGGTGATAAGCCCTAGGAGGGCAGTAATTTTTGACTATTTTGTTCACTCCTGTGTCCACCGTGCCTATAATGTGCCTGGCACAGAGAAGGTGCTCCAAAAATTCTTGTAGAATAAATGATTGACAGACTCTTTTGTATTCCTTAGGTAAGGAAGATTTTCAAGCAACCTCTTGGGGAACTGTGGAGCTATAGTATATTTTAAATTTCCATCTGCTCAATAAGATGGAAGACTAGGCTGGGTGTGGTGGCTCACACCTGTAATCCCAGCACTTTGGGAGGCCAAGGTGGGCAGATCACGAGGTCAGGAGATCGAGACCATCCTGGTTAACACAGTGAAACCCCATCTCCACTGAGACATACAAAATATCAGCCAGGCATGGTGGCGGGCACCTGTAGTCCCCGCTACTCGGGAGGCTGAGTCAGGAGAATGGCATGAGCTCAAGAGGTAGAGCTTGCAGGGAGCCGAGATCGCGCCACTGCACTCCAGGCTGGGACACAGAGCAAGACTCCATCTCAAAAAAAAAAAAAAAAAAGTAAGAATAAAGAATCATTGAGAAAGAGACTTATAAGCAGAAAAAGCCTTTATTGGAACAAAGTTGTGGATTTAGCATGGTAACATTAAAAAGAAAAGTCCAGAACATAAAATGTTGGGGCTATACACCAAATACTTTACACCAAAGTAATATGCCTGTAAGCACAGCGCTCTGCTCCCTGTATGCAGGTTGCCATAAGGTCACAGACAAGAGCAGGGATGTCTTGCAGGTTGTCTATGGAGAGATGGGGAGACTAAGAATGCAGGTGTGAGTCCTGGTTCCACCCCTCACTACTTATATGCTCTTAGCCAATTTTTAAGTTTCTGAGCCTCAGTTTTCTTATCTGAAAAGGATATATAATATCTCCTTTATGGGATTGTATTAGTCTGTTCTCATGCTGCTAATCAAGACATAACCGAGACTGGGTAATTGATAAAGGAAAGAGGTTTAATTGACTCACAGTTCCCTGTGACTGGGGAAGGTTCACAATCATAGCAGAAGGCAAAGGAGGAGCACAGTCACGTCTTACATGGTGGCAGGTAAGAGAACATGTGCAGGGTAACTCCCCTTTATAAAACCGTCAGATCTCATGAGACTTACTCACTATTACGAGAACAGCATGGGAAAGACCTGCCCTCATGATTCAGTTACTTCCCACTGGGTCCCTCCCATGATACATGGGAATTATGGGAGCTACAATTTGAGATTTGGGTGGGGACACAGCCAAACGATATCAGGAAATTTTCATAATTAAGTAATATTATTTATATTTATGCATATATGTATCACAGTACATCCTTAAAATATAATAAATTATTATTGTTATTGTTGTTGTTTTATAAAGCTTTGCATGAAAAGTCAAATGATATATGTTGAGTCAAAAAACTTTGCTCATTGTCCCAGTTCTGCCACTAAATAGCTGTGTGGCTTGGATCATAATATTCAGAACTAAGGTTTGTTGCACTCTTACTATGTGCCAGGTTCTGAACTCAGGACTTTCATGCATTGTCTCATTCAATTGTCATAAACGCTCTAAGCTGGTGGTTATTTTCCTTCTGCAGATAAAGTAAATGAGGCTCAGGGAGAGTAAGGAACTTCCCAAAATCTGTCTACTAAGAGCTGGATGTTGGTCTGGTTCCCAACATGGAGGTCATAAGCACAGCACTCTACTCCCTCTAGTTCACCTCTCTTGGCTTCATTTTCTCTTCCTTTAACACGAAAGGACATGGAATTAGCTTACCAGTAAGGCTTTAAAAAAACACTAGCTCTCCTATGAACTAATAAGGTATAGACACTAATAACTGAGGCCAACAAAAATTTCTTTCCATCCATATTTTCTTTTCCAGCACAACTCCAGGTGCAAAGTAGATGCTCAAACATTGCTAATTGAATTAAACTAAACAAATACGTAAAATCCTGCAATCCTACCACAAACACTTGTCCATTACTAGCTAGACGTGTGCTTCTCAAATCTGCATTCATGGCCTCAAAATCCCAAGGAGTTATGGATTCCATCGAGAAAGAGTGACCTGGGCCATTCTGGGAGAGTTGCCCTTTGAAAATCCCCTCTACAGGCATGCATTGAACACTGCTCCATGCCAGGTCCTGGGCTGGGCTTCAGGGATACAGTGATGGGAAAGAGCAATCCCTGCAGCAAGAGCTCCCATGGCGTGTGCTTGACATGTAACTGACACAGGGCACTAGGGTGGGCCTAAGGTAGAGGAAAAGAATGGGGCTTAGGGAGTACAAGGGAGGGTCGTCCAAATGAGAGTTGATAATGCAGAGGGTGGGAAAAAGCTTCTCAAGAGCCTAAACACAAACAACCGAGCCAAACCCCAGCCTTGGTGAAATGCCAGTTGGAGTCAGGAAAAAAGAAGGAATTACAGGCTATTTTAGAGGGATAGCCCTGGTAATTTTGAACCCACAGCTGTAGTGACTGTTCTTGCTTTAACAAGCAGATAAGTCATCTGAATTCAACAGGGACCAGAGTTTTTGAATTTTTTTCTTGATTTGTTTTATGGTTTTAGCTTCTTTTTCTTTAATTCTATTCACACTTTTCATTGGCTGAGCCACACATCCTTTCTTTATAATTGTTGAAAGGATGCTTTTAGCCTTGAAAATAATGATGATAAATTTATAGAACTCAAATTACTTGCATTTTCCCATATGAGAAAGCTTTTGCTCAGCCATTATCTCCTCTAAGAGGGCTTCCTCCAGTCCTCACCCCCTGTGTTTAGTTGTATTCCCTTCTGAATGTACATCTACCATCACAGTTCTCATAAAGGATTGTAATTGTTTATCTCTCTGTGTTACCCATGACATTGAACTTAATAAATAATTGCTAAACCAAAGTAATCCACACTTCTAGGTGTACCAGTTTCCTAGGCACAAACTGGGTGGCTGAGAACAATCTAAGTCCATCTCTCATTTCTGGAGGCTGGACATCCAAAATCAAGGTGCCAGCAGTGCCATGCTCCCACTGAGACCCTGGGGAGACTCCTCCCTTGCCTCCTTTTAGCTTTTGGTGGTTTGCTGCAATCTTTGGTGCGCCTTGGCTTGCCAATGCACCGCACATGGCCTTCTGTCTTCACGTGGCCATCTTCTCCCTGTGTCTCTTCCCATCACTTTCCCTCTGCATGTCCGTGTCTGTGTCCATATTTCCCTTTTTTATATAAGGATGCCAGTCACTTGGATTAGGGCCCACCCTAATGACCTTATCTTGGTTAAATCTGCAAAGACCCTGTTTCCAAATAAGGTCAATTTCTAAGGTACTGGAAGGTTCGGACTTGAATGTATCTTATTTTAGGGGGACATCATTCAGCCCACAGCAGCAGGCTAGGGATGGATTATGAGGTTAGCAAGAAGGCTAGAATTGTGGGGGGCTGCAATGGCATGAGGTTGGGAGCTTCTTGGGGTCCTCACCTGAGCAGGGAAGGTTCTGGGAAGAGAGACTTTAACTAGAGGCTGAGCCCTACTTTCTGAGGATGCGATGCAGAGGTTCTGCCTCAAATCCTGCCAGAGTATTGCTTTGCAATTAATTCTGGAGTCCTGCCTGCAGCTCCAGTTTGTTAAATAGAACTCTGATACCCACTCAAAGGGCTGGAGTCTGTTCCTGCCTTCCAGGGTCCATTCTGTACCTGAAAGTCTGAGGCAGCTGCTCTCTGACTTCAAGCATTCACACCAGTTCACCTCTTGAGAATGCTGGATCAGTTCAGATCAAGCCTGATTTCACATTGTTGCAATGGGCTCCCTATAGCAGTACATATAATAATAAGGTTTCCTTAGGTTGAGAACCTAATAGATACATTTCCATTAGATATATCATTTTTGATCCTCGCAACAGCCCCGTATGGGGGCTGAACTAAGGTAGGGTAGATACCATCTCCTTGGAATAGGAGAAAGAATGGAAGTCCAGGGAGTTTATGTTGCCTTGTACACGGGCACTGGCTAAGAAGTGGAGAGGAAGAAGGTTGACCCCTGGTATAGGTGACTCCATAGCCTTCGTGTTGCATCTGCCCTGGCCTGGGGACAGCTCTAGGAAGGTTTTGATTCATATTCCTGTCGATACCTGAATAAATCATCCTTCTAATTGACTACCCTCCTCCCTTTAACCTTTGTCTTCTGGCTTCTCAGGCCAAAAGACAGGGGTGACCAGACAGAGACAGCCGGCTGAAGGAACACTGATCTCTCTGCCGATACTGCCTAGGTCTCCAGGTCTGAGCTGTCTGCTGAGTGTATCGGGGCTCTGAGATGCTCCTGTCCTCCACAGAGGGCCTCTGACCTTCAAAGCTGTGGGGGATTTATCTTGCTTCAAGGTAATTGGAAGATGGACCTTCCAGAACCCCTCGAGTTAGTCTCCTCTACCTCCTATGAGACCCTCGTCATAAATGGTGCCGTGAAGGTCTCCTACTGCATGTGATCTCAAAATAAACCAAATAGTGGCTTGACAGGCACATGTCCTGGCAGACGGAATTCATTCAAGGGGGACAGCCATAGAGGAGTCACTCTGGAGTCTCTGGGTTTGTAGTGGCCCCTCTGACTTCTTACCGCCCACCCTGAGAGGCATGCGGGCTGGTGGGGCATGGACCATGCCGGCTGTTTCTGTCAGCTGAGCCACAGAAGGGAACCACAGGGCCTTGGGGGTGACTCGGCCAACCACAGGGGGCCAGCAGCAAGAGGGGCTGTGGGGACAGCAGGATTTGGGTTTCCGCTTTCTCACAGGAAGACTCAATTGATGGCCTCAGAACTGCAGGGGTCCTGCCGAGCAGGGGTGACTCAGCTTCCTTTGTGTGCATGGTCGCCTCGCTGTAGGAAGGGGGGCCCTTGACAACGCAGGGCTCCTTCTGCCTCTTCTCACTCCACTTCCTGCTTGAGAAAAACTCCGGTAATTTTTCCAGTCCCTGTTTACCTTAAGACTTGTTGGAAAAAACAAGTTTGCACTTCAAATTTCTACAGCATTTGACACTTTACAAAAAAACACTTTCTTACTCACTGGTTCATCCAATGTTCACACCAACTCTGTGCGATTGTGAAGAGGCTATTGTCATCCCAGATGCAACATACCAGGAAAGTGAGACCCAGCCAGGGTAGGGGATTTGTCCAAGGGCGCAGGGCTTGTTGGTGGAGGGTTGACTCTGCTAGATGCTTGAGTCCAGGATCCTAGGATACTTTTCCATGACCTTTGTACACTTTCTTGGGAATGCCTCAATATATTGCTCTTTCCCTGTGCTCATCACATGTTCTCAAAACTCTTTGTTGATTGAGTGACTGATCATAATCTTCATCCATGTCAGATGGATGCTTAGGGATTGAAAAGATATGAGCTTTAGAGACGCAATTCAGTTTCGAGCTATACTAAGACCCTAATTAGCTATGTGATGTTAGATACAGCACACATTCCCAGAGCTGCAGTTTCCTCTGAAGAAGGAGGCTAATAATGCTTATTTTCAAGGCAGTTCTGAGATATATATGAAATGATACATGTCAAAGGCCAGCTCAGTACTTGCTACACAGAAGGTGCACACAATTCAAAGCTCTGTCATCGTCCTCACCATCATACTTAGCTTCCAAAATTCAAGAGAGTTGAACTAAATCTCACAGATATTCTCTTTATACATGGAACAATACCTTTGCTTAGTAATATTTAAAAATTTCTAGACATGAATGCACGAAAGAAAGTAAAATATGGTACTGGTTGATTTAGCCACTATAACAAAAAAAAGAAGAATGATACCGCGTATGTGAATGTCCACGTTCAGCTCTCCACATACTCTGTACAAAGGCTTTTCATCATTTCTGTAGACCTATTTTGTATGGCTAACATTCCTTGCCTTCTTAACAGAGTAGAGCACATCCTCTGCTTTGGGGGATTCTCTGTGTTTCTCACTCTTCATCGGACCATTTGACTTTCATTGTCCCTTCTTCTTGCTTGCAAAGGGTTACAGGGACACTCACCAAGGTGGGGAAGGGACAGTAGGTCTGAGTAATTCCAGACTCTAACATAATGCTTATATTATGGGTAAATGCATAAGCAGTCAGGAAGATCCTTCTTTAAAGAATGCTCTTCCCTTCTTCCACCAACTGGATGTCTTCTGTGTGATAACAAATTATCTTTGAAGTTGAATATATGTCCAGGAAAGATTGAAACTGTTGGTGTTGCTATCTTAGATTTCAAACTTCTTGCAGTTAGAAATTACATTTTAATCATTACCATCTGCCTATAGCCAGGTTCCCACTAGATTCTCAATGAATGGCTCTTGAACAAGCATCATTCGTTCATATAAAAAAAATATACTATGAATGAACCACAGAAGTTCTGCAGATGCTTAAGATTGTATACTACTTTAAGGAGCTCCATTTTGGGGGTGAACATCAATCCCTACAGAGGAGAGACTGGATGGAGACCAGGAGGTCAGGCAGGGAGGGGCACTGGCATGAATAAAGAGGCACCAAGTTCAAGGGGAGACTGTGCATGTGCTAAGTGTATTCAGTGTGTCTTCTTTGGGTGCTGACCTTGGGGTATGAGAGGTGGACCTGCCACCTCGAACAGCCCAGAGCAGAAAGCAAGAGAGTAAGTCCGCCATGGAGGGGCTAGCAAAGTGCTGTGCGAGAGTGAGTGGGGCAGGTGACAAGGACAGTTCTGAGCATTCTAGACAAATTACTGGTTACTCAGGACAGTTGCAATCCATATCAACATTTGGGAAAGGGATGGACAAGATTAAAACCTGCAGAGAACCAGGGGATATGGAGATCCTACCCACTCACAGGGGCCTTGAATGCAATGCAGTCTTGCTGGGCTGAGTGTGAAGGGTAGAAACACTTCTCAGGGGGGATGTTTACTTTTGTGGTTTGGAAACCTGTTCCAGGGACCCCTGCCCTGTTTTTTGGTGAAGAGGATTTAAATCGTTAAAAATATTGTGTCATTTTCTTTACAGAATTCCACTCTGATAGGGAGTGGGAGAATGTGTTTGAAGTCACACCCATTATTTATGATTTAGTGGTTTACTCTTCATTCGTTTAATACAGTTCATTGAGCCCCTATACTATGCTGGTCTTGAGCTGGGAGTTGGGGGTGAAAGATGGACTAAAGTCTGTCCCTGCACTTTAAGGATCTTTCAGTCTAGTGGAAGAGAGTGACTCATAAGTAATTATAAAGCACTGTGGAGAGTATAGAAGGGCAGATACATAAAGAAGGGCAGAGAAAGGAGTGGTTAATTATAATATTGGCTGTCAGGGAAGCTTTACAGAAGATGTACCAGGATATAAAGGATGAATAGGAATGTTCAGGTGGGGAAGGAGAAAGTAGCACTTTAGGTAGTGAAAGTGGCATGAATAATTGCACAAGGGCAGGCAAGTGCATGGCTTGGGAAATAATGATTAGAGTAGCATAGCTAGAGTGCTGTTGCCTGATATCATGCAGGAGGCCCAGTTAGATTCGGATATCAGATAGACGATGAATATGTTTGGCATGTCCCAAGTATTGCATGAGAAATGCTTACATTAAAGACATTATTTTCAGTTTATGCAAATGTAGATTTGAACTTGGTGTTCTGTATTTTTATTTGCTAAATCTGTCATCCATAGACTAGAACATAAAGCGGGTGAGACCACATTATATAGTTCTCCAAAAGTTCTTTAAAAGTGAGAGGGTTTCAACTTCAATCTTGTGGAGTGGCCTTAGGAGGTTTTTAAACAGAGAAGTGATATAGTCAAATTTCCGTTTTATAAATATTACTCTGGCTCCGTGGAGGATGATTTAGAAAGGGGAGCCCTGGAGGCAAGATCATTAACTAAAAAAGAGAGGAAAGGGATTCTGGATAGAGCATCAACTGAGGGATTTTCAGGGCACGGGCTTCACATATTTTAGAGGTAGAACCCACGAGGACTTGCTGAGCAGGGGAGCATGAGGGGTGATGTTTGTGCTACCAATCCTTTCTAATTATGGCTATAATATTTGTCCTTGAAAGAAAGCTTATGACTTTCTGAACGTTCACTGCCAATAAAGACATTGGAGAGAGAGTCCTCTGGAGACCAGGAATTCTTTGCCATTAACCACATAGCTCAGCTCTCCATTTCTTTAAAACATATACTCTGGCTAAACTCTGAGCTAGATAATCACATCTTGATTAAGTGGCCGCGTCCATGCTGGGTACAGGTGGAAACACTTAGTGCCGTAATGTTAGAAGGGTCTATAAAAAAGAATGTCTTCCATACGTTCTTGGGAGAGATTTATTTTTCAAACGAAAGTGTATATTTTGGAAGGGAAGAGACGTTGTTTATTTCTGGGATTAAATACATCTCTAGGGTTATAGAATATATTTGGGTCCTTTAGACATGTTGCAAAGAATTCACAGAATCCTGGTAGAGAGACCTCTTGGTTACTCTCATCCTGTTCCAGTGAGGGAAGCTCAGCCCAGAGAAGAGTTGTGACCTGCTCCAGGTGGCCGAACTTGGATTAGAGTAGAGGATTCATGATGCCCAGTTAAAGTGCAATGTGAATTGCACAATTCTTAGGCTTTGTCTAAACATTTAGAGTCTGGAAACACAGTGTCATTCTTTTTCTCTGTAACTACCAAGTTACAAAGAATTTCTGTAACTACCAAGTCACAAGGAATTTATCCTTGAGATGTTTCAATCTGAACTCAAGTATTGGTACAAGTTGCTTTTAAAAAAGGGATTTCGTGAAATCGTGTTATTTGGAAAGCACTACATCTTTATTCCCCTTGACAGTCCTCTTGAAATACGTTGACACAGTCTAATTTCTGAAAGTTTTCAAAGTTTTTAGAGCGTGGAAAAAGAAATGTTTATATAAATAGGAAATAATGGCTATTTGTTGAATGCATTTTCAGTTGTGGAATTTAGACATTTTGGCTAAGGCGAGCTTTCCTTTTAATAGATCAACTTTCAGGGCCAAGTTGTGTTTAAAAGAATAAAGTGAAAAGTATTGTATTTACATTTCAGGAACAAAATGTCTCTCCTT
Organism: Mandrillus leucophaeus; assembly: GCF_000951045.1. NCBI lineage: Eukaryota > Metazoa > Chordata > Mammalia > Primates > Cercopithecidae > Mandrillus > Mandrillus leucophaeus. The sequence goes on along the minus strand of NW_012107808.1, from coordinate 1,698,077 downwards.
CTTAGAAGTCTTAGGAATACTATCTGGGGCCACCGCCTGCCTTTGCTGCGTTAATTCCAGGGAGAACAGACCACAGTGACTCCTTCCCTCATTAGGGTTTAAGAGATTTGTTTCCTATAAAAGACTCAGCAAAATCCCTCCCTCCTCCCCTAAACAATGAGATACTACAACCAAACAGGTCCTGAGCTTTGAGTTACCCATTGCACATTCAATCCTCATGGCCAGTTTGATTTTGTTTTTAATATTCTGGTTCACTGGGTGTCTTTTACATCTTATGCACAGCACCTCCCAGCCCTTTCCGGAAGGAAAGGGTGAAAGAAGAGAGGGGTAAGGTTTCTAGAGTGAGGCGGTCCTGAGGCCAATTTTTCACTGGCATCACTTCAAAACCACCTATGTTTTCCTGACATTGCCCGAGTCCCTTCGAAGGGATTTAACGCATCACTCGTCCCTGCTAATGAGGATGGAAAGTATTGTAAAGCAATAAATGCTAGTCACCAAGTGAGGTCCCAAGACAATAAGGACCCTCAGATGACTCTTAGGGATGGTACAGAACACACTCTAAATAAACCCATCCATGGCATATTAGGCCCCTGCCAGCATCATCCCATACACCTGCCTCTGCCAGTTTCCCCTGTTATAACCCATCCATTTATTCAGCAGTCTTTCCTGAGTACTTCCCATGCACCAAGCAGTGTGCTAAGCACTGGAGATGTAGAAATCAATGAAACATTCAAGCAGTAGCCAAATATTCTCACCCGGGATCTACAGATACCCAGGGACCCCAAATTCTTAGATGTGAATTTTAAAAAAATGTTTCTTTTTTTTTTTGATGGTGATCTAAAAAATTTACATAAAATATGGTCTGAATTGATTGGATGGTTATCGTTACACAGTCCTGCTGCAAGACCTTGATGTCTGGGTTGACCTCTGTGTTCTGGGTCCTATCAGAGCCAATGATTGCTAACTTGACAGTTAATCTACAGTGCACTGTCTATCAGGTTGGGGGCTAGTGGATGTATTCTTGAGCTCTGCCGATGTTCCCTTTCTTTAAACAGGTTGCTTATGTCCTCAAATTTAAGAAGCACTGGTGTAGTATCGGCACAGAAAGACTTTTAGTCTGTTGCAGCCACCATGCTGTTCCCAAACTGTGGTCACACTGGTCTTGAGGGAGTCAGAAAAATGGTCTCCCAAGGATGCCTATGACCTAATACCTGGAATCTATGTCACACGACATATTTGCAGGTAGAAATAAGGAGATTATCCTGGATTATCTGGATGGGCTCAACATAATTATATAAACCTTTAAGAATAGATGAGGGGTATATACCCCAAAGAGTTAGAAACAGATACTCCAACACACATTCATATCTTCACTAATCACAATAGCCAAAAGGTGAGAACACCCCAAATGTCCATTGACAGATGATTTCATAAATGAAATGTGGTCTACACAGGCAATGGAAAATGATTCAGCCACAGAAAGGTCTGAAATACTGATGCACACTATGGCCTGGATGAACCTCTCAAACAGTATGCTAAGTGAAAGAAACCAGACACGGAAGACTACATATTGTATAATTCCATTGATATGAAATCTGTAGAACAGATAAATCCGTAGAATCAGAAAGTAGATTGATGGCTGCTAGGGGCTTGGGAAAGGAGGGAATGGGGGTTTTATTGCTTAAGGGGTGAGGGGTTTTACTTCGAAGTGATGAAAATGTGGTTTGCACAACATTGCAGATGTAGTAAATGTCCCTGAATTGTTCACTTTACGGTGGTTAATTTTATGTCATGTGAATTTCACCTCAATAGAAAAAAAAAGAGTGGAAGAGACACAGAGACACAGAGAGGTGTCAGTTAGCGGGACGCAGCAATAGAAGCAGAGCCAGGACACACCCCAAGTGTGAGAGGGACTCATCCCATTGCTGCTGACTCTGAAAATAGACAAAGGGTCCAAGTCAAGGAATGCAGGGAAAGGGTCTCAGCTGACAGCCGTCAATCAAATGGGGACCTTAGCCCAGAACCAGAGAAACTGAATTTTACCAACAACCTGAATGAGAGAGGAAACACATTCATATAGAATGGAATGTAGTCCTCAGACACCTTGCTGTTAGCAGTGAGACCTGTCCCAGACCTTTGACAAAAGAGTAAGACGATCATACATTTGTGCTATTTTAAGTCACTAAATCAGCTATTGTTTTTTACAGCAGTGGTAGAAAATAAATAAGGACTCCTACCTAGAGTTTTCCTTTCTCTCCTCCTCATCAGGCAAGCCCACTCTCTGCACACTCTGACCAGGCGCCAGCCCTCTGAGGGCTTCTGTGGAGTGGCCAGGCTTGGCTGGGGACCCATCCTCTGTGCTCCCAAAGCCCTTGTGTTTATTTCTGTAACTACACCTAACACATGGTATGTGGCCTGTTGACTTACTTGCTGTTCTCCCTACATTGCACTGGGAGTTCCTGAGGTTACCACCTCCTCGCTATTGCTGTCAACACCCTGTCCACATCCTTTGGTCTTGGTCCAGATGACTTTCTGTCATTGGCAAGCCAGTCGAGGTGTAGTTAACAACTCCCCATCTCCCCTCAGCACTTCTTAGCTGAGTCATTATGGGAGTGGGTGTATAAATACCCCAGCTCCTCATTCTGCAAGTGGGATAGCTCAGAGGTCTGTGTTCTATATCACTTTTCCCAAGCTTCCCTGCTTTACTAAGCATCATTCACTCACTGTGTTACCAGGCTTAGTGACACATCCAGGGATGGCTACATAATTTGTGACAATGTAGGGCTACTTGTTTAAAAATCAAGGGAAAAGTGCTATTAAGAATATTAAAATGTAAAGTTTTCCCTTTTTTCCATGGCCTCTCCCTCAATTTTTTATGGTATTTTAAAAAATTGTTGTTTAATGTTGTTCTAAGTAAGGAAAATGAAAATTTTAAATTATTAGCAATGAGTTTTATCTTCCATCTTTATAGTGAGTGATGCCAGTTTTAAATGCAAATATTAGAGTATTTAACTAGTATGCGGAATTACCAAAATTATATAGCTTATATTCTACAGCCCATATATTAAAGTTCAAGGATGAAATCATTGAGAATTTCAAGCAGAGACCCCCGCAGCATTAAATGAAGCAGGAGGCCTTCTGCACATGGGCGCTGTGGTACTGCGCAGGTTGCATGCCGTGAAGCTAGCCCCGGACAGGCCCTTTGCCGACTGCCTTCACACTCCGTATCATTTCTCCATCTCCTTGACAGTGTTCCTTAAAAGTTAACTACCTGCACGTGAATCCTGCCCTCAGGGTCTGCTTTTCCCAGGGGAATCCACACTATATCCCCTCACTGTATTCATAGTATTGGCACAGGAAGATGGTAAGTAAAGCCTTCTAGATTTGAGCCTAGTGCTTTCAGAGAGACTGTGGTAGCTGCAGCTTGGGATGGTTGTAGAAGCCTCCCTGGGGAAGGTGGGGAGGAGATGTGTAGGTAGGCGGTTAGTTGGAGGAGAGTGGAGGGGATTCTATGTGTTGTGACTGAGTGGTGCTATGAGCGAATCTGTGGGTAGGGATGTGGTAATGGTGCTCCAAGGTAGCTTTCAAAGGCTGTCGTGCACATAATCACACGTGAGGCTTAGCAAACCAATGAGGTATAAACGTAGATGGAATTATAGTCATTTTGCAGATGAAGGAACTCAACTTCAAATGTCTTAAATGCAAGAGAACAGTGAAGCCTGCATGAGAAGCCAGCTCTTGATTCCAGAGCTGTTGACTTCTCACCACATCATATCCCTTCAGAACATTCAAAGATCAGAGAGCAGTAGGGCTTTAGGTCAGAAGAGCACGTTGGGGTCCCATGCTCATGCACATGCACAGCAAGAGTGGGTATTGCCTCCCTTGTTCTGTACGAAAGATGACCCAAGGTCCTGGATTTAATATACGTTAAGATTCCTTGCTTTAAGAGAAGAAAAAACTGACCTTGGTCATTTTGGGTTAAGAGCATCTTTGCTGGTGTGGTGACTGGATGAATGTGGAAGGCCTCTGCCTTTATTTCTATCTCTGATTTTGCAAGGGTGGGGGGCCTGCTAGAAAATTAGCTCAAGGCTGGAGGTAAGGAAGGTGATTTTAAGAGACAGAAACAGGGTTGTAGGGTCATGGCTGTCAGCGATCCAGGGTATCCAAGTGTCTGGCCCATGGGCAGGGTGCCTGGAGGCATGGTGTTACATGGCCTGAAAATTTCATCTTGGAAACCTCTAAACTTTCCTTACAACACCAAGAAGAGAGAAATCAATATGGTGTAAGCTACTTTGTTCTAAAACTTCTTCTCTTCATATTTTCTTAACTTCTGTAAAAATAAAATAACTTTGACATGACAGCCATTTGTGAAAAATATAAGTCAACAAAATGGAATTTGTAAACTTGAAGTGGAGCAAATGTTTGGATTATCTTGTTTCAGTTAAGAAGCCTTTTGCCTTTCAAGAATAAGGGGAGTCTGTTCTATTCTGTATTTAGATGTATTATGCCCCAAGATTACCTTTAAAAGAAGCAGAAAATGGAAGGAAAGAGGAAGGTAAGGAAGGAAAGGGCTGGGAGAAGAGGAGCAGTGCAGCTGACCAGCACACTTCTGGGTCATGGAGTCCTGAATTGGAATCTTGGTTCTGTATTCACCAGCTGTGTGATAGTGGCTTTTACTTAACTTCTATGAGCTTCAGTTTCCTCCTCACTAGGATAAATATAATTATACCTACAAATTTGTTTTTGGGAATGATTAATGAATAATGTACATAAGTTTTCCTGGTGCAGAAGGGACTGTCAGTAAAAAATTATTAAATGAATGAATAAAAACTATTGAAATTATTATTTCTGACTTTCTGTGGACCACTTCTCAATTTTTAATGTACCTCTAAGAATCTATGGTTCCCTAAGATAGTTAGTGTCATTGTATCGTGGCCTCCAGGACCTAATGTTTTCAGCAGTTGACTTCATCTTCCTTGATTACACTGGCCCTTATCGCGGGAGTTGAGAGGGATCCCTCTTTCTTGCCTGCCTTCCTTTCCCCATTTATTTAAAAAGAATGTACACTAGAATTTGACCATATTCCAGGCACTGGGTTAGGAGTAAAGGTAATGAGATAAGAAAGACTGGGTCTTGGCCACCTGAGAAGATTACAGTCTTGAGGGACAGACGTAAAGGAGGGAGCCACGAATTCTGTTTGGGGTGGGGAGGTGAGATAGGAAGTGTGAGATGAAAGGTTTCCAGAAGAGAGGGCACTTTCCTTGAAGACTTGAAGGACTTATATAGAGAGTCACGGTAACGCCACTCTAGGAAGAGGGAACACGGCCCCAAATGTGACCAGGGACCTGCCTGATTTCACCACTGTGTATTCCAGGCCCTCTATCAATGATTTGCTGGTAAATGGATGCTGGGAATGGACATTCCTGCAGGATGCCAAAACAGCACCGACAGACAGGCTGTTTTGAGCCCGTCTTATTGCTCATGGCTCCCCAGTTGCATAGACAGAGGGTCTCCATCAGTGTCTCCTCCTGGGGCCTCTTGTCCTGGCCATGAGCTGAGTGGTGGTGATTGGGACAAGGCAGCTCTCTGTTCCCCTCCTGCCAGCATCTCTCGTCTGCAGCAGACGTTGGTCTGTGTCCTTGTTATTTCAATATGGAATCTTGGCTGCCCAAGTGTCAAATCAACTCAGCAGACTGGCTGAGCCCCCCGGGCCTGTTTGGATAGAAAACTGGAAGTTGTCTTCCTTGAATGTAGGATGTGAAGGATCTGAAGCTTCTTTCATAGCCAGATTCAGGGCCAGCTCATAGGCCTGTGGCCCAGTGATCTCGGAGCAGAGGGTAGGGGACCATAGTAGGATTCCAAGCCCAAGTTGGGTTCTTCAGAACTAAATGCACACACCATTACCAGCTCAACGTTACTCTGTGAATTCACAATGTAAAATTCCTGCGCTCCAGTCCCTCACCAGCAGCCCCTTAGTGCCATGGTCTAAAAAACGCCCTATTTCCCAGCCACGAGAAATCTGGGTTTGATTTCCAGTTTTGTTACTTAGTATTAGTACTGTGGACTTGTATGGATCTCTTAAAATCTGTGTGCTTCAGTGACCATATTGCCAACACAAGGTAGGTGGGTATATTACATGGATAGTGGGACAGTGTGTTACATGCTTTGTTCTGCATGACGTATTGTCCCTACTTCATGAGCAAAGGGCGTGTGTATAACAGTTGTCTAACTTCTCTGAACCTCAGCTTAATAACAGCAGAAAGTTTAATGATTCACTTTTTAATTTAAAGTTAGCTTTCTTGAAGCATAATTTATATACAGTAAATTTCTGCCTTTTTAGGTTTAGAGTTATGTGAGTTTTGAAAAAACTGCATAGAACTTGTAACTACCATCACAGTCAAGATATAGAACATTGCCATCAGCTAATGCATGCAGGGCTTGACACCTAGGTGATGGGTTGGTCGGTGCAGCACACCACCATGGCACACGTCTCCCTGTGTAATAAAACTGTACATCCTGCACATGTATCCAGGAACCTAAAATAAAGAAGAAATAAAGGCTGAAGGGAAGGGGGGGAAAAAGAACATTTCCATCATCCCTAATGTTTCCTGCTACACTGTGGTTCATACCTTTCTCCCACCCAGTCCCTGGCAACCACCAATGTGTTTTTGCCTTTTCTGGAATGTCATTCAAATGAAATTACACAATGAGTAGTGGCTTGAGTCTGGCTTCTTTCCCGTAGTGTAATGCACTTGAGATTCATCCATGTTATTATATTTAGCAGTAGTTTCTTTTTATTATTCCATTGTTGTGGATGCATACTAGTTTGTTTACCCATTCACCAGTTGATGGGCAGTTGAGTTGTTCCAAGTTCTGGGGACCATGAATAAAGTTGCTATAAATATTTGCACACACGTTTTTGTGTGAATATATGTTTTTGTTTCTCTTCAACAAATACCTACTAGTGTGATTGCTGGGTTTTACAGTAAGTCTATGCCGAAGTTTATAAGAAACAGATCAACTGTTTTGCAAAATGGCTCTACCATTTTACTGATTTGCTTTTATAAAAAAGTAAATTTTATTTTGAGAAACATGTAGAACAACCTGCAGTGCAGTTGTAAGGTATACTACATAGAAGTACTATGATCTGATGTACCCTTTACTCAGTTTCCATCCATGATAACATCCCACAAAACTATAGAACAATATCACAATCAGGATTGACGTTGTTACAGTCAAGATACAAATATTTCCACACCAAAGAATCCTTTATCTGGCTCTTTACATCCTTCCCACCCCAGCCGCTCTGATAACCAGTAATCGGTTATTCATTTCTGTCATTTTCTGTAACTTCTATTGTATCTATCGAGATTGTGACATAAATGGAATCATACGGTATGTAACCTTTTGGGGCTGGCTTTTTTCACTCAGCAGAATTCCCCGGAGGTCCATTCAAGGTGTTGCGTGTATCAACAGTTTATTCTTTTGTATTGCTGAGTGGTATTCCATGGTGCGGATGTGCCCCAGTGTGTTTAGCCCATTCACCAGTTGAAGGAGATCTGGGTTTGTTCCAGCTTTGGGTTATTACAAAGAAAGTTGCTATAAACATTTGTGCACAGGCTTTTATGCAAACATGTTTTCATTTTCTGGGATAAATATTTGAGATGCAGTTGATAGGTTGCATGGTAGATGCAAATTTGTTTTTGTAAGAAATAGCAAACTGTTTTCCAGCCTAGTTGCAATGTTTTACATTCCCAATGCATGAATGATCCATGCAATGCATGAATAATCCAGTTTCTCCACATCCACACCAGCTTTTTATTTCTTCAGTTTTTCATGGGTATTTACTTTCCCCAAAGGGATCAGAAACATGCCTTTGAATTTTGTCATTTCTACAATTTAAAACTATTATTTCTGTTACATTCTTCGCTGTGTAATTCAGTGTCTCTTAGGTAAAGTATTGTCAAAAGCAGGACCAGACAAGGATTAACGTTTGTATTCCCTATAAACTGATGTGTTTGATTTGACTCTCAGATCTCTATAAGGCACTCTGTTTCTGTTTTCTCCTGGGGGCTGTATTAACCAAGTATTGTATTAACTATCAGTGCTTCATGTTAGCCTCCTTTCATGGCTCGCTCATGTCCTTTTTATTATGCTTGCTGTAGAGAATTCATTTGCCCAAGTCTTTTGAGCACTTCTCCATGCTCCTACAGTTATTGAGTCTATCATGGTGTTTATAAATCTGAACTATAATCATGCCTCTGTATCTATCTCACCCACTGTATGAGGAACTCCTTCAGAGAGATGCCCCTCTCTCGCTGCCCTATTCCCACCTCCAAGATGTCTTCTAAATACTTTTTGTTCATTTCCTGGATATTTAAGAGTCACTTGTATGGATTTTATATGGGTTTTGCCTCAAGGAAGTCATGGTTTAGATTAGAGGGACAGCACAACTATGGATCTGAATAACTACGAAACCATGCAAGATGTGACGAGTAATTTAAAAGAATTAAGATGCTTGAGGAGCCCAAAGATGGGAGAGATTGTGTCTATAGTGGAGATACGAAAGGCTTATTTTAATGTTTTATGACTTTTTAAAAAGCAATGTCTTCAGCCGCAACTATTTAAATCCTTTCAGGGATTAGATAGAGTTATATATAAACTGCAGTTACCCACAGGGAAGGTGCCATGGGAAAAAAGTCTGTGGGTTATTTGGGAAAGGCTGGAGATGGGGCCGTGCCTGTTGGTAATGGTGGAGCTGGGGAGAGACCCAGGAGGGAAGATGACTGGGGAAAGAAGTTTTGCCTCTCTCAAGAAAAACCAACTAGAGTTGAATACTAAGATAATTACAATTTTGAGATAAATGAAGGTGCATCTTATCCATCTGAGGCCACTCTAATGAGCCCAGTAGTTTTAGAGATTCTGAAAGTTGGAATAGAAAGGGGGTTAATGGTCTGAGACATCACAGTGAGGCTGTGGAGAACCGAGTATTCCTCTGGGGTCCTGAGACATGTGGGGACTTGGATGGATGGGGTCTGCCTGATTGCAAAGTCTCTTTCATATGTTCCATAGACCTCTCAAGATCAATGAAGACAATATGCTGATGACCTCAGAGAAGCCCTGGGGACTTCAAACCATACTCAACTAGTGTCCAATACCTGATCCAGTTATTGGCATCAGTATTATTATTATTTACAGCCCAACATCTAAACAAACAAACAAAAAATGCAGAAGTGAAAGAAAGGGCTTCTTGAGGGCTAGGGAGGCCCAGAACTCTGGTGGAAAAAACAAAAACAGCATCACCACAATGCTGGTGATTCGTCATGGCTGCTTTCCTGCTGAATCTTTTGGGCCAGTGACTTCTAAAAAGATTGCCACTTGTTGACCAGGCTGAGTTTGACAATGGGGGCATTTGTGAACATATTGTTCATTTTTCATTGAATTATGAACAATGAGAGAAATTCCTCTCCGAACTCATCTTAAAGACTAGTTGAACCTCCACTGAATATTTCTTTTATCTTTTGTGTTCTATAATCATATTTTCTTCTTTGCATCAACTACTAGAAATTCTAAGGTGAATTTGTGGCCCTAATGTTGTAAAGGGAAATAATTACTGAGCTTGATTTATAGCTGACTGATGTCCAAAGTTTGATCTCAACTTTTGAAGAAAATGAGTTCTATGGTAATAATTATAGCCATGGCAATACCTAATATTAACCAAGAGCCTACGGAATTTTGAGGTCTTTGCTAAGCTTTTTACACATTTTAATTAATTTTCATTATAATGCATGGTGTCATATGCTGTTATTATCACGATTTATAAGTATGGACATAGAGACACAGTTAAATGACTTGCCTAAAGCTCCACAGCTATTAAGAGACAGAGCCTGGATTTGAACCCATGAAGACTGGTCTGTCTTGAAGAAACTTGTATTATCATCTAAACATTATTATAATAAAATCCAAAAAAAGTACAAAAATATAACACAGATTTGGATTCAGGTATCCCAGATTTGTCAAACGCCCATATGGTCTTATACAAATTCCTCTACATCATTTGAAAACAGAGCTGATGGCATCTGTCTCCTTGGTTGACTGGAGGATTAAATAATATAATGTGGGTTAAGTAGGTAACAGCGTCTACCAGTTGGTGCTAATCGAGTGATAGCAAAGAGTTTTCTGGACAAAGAGAAGACACAGGTCTAGTCCCGACTCCAGTTCCTATAAATAAAATAGGGATGGTAAACTTTTCAAAAGCTCAAATATGATCAGAGACATGAAAATGCTTTGTAAAGGACAAATGGCTGAACACCATCAAGAGCTGTTGATCTTAGGAGAATGTTGGACCCGCAGACCTCCAAAAGGCCTCACAGGCAGGTTGCAGGGGACAAGTACATCTATTGATTGTCTTTAGTGTTTTTGAAAACTGAGTATGAGTTGTTGCAGACCAAACAAAATGGTTCACATGGTTGTTGGACAGCACCTTGGCCAGGATTCTGTGCAGGTCTTGCTTGGATAAGAGGGTTTCTTTGGCCTTGAAGTGTCTTGTAGGTACCTCAAACTCAGTATAACCAAACATGAACCCATTTTCTTTCATCTCAAATCTGATGCTTCCTGGAGTTTCCATTGAAATAAAGCTGCCACCCTCTATAGTGCTGCCCAGAGAGAAATCTAGAGTCTTCCTCTGTGTCTGCCTTCTGCTTACCTCCATCCCCAAGCAGAAGCATTCTCAGTGATTGGGTCTGCTGAAATGGCCTTGGTGCTTTTTCTCTGACAGGTTCCTATTTTCCCATCTTCACGGCCAACACATGCCAGACACAGGAACTGGCTTCTAAAGCTTCATCTCTAGTCCTAAAAAAGGGATTTTTGTGGCAATGATCATCACATCCAACATTTATTGAACCTGTGTTGCGCCAGCACATTTATATGTGTGTATATATATGTATATATGTATATACACCCGAATATATGTGTATTTCACTTATTTAACTTATGAAACACTTACATAGTATTTGCTGTGTGCCAAATACTACTTTAAGAACATTATACATATTCATCCATTTAATGCACACAACAACCCAATGAGGTAAATGGTATTATTATCCCCATTGCACAGATAATGAAAATGAGGCAGAGAAGTTAAGCAATTTATCCAAGATTATACAAACAGAAACTGGCAGAGCTTGAATTTGAACCTAAGAAGTCTGGCTCCACAGTCAGTGCCCAAGTACACAGGAGCTTGAGGAATAGTCATAATAATAGTTAATGTTCTAAGTCAGCCATCTTAGCTGGCTTTATAGAAAATGCGACTACTCTGAGATGTAAGCGTTATTACCCACATTTTACAGAGAAGGAAGCAGGTTTAAGGGTCTTACAGACAGCGCCCAAGGTCACACATCCAGTAAGTGAAAGCAGAGGTGGGCTTCAGCTGGCAGTGTGAGGTCGAAAATGCTGGCACCTGCCGTGCCTGCAAAGTGCTGCTCTGTTTCAAGTTACTAGATTTGATCTTGGTATATTTTAATCTGGAAATAAAAAAGAAAAACCGTATAGAATTCTAGAATGTCAAAGATGAGAGGGACCAATGGGAGCCTCTTGTTGAGAACCTTCTTTTACAGATGAAATATCCTCGATCCGTGGAGTTTAAGAGACTGACCTGACGTTTCATATTCAGGAAATATTAGAGTCAGTCCTCACCCCTGTGTCTTCCAAAGTCAAACTCAAGAGATAAGATGGGGTTTTCTCACTTTTCCTGGCAAAAATCCAAAAACATAAAAGCATAAAAAGATACACACAATAGCAGCAATCAGCAATCATTCTGTCCTCTCTCTCTCTCCGTTTATAGGTCAAAAATTCCTATAATCAGCTACAAATTCTCACATCACCTCTGCATTCTTATCAGCTTTTGCAGCTGGGAGATAAAGACCCACAGTATCTTTGACTCAAGCAGGCAGTTGCAGTGATGCATCTGTCCTTTCTAAATAGGCTGAAACCACAAGGTGGGCCCTCATGTTGTAGCCATGATGGGAAGGAACCAGACCAGAGGGGAAAACGTCCGTGTCATGGAGATGACGTGATGGTGCATGCGAGGCACGGCCCCACTTCTGCCTCTGTGGCTTACCCGGGCCTCCCCTTCTGACCTACTTCTCTGGCCACCAAAAGATGAGAGATGTTACACAGAGATGTTTTAAAGCCAGACCTGATAGCATCAAGTCTGTTCCCATGAGATAAGCATTCCTAAGCCTGCCCCTGTCAGTCACTGCTTAGGAGGCCAAGGTGCTGCTTTAGTTAATTGAAACAACAGCCTACTATTAGCTGAGGAATGCCTGTCCCCTGCACATTTCAGGGCTTCTTGGTCTGCGTTGAAAGGCTGACATTCATGGTAATGAATAGGACACTTTTAGTCACTAGTCTATATCCCGCAGGCATTCTGCCCAGGCATAATTGAGGAGGACAAGAAGAATGATAATAAGGGGACCCAAGACTTTATTCTTACAAATGAAGAATGCTGCTGATGGTTGCAGAGAAAACAATTTGACTTGTGTTTTTATTAATCCTCTGCCCGTGCATCTGGGATGAGGATGTAGATGCTAAAATTCAAGCCAGACCTTTGGTAACTACTGGATTCCATCTTCAGAAAGAAGAGAGCACCAGTTTCTTTGTTTATTTTCCAGAGTGAAAAACTAATTCATGTAAATGAATCATTGACGTAGGCCCTTTAGACGACTTTGCATTTTCATAATGATTCCTATTTTTCTGGAAATCCAAGAGCAAGTTTCTCAAGATGTTAATAATCCAGAATATTTCACATGTATTTCCTGTTGGTTCCACACTGATTATAATCTTCTCAATGGTTCTTATTTGGTCTTACTTCCCAGTCTTTGAAACTTGATTTCCTTTTTTACCTGATCAATTTTTACTGATCTTTCGAGATGCACCCTGAATTTTTTTTTTAAACCTCACAGTTTCAAGATTATTTTTGAAATGGAAAAATTTGTTTTCTCATGGGAGTTGGCAAAGTTCCCCTTTTTTTTTTTTTTTTTTTGGTGAAATGAGAAGCATAAAGGTGTATCACACAGACTGCAAGCATGTGAAGAACAATCACCTTATGTAGAGCTTGGTAAAATTTTACATACATCTGTGTAATCACCATACAGATTAAGATAGAGAACATTTTCAGAACCTGTCAAGGTTCTTTTCTGCGCCTTTATCATCAATACTCTCCCTCAGAAGAATCCCATTTTGACTTTAATCACTGTCAGTTAGGTTTTCTTACTCTTGAACTGCATATAGATGTGGTACACACTTTTTCTGTCTGGCTTATTTTGCACATACTATGTTTTAAAGATTCATCCGAATTATGTGTGTATCAATGTTTGGTTATTTTTTTAATTGGTAGAAGTAGTCCGTTATTTGACTATACCATAATTTATGTATTCATCCTTCTGTTGATGGTCAGTGGGGTTGTTTTCAGCTTTTGGCAATTATGAATAAACCTGCTGTAAATAATCTTGTCTATTTATTTTTGTGGGAAAATGTACTCATTTCCCTTGGGTATGAAACTATGAGTAGGCAGGGTGGTTCATAGAGTAGGTCTATATTTAGGTTTAGTAGATACAACCAACTAGTTATTAACTGTGTTCATAATAATTTATATTCTCAATATTTAAGGTTTTCAGTTACAGTACATCCTCACTAAAACTGTATATTATAGTAATTTTGTTGTTTATTTTAGTTAATTTTTAAAAAGATAAGTGTTGGTATCTTTTCATTTGTCCATTAGACACTTGGGCATGCACTTTTGCAAAGCTCCTGATCAAATTGCTTGCCCCTTTTAAAAATTAGAGTTATTTGACTTTTTTCTTATTGGACAAATCACTTGAACATGCACTTTAGAAGAAAGTTATGCAAAGAGCCAATAAGCCCACTAAAAGATGCTTTTATCTTTTACCAATCTCACAAACAAAACAAAGAGGAGATATATCTTGAATAGGTCTTTGCCAGCAGAGTGCCCTGGGCTCTGCTCTCTATTCACGGGCTTTGTTGGAATCTTTTTTGAGCTAGAGCTAGAACTGAAGGTAGATGGGCATAAGTGGGTCTGAACCCAATGCCCAGCTTCTAGAAAGCTTTCTCTTGCATCCTCTGCCCTTCCAAAATGGCAGCTTTTCCCTAAGCCTACTGTGGCTTTTCTGGTATTTGGAATCAGCAAAAATTATGATGCAAATTGCCATTTCGGCATTCAGGGTTCTACTTTTACCACTCTTACTTAGAATTTTCTTGTGTAATCAGGCAGAGGAAACATTATTTTAGCAATTGACACCAACATTCCTTGCTTGAACAAAATTCTTAGATAAGGGGTTGGGGTAGAGGGTTTGTGTATTGACAACAGCTAAAATTTAAGGAGTTTTGCATGAGACAAGGGAAAGAATTGTATTGCTCTGGAGGGCAGGAAAGAAGCAGTAGAGAGGTGAGGACTACTACCGAGCCTCCTAGGGTCTTGCCAAAGTATTTTAAGATGATGATATCTACTCCTGCATTTTAAAATGCTGATGTGGTAGATTGTATTACTGTTCATCTATATTTGGTACGACCCTCTGTGGGAGGATTATACATTTCCACACTCTTAGTACTCAGTTTTGGCCATATGACTTGCTTTGGTCAATCAATCATGAGTGAAATTGACATGCATGGTTTTCCAAGCAAAAGCTTTAAGAGTTTGTGAGTGAATGATTCCCTCTTCTGTGATGACTGGCCCTCTTCCAGGTAACAAATGCTCTGCCGGCTTTGGTCCATGAAGAAGAAAATGAGAACAGAGCCAGAGCCGACTGTGATGTGCATGTAGGGTGAATGAACAGTACAATTTTATTCCTGGAAATCAGTAAGATTTGGGGGTCATTTGTTAGCTTAGCCTTACCTGGTTGATTCAGTGTAGTTCTGCTATGTAAACCCTCCTTTGTTCTCTGTGCCTCCAGCCAGGTCATCTCAAGCAAATGCTTCTGTATTCACTAGTCCTTTGAAGGAATAATTTTTGTTGGTGAATCAAGGAAGATGAGGCATTTTGCATCTGAGTTGAAGCACTGCTAAGACATCACCTGCTTAGCCAGGACGAAAAGGATGCTCTTGAGAATATGAGTACCCTTACGATGCACAGAAATAGAATGGGAGGTTGAATCAATTTTAACCAGATATTCAAAAAGCAAGGGACTCCTGCCTAACAACTGGGTTATCTTTGATGGGACTGGCCTCTGAGATAACATGCGCCAGCACTACTCTATATAACTTTCATGTCCAGTTGTTTTTACTTTCTAAATTTGGTGTGGAGATTGAAGATGGTCATAGCCTTGCTTGAAGAAAGAGATCAATACTCAGATCACCACCTGATAGGTTAAGATGAGAGATAGCTATACATGGTTAGGATAAGCCTGGGGTCTCTGGGCCAGTGGATGATATTGGGGATTTATGAAAGGGCACCATCATTTAGAGAAATGGGAGTCTACTACTTGTTGAACCCTGGCTACTTTTTTTTTTTTTTTCCTTAAAAATCTGTTCTTTCTAGGAGAAAATTCCAGATTGTAACTTTCAGCTGCCTGTCAGGTTTATTGTTTGGTGTGCTTTGAGTTTTCACCTTTTTTTCTGTATTTGCAGGCTTTTTTTTTTTTTTTTTTTTTTGGTGGGGTAGGGTGGCTTTGGGTAATTGAGAGAAGGTACATTAGAAGCTGCTATCTAGGTATCATGTAAGCTATGTTTCTGCAAAGAAAAATTTTGTACTAGAAAATTGTGGGAGAAGTGAGAGCTGACTTTTTTCATGACCTTTGCAAGCCCATGTCCCTAAATCTTGATGGGTGACCAGGATCCTTCATGGAGGACTGGACCTTTATAGCAAGTGGCTCTTATTCCTTTGCTCAGTGGAATACAACAATGTTTTGGGGTGGCAGCATTTGGCTGGGGATTCTATTGGCCCAATGGCAGGAACAGTGATTTTTTTCTTCTTCTGCATAATCTGCCTTTTCATTTATTTAAGGTGCAGGGCTTAATGCCCTTCTGAGTGAGTACGGTGGTGACTAGAGAGTAGCTGTGTCAGCTGCAACTGATGGTTGCCAAGAGGAAATGTGGGCTTTGGATTATTATGCCTTTTCATAATTTTCAAGAGGGAAAAAACCCTCTGAAGTTTAATATACTGGCAAATAATTAAATATTTTTAAAGTGGTCTGGGACAAACACACTCAGGCTGCTGCTGATGCCTGCCCCCAAGGACACCAGAGTATAGTTTCTCCTTTAGACTGTGGCATGTTTTCCTGGTGGCTCCTTCCTTGTTGAGCCCCCATTCCCACACAGGGACTTGGGATGGGCCAGAGATCAGTAGAGTCTCGTTCAGGCTGAAGTTGACTTTGTGGATTCCAGGACATGGATAACTCTCTGTGCCCAGGGGCTGCTTCTCCTCTTTCCCAGAGTCCAACTGTCTTTGCAGCATCTGGGTTTCAGAGAACTGACCACACTGGTGATAGCAGCAGAGTGCCTAGAAAGAGGGTCACCCGCAGAAGATGGTGTGGGTGTCTCTGTATCTCAGATGACTCCTCATTTATTTCTCTCCCTGGCCGTTCCTCTAAGCTTCAGGCTCAGATCTCCAACTGTGGATCTGAATCTCCTCTTTCAAGTTTAATAGCCATCAGACTTGACTTATTCCAAATGGAGCTTCACTTCTGCTGCCCCCACCAACCTTTGTAATCCATTTGTGTTCCTGTTTTCCCATTCTTCCTAAGCAAATCTACATACCTTCTTGAGAAAAAAGCAAGTGTTTTCTTTGAGTCTTTTTTTTTTTTTTGCATCTTCATCCACCAGAAGGATAAAAAATATTCAAAAATATATACTGAGTCCTCTATATATATATATATAAATATATATAAATATTATTGTATAACTTCCATTATACAATAAACTACCATTATCTCTAGATTACTGAACTTATCTTCAAACCATATCCCTGCTTCCCAGAAAGTCCATTCTCCATAAGATAAACAAAGAGTTCATTTAGCAATTTAGATTAGGTCACTTAAAAACAATACAAAACGAAACAAAAAACAAAAAAACACCTCTCTTGGCATTCCACTGCTCCCAGGACAAAGCCAAAGTCTTCTGCCATGCCTACAAAGGCTTTCTGCAATCTGGCCTCAGCCTGTATCACCACTCTCCATCTAGCTCCACTCTCCCGACTTCCCTACCCCTGGTCACACTGGCCTTCCCCAGTGTGCAAAGTTCATTCCTACCCACAGGCTTTGCGTCAGCTGCTCCCTCTGTCTGGAGGGCTCCTCGGGCTCTCTTCCTAGCTGCTTCCGCACATGTCTAGGTCTCAGCTTCAACTCACCTCCTCAGAAAGGTTTCCTGTGGCCAGCACCTCCCCAGTCACATGCCATATCACTCTCTTCTATTTCTTCAGAGGACTTGTCAATATTTAAATGATATTGGTTACATTTTGCATAATTACTGCCAGTTTCCCCCAAATGAGAAATACAGGTGTTTTGGAGGGCAGGAACATTATCTTGCCGTTGATCACTAAGCCCAGCTTGCGAATAATGCTGGCACTCAATAGGTGTGTAATAAATGCTTGTTAAAAGAAAAAAGTTAGCCACATTAAATTTTAAGAAGTTTAATTGTGCAAAGAATTGTGAATCTGGCAGCCTCTGAGCCACAGTAGGCTCAGAGACTCCAGCACAGCCGTGTGGTGGAAGAGGATTTATAGACAGAGAAAGGAAAATGATGTAGAGAAATTGGAAGTGAGGTACAGACACAGCCCAATTGGTTACTGTTTGGCGTCTGTCTTATATGAACACAGTTTGAACAACTTGCCACCTTTGGCCAAAACTCAGTGACTGGCACAAGAGTAGGCTACAGTCTATTTACAACTCTATCTAGGTTACAGTTCGCGATGTACAGAGAAACTTTTAGGCCGAACTGCAAATATGTAAGGAAGCAGCTTTAGGCTAAACTTGATTTAACATACTTTTAAAAGAATAAAGAAACTGTGAAAGCATTTTTTTTTCCCAGTGACATAAAATGGTACTGTTATCTTGTGCACTGGGGTTCACCATAGCATTTGTCAGCAGCTTTGGCAGTGATAGAAATTGTGGCAGACAGAATAAAGGCTCCTCAAAGATGGCCATAACCTGATCCCAGAACTGGTGCAGATGTCACCTTCCATGCGAAAGGGACTTCACAGCAGTGATTAAGCTAATGATCTTGAGATGGATAGTTTACCCTGGATCATCTGGTGGGCCCGAGGTAATCCCAAGGGTCCTATAAGAGAGAAGTGACAGGGCCAGATTCAGGGAAGGAGTGTGCTGATGAAGGCAAAGCTTTGAGTGATTTGCTTCTAGAAGAGGGAAAAGGCAAGGAATGGGTTTTCAGCTGGAGCCTCCAAAAGGAAAGCAGTTCTGCTGACACCTTGGTGTTAGCTCCACAAGACTCATTCTGAATATCTGCACACAACCTACACAGCTGTCATTTGACAGATTTGTGTTGTTTTAAGCCACAGAGATTGTAGTAATATGTTTCAGCAGCCATAGGAACCAAATATAATAATGATTTCATTTTTCATGATCCCCAGCAATGTCTGAGATTTCCAGAGAATCTGATGCCTAGTCCATCTGGGGATAGGAATAGGAGGGAAATCAACGATGATTTTATAGAAGCGCTCCATCCCAGCAGAGGCCACTTCTGTTTCAATACAATACCATTGTATTCCCATTTTTGGACACAGTGAACAGCAGTCAGGGCACAATAATTAGTTACTGAATAAACATATGTGGTATCTCCTGTAGGCTCCCTGAAATAGAAGAAACTTTGAGGGCCTGGAATTCCCAAAAGGGCAGGTGGGAATTGAGGCAGGCAAATACAGCAGGTCCTCAGCAGTTTCAGGGGGCCAGGCCTGAGAACTTCTGTGAATCTCAAAATTCACCAGTTAAAAAAAAAAAGGTAGAATAGATTGAAGATGTCATCCCAAAATCACATTTCAATCAACAGGCAGGTATTTCCCGTGCATACCTTTCTAAGAAAAATATTTTAAATTTTATTCATGCATTTTTTTTTTCATGTGAGAGCTGTTTTTCACTCAGAAGCATTTTATCTTTCACAAAATCTGTCATGTACCCAGTAACGGTGGCAAATCACAGAGCCATGCGGACATGTGCTAGGCTCACTCACTACTCAAGCACCTTGGTGGATGCAGCGTCTGGTGATGTTTTGCAAGGTGCAAATGAATATCCATTATGGGTGTTTGGACTTTTTGGAGTGTTACATGATGAATCCATGTTTGTAATTATAATTGTGAGCCTAGTTCTAACCCCAGAAGAATCTGGCTCTGGGAAACATGATGAAAGTTTGGGAACTCTCCCAAATACCAATAAATCATGTGGGGCATTTGTCTGACCTCAGAGTGACAACTAATGTCTGGGATAGTGCTGGGCTGGCACTGCTTGTAGACTCGTGTGAAGGGACAGATGACACACTCATGGATCATCATTGCTGGTTTTCGAACATACCAGTTCTCAGTAACAATTTTTAGTGACTCATTAAAAAATAAAAAACTAGGCCAGGCGCGGTGGCTCAAGCCTGTAATCCCAGCACTTTGGGAGGCCGAGATGGGCGGATCACGAGGTCAGGAGATCGAGACCATGCTGGCTAACATGGTGAAACCCCGTCTCTACTAAAAAATACAAAAACTAGCTGGGCGAGGTGGCGGGCGCCTGTAGTCCCAGCTTCTCAGGAGGCTGAGGCAGGAGAATGGCATGAACCCGGGAGGCGGAGCTTGCAGTGAGCTGAGATCCGGCCACTGCACTCCAGCCTGGGCGACAGAGTGAGACTCCGTCTCAAAAAAAATAAAAAAAAATAAAAAAATAAAAAATAAAAAACTAGGTGGGTTGTGGTGGCTCACCTGTAATCCTAGCACTTTGGGAGGCTGAGGCAGGCAGATCACTTGATCCCAGGAGTTTGAGACCAGCTGGGGCAACGTGGTGAGACCCCGTCTCTACAAAAATATACATAAAATTGACCTGGCATGATCCTCAGGTGGGAGGATCACCTGACCCTGGGAGGTCAAGGCTGCAGTGAGCTGAGATGACACCACTGCACTCCAGCCTGGGTGACAGAATGAGACCTTAACTGTCAGGCCTCTAAGCCATCATATCCCCTGTGACCTGCACGTACACATCCACATGGTGGGTTCCTGCCTTAAGTAATGACATTCCACCACAAAAGAAGTGCAAATGGCCCGTTCCTGCCTTAACTGATGACATTACCTTGCGAAATTCCTTTTCCTGGCTCATCCCGGCTCAAAAGCTCCCCTACTGAGCACCTTGTGACCCCCCACCCCTGCCCGACAGACAACAACCCCCTTTGACTGTAATTTTCCTTTACTTACCCAAATCCTATAAAACGGCCCCACCCCTTTCTCTCTTTGCTGACTCTCTTTTGGGACTCAGCCTGCCTGCACCCAGGTGAAATAAACAGCCGTGTTGCTCACACAAAGCCTGTTTGGTGGGCTCTTCACATGGACGCGCGTGAAATTGACCTAAATAAATAAATAAGTAAATAAATAAATAACTTTTAGTTTTTGTTTTTCTCCTACTGATTGTTTTTCTGAGTTTAACTGCTCATTAATCCCTTCCTTTATAGAACCAGGATTTTAGAACCCTTTCAACTTTTAACCAGTGGCTTTACTTCTGCCTTTCCTATCCAAAAGAAGTTCACTAAAGATTTAAGAATGGCTTTTTGGGCCAGGAGCGGTGGCTCACACCTTTAATCCCAGCACTTTGGGAGGCTGAGGCTGGTGGATCACCTGAGGTTGGGAGTTTGAGATCAGCTTGGCCAACAAGGTGAAACCCCGTCTCTACTAAAAATACAAAAATTAGCTGGGTGTGGTGGTGCACATCTGTAATCTCAGCTACTCAAGAATCTGAGGCAGAATTGCTCAAACCCAGGAGGTGGAGGTTGCAGTGAGCCGAGATCATGCCACTGCAGTCCAGCCTGGGCAACAGAGCGCGACTCTATCTCAAAAAAAAAAATAAATAAATAAAGAATAAATAAATAAGTATAAATACGTAAATAAATAAAAAGAATGGCTTTTTGGTTTGCAGTTATTGTTTTGCAACTTTTGTCTCATATCCTCTAGAGGAAATTCTCTTCTCTGGCTCTTGAATCAGCTCTGACAGCTCCGAGTGCCAGGACCCTGGGTAATTAGTGGCACTCAGAAGGAAAGTGGCATTTACATCTGATTACCTTTGGAAACTTGCATCTGGGGTTTCCTGCAGAGAAAGCTAGGTTGGGTTTCAAAGTCAGCCACTGCCTCATCTTCCAGGATCACTGATTAGGAACAGGCTGTTCCCCAAGGCCATTTCCATTTCTATGGCAGGCTTTGAATAGAACTAATACATTTTAGAAATGCAAATGGGTTTAATTCGAGCAAAGTGAATGACAGGCTAAGCTAGAATCTTACTTTTTACCAGTTGCTTCCTGCAGCAATCTTTCAGGCAGATGTTTTTGGCAAGAGGATAATGCCAAGTTCACATAATGATGATAAGGGGTCACAATACTTGCTTTTCAGCTTCGGAAGTCCTATTTAACAACTGCTCCCAGTACGGCATGAGAAGTGACCCAGAGCACAGTGATAGCACGCACAGCGTGCTCTACAGAAGGTGCATCCACAGATGGCGGGCCAGCCGGCTCCCAATATAGTTTTTAACATAAATGATGAAAATAAAAACCCTGAAGAAAAGCCAACATCAGTACTAGCTCTTTTTGCATTACAAAGTGCTTCACATAGATAATTTTATTTTATTAGATTCCTTGTTCTTTTAAAAGGTAGAAATAAGGCAAGAAGAAAGGACACCGATTGTGTGCACTGGGGACAAGCATCCTGGCTCTGCCCAGTGTCAGGGCCCAATAGCCTCACAGTGCAGGATTCCATCAGTGAGAGAGAAATGTCAGGGGGAGTGAGAGAGACGCTCTTCTGTGCCAGTCAAAATGTCAGAGGTCTTTGAACCAGAGTGACTCCATCTTGAATAGGGGCTGGGTAAAATACGGCTGAGACCTGCTGGGCTGCATTCCCAGGAGGTTTGGCATTCTAAGTCACAGGATGAGACAGGAGATTGGCACAAGAGACAGGTCATAAAGACCTTGCTGACAAAATAGCATGTGGTATAGAAGCCGGCCAAATCCCACCAAAACCAAGATGGCGAGGAAAGTGACCTCTGGTCGTCCTCACTGTTCATTGCATGCTAATCATAATGTATTAGCATGCTAAGAGACACTCCCACCAGCACCATCACAGTTTACAAATGCCTTGGCAACATCAGGAAGTTACCCTATATGGTCTAAAAGGGGGAGGAACCCTCAGTTCTGGGAATTACCTACTCCTTTCCTGGAAAACTCATGAATAATCCATCCCCTGTCCAGCATATAATCAAGAAATAACTATAGGTATTTTTAGTCCAGCAGCCCAAGCTGCTGCTCTGCCTGTGGAGTAGCCATTCTTTATTCTTTACTTTCTTAATAAACTTGCTTTTACTTTATGGACTGCCCCGAAATTCTTTCTTGTGCGAGATCCAAGACTATCTCTTGGAGTCTGAATCAGGACCCCTTTCCGGTAACAAACCCACTCCAGCCAGGTGAGCATTTATCAGTCCTGTATACAGGACCTTCCAAGGCACAGCATTTCCTAGAAAAACCTGGACCCTCAAAGGCGCCTGATAAAGGTTCAGATAATATGTAGGCTTCAGATATCAAAGTATGTGTTTTGAGAGCCTTGACTCTAAAGCTTGGTAGGTTATTGATTACACCATGATTCTAAGTTCCATGATCACCCTATAATTCTTATAAATAGTACTCATTGATATTATTAATGTAATATGAAAAGAATCAGCAATTAATATATATTGTCAATGTCCATACTATTAATGCTAGCTTTAATCTATAGGACACATAATAGTTTAGGAAGCATTTTTATATCCATTGTCTAATTTGAGCTGCACAACCACACCGTGAAGCAAGGATTAGAAATTTCACTTTTCAGATGAGGATGCAAACCATGTTGGTTTGTCTGTGGACATTGAGAAAGCAAGTTGTGCAGGTAAGACTTGAATCCAAATTTTTCTTAAGCTCTCCAAACCTTTCATCCCTCCTTCTTGGACTCAAGTAATGAGACCTTTTTTAAAATTTTATTTTATTATTATTATTTTTTGAGACGGAGTTTCACTCTCGTTGCCCAGGCCGTAGTGCAATGGCGTGATCTCAGCTCACTGCAACCTCCACCTCCCGGGTTCAAGTGATTCTCCTGTCTCAGTCTCCCAAATAGCTGGGATTACAGGTATGCACCACCACACCCGGCTAATTTTTGTACTTTTAGTAGAGATGGGGTTTCGCCAAGTTGGCCAGGCTGGTCTCAAACTCCTGACCTCAGGTGATCCACCCGCCTCGGCCTCCCAGAAGGCTGGGATTATAGGTGTGAGCCACTGCACCTGGCGGAGAGCTTTTATTTAAAAAAAAAAAAAATTTCTGAGACCTAGCAACCAGGGTGGCTTTGGAAAGTTTGAAGGAATGCTGACAAAAAAGGGATAATAATTTTGAAAATGCTTTCCCCTTGGGGGGAATTCTGTGAGGGAACACCTCCTATTGTTTTACAGATGGAGAGACCTAGTCTCCAGAATCAGTGACAGAGCCATGATCATAAAGTTAATATGTAACATGTAGCTCAGCTCTTGGAACCTTAGAAATTGTGTTCTTTTAAACCATGTTTGTCTCAAAATAAAGCCCCATTACCTTTGATTAGATTAGATTAGAAGGAAGAACAAAAGTTTTGATAAATTTTAAAAAACAATAAACTGAAACAAACTAAAAATACAATAGTCTAATCTGGACATGGTGTTACTCGGACACAGTACCTCAAATTCTTCCAACCTAGCCATTTCTCTGTGTTGTCCGCTGCCAGATACACAAGCTTCTTTGATTCCAGGGCTTAATCTTTACATATATTCTTATATTGGATTTTAGAATCCATTTGTTTTAATCTGCAATATTTAAAGATGAATGTATTAAAAATACATTGATGTTTTCTAACGGTCTATACTCGTATCTATTTCAAAGCAAACATGAGGGTGAATCTCAATACATGATATACACACGTTCCTAAACAACTGGATAGATTGTGGGGCCAGGCACAGTAGCTCATGTCTGTAATCTCAGCACTTTGAGAGGCCAAGGCGGGTGGATCATCTGAGGTCAGGAGTTTGAGAGCAGTCTGGCCAACATGGTGAAACCCTGTCTCTAATAAAAATACAAAAATTAGCTGGGCGTGGTGACGTGTGCCTGTAATCCCAGCTACATGGGAGGCTGAGGCAGGAGGACAGTTTGAACCTGGGAGGTGGAGGTTGCAGTGAGCTAAGATAGCACCACTGCACAATAGCCTGGGCCACAGAGTGAGACTTTGTCGAAAAAAAAACCCCAAAACTGGATGGATTGCAAGGATGGACACAGAATATCCTCATATTTTCATGGGTACATTTTACAAAATAGAGACAGAACTATAATAAGTATATACCATAAAGAATAAAAAATAACACATGAAAGTTATTTTTTCCCAGACAGAAATCTCATTCATCTTATTATTAAATTCATCTTATTATTAAAGTGTATCAGTTAACCTTTAACACATCAAACAAGACAGAAGTATATAGAAAACAAAATAAAAACTCTATCTTAATCCACTTTTCTGAGAGAACTATTGGTAACTTTGGCAAATATACTTTTAGCTTTTAAACTTTTTAATGTGGTTAATAAGTACATATATGTGAATACTATATTTTCAAAGAAGTGGAACTATATATACTAGTCTGTGACTTAAGTTTTGCATTTAAGAATATGTGAGAAAAATCTTCTCATCTTTATTTATATATCTTTCTGTGTATTATATATTTAT
>NW_012107808.1:1622054-1670076 GCF_000951045.1 Mandrillus leucophaeus | reverse complement strand
ATGGTTTGGTACTGTGAGTTCACAAAGCCAGGAGCTTTCAAAAACTGGAAAGTAATATTGGGGAAGTAGGCAGAAAAAGAATGTTAACATTCTGAGAGAGAATTCTGACACCCTGCTGGCCGTCTATATGACACCAGCGTAATAATTCTTCTGGTGAGTAAGAAGCAGAAATGAATCAGTAATTTTGCTTTGAAAATTTTGTATTACATAGTGAGGGTGGTGAGCACAGAGCAGACTGACATATTTATTTTTCTTAGCAATGGAAGGTCTTTACATTTGCGAAGAAAAGAAAACAATCTAAAGAATGTTACGGGTTAGAACATCTCCAAAAGCTTGCCACAGTCATAGCGGGTATATGGAACGAATCATACCCACTGTCTTCTCCCCACAAGTTGGTTTCAAATAAGTGATATGCCAGTAAAGAATATGCATGGAAAATTATAAATTACTGTATACATAGAGGAGATTAGCTGCATGTGATACAACTAAATTGTTAGCCTTGTGAGAAAGCCGCTGGGCCTGATGCCCATTTCCCTGATACCATTATATCTGGAATGGCACCTCCTCTTCTCCTAAACTGCAGGGTCTGGTTACCCCCAGTGCAGTGTGTTACTGGTCAGCTTGACCAATACTCTAGACCTGGGCTCTATTATCCTTGTCACCCTTATGTTTTTACTTTTTATCTATCCGATCTTGACTTTATTTTTGGACTTATTTTATCTGAATTTGGTGATGTAGATTCCAAACTAAACCACTCAGTTCTCGATTTGTTCTGTGTTGAGACTGGGCTTTCATTCTGAAAGTCCTTGGGTAGCTGTGCCTTGCTCCACGGCTGGGAATAAACTACACTCTGGTCTTGGCTCCCTTTCGTCCCTAAATGTAGCCAAAGTAGAGATAAGACCCAACACTCAGAACAGTTCTACCTAAGTGAGAGTCTCCATCTCTGTCTCATTCATAGTTTTTCTGTCCATATCATTTTCTCCATATCTTCGCTACCTTGAGATTTGCATTCTGTATTTTCCCATGTTGTCTTGTTTACCCCCAAGCCTGATGTTTGACACTGACTCTGACTAGAATTTTTTCGCCTATCAACCATTATTATTTTTTTCTTTCTTTTTTTTTTTTTTTTTTTGAGACAGAGTCCTGCTCTGTCGCCCAGGCTGGAGTTCAGTAGTGTGATCTCAGCTCACTGCAACCTCTGCCTCCCGGGTTCAAGCAATTCTCATGCCTCAGCCTCCTGAGTAGCTGAGACTACAGGCACACATCACCATGCCCACCTAATTCTTTGTAATTTAGCAGAGATGGGGTTTCACTGTGTTGCCCAGGTTGGTCTCGAACTCCTGAACTCAGGCAATTGGCTCACCTCGTCCTCCCAAAGTGTTAGGATTATAGCTGTGAGCCACCACGCCTGGCTTTTATATATATATATATATATAGTTCTAGATTTATGTTGTTAAACTAAGTTTAACCTAAAGCTGCCTCCTTACACATTTTAAGTTCTGGCTAAAGGTTTCTCCATACATAGTGGAACCTGTGTACGTTCCACTGTAACCAAACTAGGCATGTAAACAGTCTGTAACCTACTGTTGTACCAATCACTGTGTTTTGGCTGCTCAAAGGTGGCCAAGACTTTACACAGTGCTCAGATAAGCCGGATACCAAGCTGTAACCAATCCAGCTGTGGCTATACCTCACTTCTGTTTTCTGTGTCTCTTGCCTTTTCCTGCCCATAAATTTTCTTCAACCCCACTGCAGCACCTCAGTCTCTCTGAACCTATTCTGGTTCAGTGGGCTGCGTGATTCATGAATCATACTCCACTCAGTTAAATTCTATTACATTTAATTTGTCTGAAGTTTTTCTTTAACAGTATCTACAACTCTATATCCATATGTGTGTATGTTTCAATGTATCTTATCTTTTTACTGTATATATAATAAATTCCTTAAATGTACTATAACTTATTTATATCACATGATAGCCAATTTGGATGTTTCTAGTTTTTCACTATTGAAGATAATGATACAATGAATGTGCCTTATATATTCATTTGAATAATTATTCAGTTACTTTCTGCATTAGTCAGGGTTGGCCAGAGAAACAGAAACAATAGGATAGATAGATAGAAAGAGGTTTATTGTGAGACATTGGCTCATGCAACTTTGGAGGCTGAGAAGTCCCATGATCTGCGATCCACAAGCTGGAAAACTAGGGAAGCTGGTAGTTAGCTCAGTTCAAGTCCAAATACTAGAGGGTGAGAAGTGCTGATATCTGAAGGCAGGAGAAGGTGGATGTCCCGGCTCAAAGCAAATCTGCCTTTCCTCCTTCTTTTCATTCTATGTGGGTTTTCAACAGATTAGAGGATGTCCACTCACATGGGTGAAGGTGGATCTTGTTTACTGTGTTTATTGATTCAAATGCTAATCTCTTCTGGAAACACCCTCACAGATACACCCAGAAATAATGTTTTACCAGCTATCTGGTCATCCCTTAGCCCAGTCAAGTTGACTCATAAAGCTAACCATTACACTGACTTAGGCAAAAATTCCCCTACGTGGAATTGCTAGGTTATTTTAGGTTTTGACACATATTGCTTAATTGCCCTCTAGTAAGACTTTAGAGAAGGCAATTGAGCATCAGTAGCGTATATGAATTCCCTTTGCAATGCCCCCCTCATGACAATTTTTGAGAACTTTTGCTGCAGATTTTTAAACTTAATGTCATTGTACTCAAACCCTAGTATTTTCTCCTTCAGAAAATAATACAATTAAAAACGTAAAAAGATAAAATCAATCATGAAGATAAATTTAAATATAATGTAAATTACAGCCATGCAGAGCAAGTCCGAGATGGTCAATAATGAGTTGTAATTGCAATTGTCCAAATGAGCGATAATAAACACCTGAGGCAGAGCTGTGGCAAGGACCCTAGGGAGGGGGCCCACATTTAGGTAGGAGGATCAACAGACCACTGATGTAAGAAAATGAGGAGATGGAGAGTCTTCAAAAAGAAAAAAGAATTTCCTATCTCTTTGAGACATTTCACATACAGGGCCGAGCCTCCAGGATCACCAAAGCCTTGATGTTCATTTCCCCAAGGAGTTTCTCCCTAACCCTTTCTTTCCAGTTAAGACCTCTCTCTTCCCAGGCAAGCCTGCTGTGATATCATGGTCATTTCTTGGCCCGGGTTTCAACTTCCTCCTTGTCCCTAGCCTCAGATGTGTGCATCCCCATCCTGGGCCCTTGCAGTTTTTGCTTTGTTCTTGAATGAACACTTTCATTCTCATTTTCTCTGCCATAAAGGACTCCCATTCTCCTTTACTGTGCTTGCAAAATCACAGTGAGGACCTGTTATGATAACAAGACCATCAGGGTGTCCATAAATCCTGTGAGTAGGATCTTGGTATGTTTGAATCAGTACAAGAATCTTGTCCTTCTAGTTCATTTTTTGAGTATCCACTTGAGGCCAGGCACTCAGCTCTCACTACCTATCGTGTCTCATTTAATCATCACATGGACTTGGAGCCATTTGTTTATTCAGACAGGCAACAAATATATGTTGATCCCCCATTATGTGCTGGCACTGGTCTATGTACTAAAAATAATGTCGTGAACACAGCATCAAGATCCTGCCCCTAGGAAGATTACATTATGATGGGAAAAACACCCTAAATAAATACACAGATATGTGAAATAGTTATGGGCAATGGTGACTGTTAGGAATGAAAGTTAAATAAGGTGAGAGCAAAGATGGACAGAATGAGAGAGTGACTGTTTTAGATGGAAAGGTGAGAGAAAGTCTCTCTGAGAGGTGGCATTGGAGGGATGGCCTTACTAAGGGGAGGGATCAAACGCTCCATAGTTCAAGGGAAAAGGCAAAGAAAGCAGCACATGCAGAAGTCCTGGGTAGAAAAGAGCTCAGCACATTTGAAGAAGGGACGGCCAGTGTGTCTGGAGCCACTGAGCAGAGGGGACAGTGAGCGGATATGTGGTGAGAACGTGGGCAGGGCAGGTCCCAGGGCCTCGGGGCCATGCCCGGAGCTTCACAGATTTGGCTCTGCTTGTGTTAGGAGGCCATTAGTGAGGGCTGAGCAAGGAAGCGTGCTGATTTGCAATTTACATATTTTAGCAGATTGTGTCATTTTGTGCAGAGAAAAGATGGGCAGTGGGGCAGGGGGAGGAACAGGACAAGAGTGAGAACAGGACAGTTAAAGTTTTATGGTTGTCAGGCAAGAGTTGATGCTGGCTTTTATTGTACTCATTTACCAGGTGAGGAAACGGTAACTCTTAGAGGTTATACTGTTATCACAGCATCTCTAGCCTTTAAAACAGTCCTATGATCTCAATGGATACTTTTCTGAATCAAGCTGAAAAAGGGAGCCTAAATGACTTGCCCAAGTGCAAAACAACAATTAAGGGATAGTCTTGTCATTCAAGGTCAAATCTGCCTAGCTCCAAGTCCAGGACTCTCTCCTCTGAGCTTGAATGCTGTTTCTAAGACAATACAAGCTGATCTGCATGTCATTTTCCATTAATGATATAATTTTGATTGACAATATTAATCAAAAAGGAACTAGAATATGCTGTCTTTTTTTCTTTTTTTTTTTTTTAACCATTGGCTAACTTATTACTTCATTTTCAGATGCTGGAGTTATAACACTTATTTTATAGACAAAATTAAGTGTAATAACCAAGAATAGGCACTTATAAGAATAGCTGAAATAAGAACTAATGTCCTTAATCAAGGAGGACTGAATCTCTAATTTCTCATATTAAAAAACCAAGAATTAATAGTTAACAGTTACTTAATGCATTATGTTCCAGACACCATACGCTTTGCATATGTTACAACTAGTCTTTAATAGGAGACTTTAGCTGACATTGCTGCTTTCAACTTATTGATTAGAAAATAATAGACTCATGGAGTTTAAGTAACTTGCCTATGATTATAAAGCTGCTAAATGGCAAAACAGGAATTAAAACTCTGAAATGTGTCTCTGTGGGGAAGAGAGGGAATCAGCAGTGGTTTCCAGCAGTCTGGTCCCTTCAGGCTCCTGCCCTGGCTGCCTCATGAAGCCCAGGATCAAAGCCACGGGGAGGTGGGCAGCTCAGTGTGGCCAGAGCTGAACAGTCTCATGGAGCCAGCATGGTTGGTGAAAGTCTGGATGGATTGAGTTGTGTGCTGTTTGCTTTGATTAAGAAATAGTCACAATTCCATCATGACACTGGCTGAATTAAAATGAACGCAATGGAAAATAAAGTAGGCCCAATTATTAAAACATCACGCAGTAGGCAAAGAAGATAAATTTGAGTAGGACAGGTGAGGGGCGTGTATGTCAACAATTTTTATTTTCAGATTGCCTTGTTGTAGACAAAAACATTAAAACATGAAAGGAAAAAAAATTATACCCTTTGCAACATAAATTACCTCTCTTTCTAATGCTTCTCTTTTATTTTTTCCTTCCTCTGCCCCATGAAAATAATTTTGTTTTCCATACAAGTGTTGTTGTTGTTTTTTATGTTATTGTATTCCTGCAAATAATTGGAATCTCCTTTCGTCTGAGAAATTGGGAGCATTGTCTGAAATCCTCCAGTTTATTAGTTAGAAAGGATAGAATTTTTCTTTTCATCTATCATTCATGGTTTGGTACTGTGAGTTCACAAAGCCAGGAGCTTTCAAAAACTGGAAAGTAATATTGGGGAAGTAGGCAGAAAAAGAATGTTAACATTCTGAGAGAGAATTCTGACACCCTGCTGGCAGTCTATATGACACCAGCGTAATAATTCTTCTGGTGAGTAAGAAGCAGAAATGAATCAGTAATTTTGCTTTGAAAATTTTGTATTACATAGTGAGGGTGGTGAGCACAGAGCAGACTGACATATTTATTTTTCTTAGCAATGGAAGGTCTTTACATTTGCGAAGAAAAGAAAACAATCTAAAGAATGTTACGGGTTAGAACATCTCCAAAAGCTTGCCACAGTCATAGCGGGTATATGGAACGAATCATACCCACTGTCTTCTCCCCACAAGTTGGTTTCAAATAAGTGATATGCCAGTAAAGAATATGCATGGAAAATTATAAATTACTGTATACATAGAGGAGATTAGCTGCATGTGATACAACTAAATTGTTAGCCTTGTGAGAAAGCCGCTGGGCCTGATGCCCATTTCCCTGATACCATTATATCTGGAATGGCACCTCCTCTTCTCCTAAACTGCAGGGTCTGGTTACCCCCAGTGCAGTGTGTTACTGGTCAGCTTGACCAATACTCTAGACCTGGGCTCTATTATCCTTGTCACCCTTATGTTTTTACTTTTTATCTATCCGATCTTGACTTTATTTTTGGACTTATTTTATCTGAATTTGGTGATGTAGATTCCAAACTAAACCACTCAGTTCTCGATTTGTTCTGTGTTGAGACTGGGCTTTCATTCTGAAAGTCCTTGGGTAGCTGTGCCTTGCTCCACGGCTGGGAATAAACTACACTCTGGTCTTGGCTCCCTTTCGTCCCTAAATGTAGCCAAAGTAGAGATAAGACCCAACACTCAGAACAGTTCTACCTAAGTGAGAGTCTCCATCTCTGTCTCATTCATAGTTTTTCTGTCCATATCATTTTCTCCATATCTTCGCTACCTTGAGATTTGCATTCTGTATTTTCCCATGTTGTCTTGTTTACCCCCAAGCCTGATGTTTGACACTGACTCTGACTAGAATTTTTTCGCCTATCAACCATTATTATTTTTTTCTTTCTTTTTTTTTTTTTTTTTTTTTTTTTTTTTTTTGAGACAGAGTCCTGCTCTGTCGCCCAGGCTGGAGTGCAGTGGTGCGATCTGGGCTCACTGCAAGCTCCACCTCCTGGGTTCACGCCATTCTCCTGCCTCAGTCTCCCAAATAGCTGGGACTACAGGTGCCCACCACTACGCCCAGCTAATTTTTTTTGTATCTTTAGTAGAGACAGGGTTTCACCGTGTTAGCAAGGATGGTCTCGATCCCTGACCTCGTGATCCGCCCGTCTCAGCCTCCCAAAGTGCTGGGATTACAGGTGTGAGCCACTACACCCGGCCCCGTAGCAACCATTCTTATCGCATGTGATTTTTTTTTTTTTTATGCGTTGGGAAACCACCTTCCCAGTTTAGCTGAACTTCCTAGACCCCATTCCTGACTTTCTCTCCAGGGCTAGCCGTGGATTTGTCCAGGAGCTCAAAGAAAACATTGTCTTCTGTCCTTTGTAGGACCTGTAAACACAATGTGTAAATAGAAAGTGGACAAAAACCACAGGCTCAATGAGAAATCGTTTTATTACATGCTGCTCCTGCTGGAGCTTACCAAGTCCGCACGAGAAGTTTGCTCTGTGCAAGTAGAAAAATCTTTACTGATTATTTGATACTGAGGTGACTTATATTGGTGTGGTTGTTGCAAGATGACTTTACACTGAACTATTTATGGCTGGTGAAGTTTATTCTCATTCTCCTAGTTCAACTGAAATATAAATATTCTATTACATCCTGGGTTTACCCTTCCCCCCGGAATTGTTTCTCCCTTTCCTTAAGTACATTATTTATATGTATGTTTAGTCCTTATTTTTTTCCTGCCTTGTATTCCCATTAATTGGATACATGTCAATCATTAGACTGAAATCATCATCTGGAGAGTGGAGGTAATAATAGTATCTACTTCATAGAACTGATGTAAGGAATAAAGACACTACTGTGTATTCAACATATTAGTCTGTATAATGACCATTATTATTGTTATTTAAGGTGTGAACTAAATTTTATCCATATTTCTATAAATCGCCCTGTCCCTGGTGGCATTCACAGTTCTTTATATGAATAACTATTTGCCAAAATGAATTTACTGCAATATTCATTATCAAAACTACCACAGGGTTGCAAAGTTTTTTTGAGATTATTTTCTTTTACTCATTGAGTTACAATTAATTTTACTATACCTATATTAGGGGTAAGTAAATTAGGGAAGTAGTTAGAGCTAGGTTTAAGAAAGTTTTCTCCTGTTAAATGACAAGTCCATTATGGACATCAACTTTTAATTCTTATGTCTTTTGAATACAACATAATAAAAATCAGCACGTGATGGTTTATTGAATAAATGTAAAAAAAAAAAAACTTGCTTCACTAATTTGGGGTGCAAAAGAAGGGCACATTTATTTTAACATAAAAATCAAATCTCCAAACCCCCACCTTGACAACCATGAGTATCTTTCTCTTGTCCCAGAGTACCCCGATCTCTCTTTGTGACGGTTCCATTTTAGGCACCCCAGACATTATTACTACATCCATGGAATTTGTCTTGGCTGGCTGAGTGCCGAGAGAGAATATAGGGAAAAGGTCCTCGAAGGAGCCCATTCTCTTTAACTGTTGTTGCTGTCACCATTGGCTTGTCTGAAGCCAGTGCCTGCCTTGACTGATGTCTTTGATTGCCTGGACACACCTCCACACAAATCTGGTGGCCCCAATACTCAGTGCTTCAATGGCAAGGGCAACTGCCACCCTCAATGGTTTAGCAGAAGGTGCAGGGGGAGAAGGCAGTATCTCTGGGTCCTAGGGACTTGCTTTAGTGATGGTTGTTCCCATCTGACATCTCCATCTCACCTCTATAGCTCCACAGCAATTCTGGTTTACATATTCACAAATGATCACATGGCATTGGTGGCCACACACAGTGCAGGTGTGGCTGAGTCAGGAGGGCTTCCAGCCTTTTTGCACACAGCCCTTTCCCGTCATTTTTTTTGTCTTGGCAGTGAATGAGGAAGTTCTTCCATCTTTCGATCCTAAGGCCAGTCTCATTTCTTGACCAGGGTTATTGACATGTCTTTTAGGGTGAAAACTCCTCCTTGTCAAAAAGGAACAAATAAACAAAGCCTATCAGTGTAATTAAGGAGTTACCTAATAATCTGTGACTAAAATCACAGCATCATGAATGCTCATTCATTAGGATATGAATTCATATGTTTAACCAATAAACCCTGCACTATGACTTTAAAGAACAAATTGAACAAAACCAAAATTTTTATGCATTGGTAACCTGGCGCACCATTGAGTAATTGTGTATACTTTTACTTGTCTTCGAGCTCTCATTATGTTTCTCATGTTCTTTTTAATTATTGGTGAATCTTTACATGCTTTCATTGGGAACATTCATTTTGGTTTATTTTTCTAAGCCTATGGTTTGTCTTAAATCTGCATGGAACATAACTTTTACAAGAGCTTTAATTCGGACTTCAGAATTTCTATCAAATGATGGCAATATAATGTCATTATATTGGCAAAAATTATGCTTACATAAGAGTAATTTAAAATAAAATAAATTCAGAGTCTAACATGGTGAAAACAAAATCAAAAGAAGTAAAATAGGAATAGCTATCTGAAAGAAATGTAAAATTAACACACATTTTAGTAAAAGAACTTAGAAAATGGACAAACTACTTTAACATAGATTAAAAAAATCAATGTAGAGTTGCCAAGAAATCATCATCATTGGAAGTTGTGATTCTCAGCTTTCATTTTTGAAACTTTTTTCTTTTACATGAAAATTAGATATGTCATAACATTTTTAGAAAAGTGGAAGCTAGCATCATTGAAGTTGAAGGTAAATTAGAATTAGAAAAGAAAAAGTATGAAAAACAAATTCTATAGCAACATAAAAGATACACACAATTGTTTTGAAAGTAAAATAAATGCTGAGGCACAGATGCCAATGCTTAAAGAGATTCATACAAAGCTTGAATACTGGATCATTGTGTTCAAAAATTAACATTATGTGAAGAAAGTTTTGACTGAGAACACTTGTCATTTTGGTCAATTTATTTTTGACAAATTTACTCTTTAATTATCATCAGCTTTCAGAAAAACATGTCGCTCTTACCACAGAACTCAGTCTGGTAATAATCACAAACAGCACAGACAGCTTCCAAGGGGTATTAGACCAGTATAGACACTGGTGTCTTACAGACCCTGGGAGGCCACAGGCCTATTATCCAGGGAAAGTTCTGTAATCTCTCAGAGCTCTGTTTCTTCTCGGAAAATGGGGGAAATTACACAAGATGACCTATTTTAAAATAATGCGTAAATAGAAAGCTTTACTGGAACAAATGTACAGGATGGTTACAATATGGTATTATTTTTACCATTATTACTATAATGGTTGAATCCTATTCCAATCTTACTTTAAAATACAAAATAAATGACCTGGCTCAGTGGTTGACTCCTGTAATCCCCACACTTTGGGAGGCTGAGGTGGGTGGATCACAAGGTCAGGAGATCAAGACCATCCTGGCCAACATGGTGAAACCCCATCTCTACTAAAAATACAAAAATTAGCTGGGCATGGTGGCGCATAGTCCCAGTTACGTGGGAAGCTGTGACAGGAAAATTGCTTGAACTCAGGAGGTGGAGGTTGCAGTGAGCCGAGATTGCACCATGGCATTCCAGCCTGGCGACAGAGTGAGACTCCATCTCACAAAAAAGAAAAAAAAAGAAAAAAAGGAAAATTTAAGGCAAGGAGTACATTCTAGTAGCTGCTAATAGGGACATGACAGGCATATAATACTCAACATAATCTCAATAGAATTTCTAAGCTCTCTGTAGTTGAGCATCACTTCCTAGCTAGCTCTCTGTTAGAGAACAGAGAGAACAGTGTCACCAGTTCTATAAATGACTCCTGTGTACCTCTCACTGCAACGCTTGGTTAAAGGGGCTCTTCCACTCATTGTTTGATTCATTCATTGACTCGTCCATTTATTCATTTGCTTAACAAAATTTTGGTGAATGTCTACGTTGACCAGACAGTGAGCTAGGTGCTGTGGATTCTGGGATAAAATTAATAGTTCCCACTCTCATTGAGCTCACAATTACCAACCAGGACGGCAAATGAAGAAATGGAGAGTTGGGATGCAATGCAGCAAGCAGGGTGGGGACAGCCAGCACAGAGCCTCATAGCTGAGACAGCAGCAGCATTTAACCCAGCTGCAAAGATCAGTCAAGATTCTTGGAGGAGATGAGAACTAGATATCTGAATAATAAAGAAATGTTAGCTTGGGAAAGAAGGAGGGCCTGAGAGGAACGAGTGCATTTTCTAATTAGTAACATGCAAAGTATTTTCTGCTAGTTTAGTCTCATTGTTAGTTAAATTGCCTCTAAGGCAAAAGTATTTAGTTCAGTGTTTGCAAGGTGATGGGTGGCATCGGAGATGTAGAAAACAGTTCTTCCATTAATCAACTCTCTTGCATGCTGCCCAGTTAATAATTTGCGTTCATTCTCAAAGCAGCTCATAAATATATTACCACTTCAAGCACACTGTTCCAAAATGCATAAATGAAAAATGATCTGCGCTTCCTTCCTTACTGTGAATATTTTAAGTCACAACATTAATATACTCATTTCTCTTTCATAAGCTCCAAAATGAGCATTGAAAATAATGGGTTTTGCCTTATCGATTTCAGAGAAACTACAGAAATGCAGAAACATCGAGCTTTAAAAACATACACACAACTAAATACAATACATTTTTGCCTCTTGTGAAATGCTGTATTTTAATCTGAAATTGCATATGTAATGACAACGTTGTATTTGCTTGTATTAGAAAGAGAAATGCATGCATCTGCCCAACTGTAGTCAGGTTGAAACTGGATCTCGAAGTGTGCTCAGTGTCATTGATGAAAAAAGCAGCACAAAAGAGCTACAGCCATTTTAGAAAGAACATTGGAATTAGAGACAAAGGTATTAAGGCTTTCAAGGTTTTGAAAATAAAAGAGAAAGGGAGAGAATGGAAGCGAATATTTATTGAGCATTTACTATGTACCTGAAGCTTCATGGGAGGTGCTGTTACTGACATTTTACAGATGAGAGAGCCAAGGCTCAAAAATGAGAAAGAACTAGCCCTGGGTCACAGATTTTGTAATTGCCAGGGCTGGAATTCAGTCTCCAATGTGTCAGACTCTAGAGCTGAGGCAGTTTTTGTTATCCCATTTCATCGTGTTTAAAAGAAGACGGAGTCGGGTAGAGACATATTTTGAAGAGGAGGGGAGAACAGGCATTTATACCAAAGAGCCACAATCATTTCTGCTAAATAGGAGGCGAGTGATGTTGAGAGTGAGAGGAGGGAGAGTGGGGAGGCAGAAATCACTGTTCCTCTGGGCATCGGCTACAAGAAGATGATGAGCCTCTGATGTTATTAGCATATTCATTTTGCTGAAGAAAACTAAAAGGAAAAAGCCATTTCTTTTAGAACATGAGTTTTGATTTGGGTTTGACAAATGTGTTCACCACAGGACAGCTTTCTCTGTTAGAAAATCATCGACAGACGGGTTAGTCATCCAGCACCTTCCTCCCAGCAGTGCTTCGTGTGTGCATGTTTGTGCGTGAGCGGGAATGTGCGTGCGTATATGCTTCTGCATATATGAGACAGCATATCTTTTTTCAAACAGCACCACCGCAACAGTGCTTGAAAACTTAACTAGTAACCCCTTTCTTTGCATAAGTTCTTGCCCCTTTGTCACCTATGAAGCCTGCAGGTTAGTTCAATGTTAGTTAAATTTCCTTTTAACCAACTGTCTTCTTACAAAGCAGTTTAATCATTACTCTTTCATAATAGTGGATAATGACTGCATGAATTTGTCTCTCAAGGAGAATTATATTTTACTTGCAAACCTCTAGAGGCCCTAATACAAAGATAGGAACCTCTAAGGTAGGAGAAGGAAACACTGTGCTCATGAAAATAAACAGAGCCTGTCCCGGAAGCCCTCAAATTCCACCATGGAAGTGGAAATGAATACAAGCCAGAAAGAGAGTGCATGGCCAAAGCTCCCCGGTATGGCCCCAGATCTCCCCAATATCTCTTCAAACTCCAGGATTTCCATTGTGAAGATTCATTCTCTTGGACCAGAGTATTCAGACATTCTTCATGACAGTACACCTTGGAGTGAAATGACATTTTAAGCCACTAACCCTGAAAATGCTATCATTTGGACAGGAAGGAAGCAAGCAAGAAGGCCAAACTGCTCACTTTCTCTGATTTTGCCTTGAGCCAGCCTGGCTCAGAGTACTGTTGATACTGAGCCTGATCAATGTAATACTGCCTTACTACCATCTAAATAAATATATAGACAGATAGTAGAGTGTGTGGATATTGTGTGTGTATGTTAATATATATATTAGTGTGTAACTGCTTTATTACTATATATTAGTGTGTGTATATATTTATTAGTGTGTATATATATTAGTGTATATATCTTATTGTGTGTACATATGTATATATGTGTGTGTATATTTGTGTATATATACATATTAGTGTGTAACTCAGCCTTATTACTATATATACTATATACATACACACACTAGTATATAAACATACTAATATACACATGCTATATATAGTATGTATACTACATATGTAGTATATAGTTTGTATAAAGTATATAGTTATATATAGTATAGATTATATATAGTGTGTGTATATTAGTGTGTATATATAATTGTGTGTGTATGTATACATGTATATAAGTACGTGTATATATTAGTGTGTGTATATATTATTGTGCCTTATTACTATATGTATGTGTGTTATACATTGGTGTGCATATATATTAGTGTATATATATAGTGTGTACGTGTGTGTGTATATATATGTGTTATGTTAGTGTGTATATATGTTAGTATGTAACTCTGCCTTGTTACTATATATATTATATATTAATGTGTATATATTATTGTGTGTACCTATACACGTATATATGTGTATATGTGTGCGTGTATGTATATATATGTATATACACATATAGTAATCAATACATTCAACTTCCATTTCCAATGGAGGGGGCTCATCATTCTTGGGCGCTACTCTTGGTTTCTTTGTGTTTGTAGAGATAGTTTCTAAAGGCTGTCTTTAAAGATAGTGTGGTATGGTATGCAGAGCGTGGCATTTGGTTCAATAATGGGTTCTGCCACTTCCTGCAGCCTGATTTTCATCCCCACTGTTACTGCCCCATGGCCAAGGTCAAACCTTTGTCACTGCTTTCCTGAACTTCTACCTGGTCTGCTTGCCTCTGGGTGCCCACTCTCTAATTGAGTCATTCCTTGTTGCTCAACAGCTTATCTGGCCCACTTGTCTTGTCACTTTAGTGCCCTACTTAAAATCTTTTTGGCAGTGCTTTTCACCTGGAAAATAAAATGTGAATCCAGCACACAGCCCTCTGTGATCCGGTCCAGGCCTCTGTCTCCAAGCAGCCCTCCCACCTCACTGCTGCAGCATAGCAGGCCCCGAGTAGGTCACGATGCTCTACGCCCCTACACTATATTTGCTAGTTGTGCTTAGCTTTCAGCTTCTCTATTTTCCTTTGGGAGAGTGGGAACTTTCTAATACCCTCCTTCTGGCTTTCTTTTGCTGTTTTGATGAGCTCATTTTGGTTTTATGCTGTGCCTTGCACAGACCTCCACGGTGGTCATTTCTGTCCCTCGCTATGCTGCAATGATCTATTTACTTGAGTGCCTCTCTGCACAGATTATGAGCTCCCAGGTGGCAAGGACTTTAATGTGTGCCCCCAGATGCAAGAACTGGGCACAGGATCTGGAGCAGGATAGTCATTCAGACTGTGTCTATTAAATGAACGATCTTACCTAGGCTTTCTTTCTCTAAAACCTCAAATTTGCAAAGTAGAAATGATCGTAATACCCGTCTCATGGAGTTGCTGTGAGGATGGAATAGAAACGTATGAGGAAAAGAACTTTTCCAGCTATGATGATCATCACACATCCTGGTTATTATTATGATGTTAACCTAAGTCGTGGGAACCAAACTTTATCTAATGGGATTAAAGACTCCACAGGTTCTACTCAAAGCCAGAATTTGGACTTGTTCTCAGGATTCCTGTAATATACAGTGCTTAGTGTAATTATTGGAATCTCTACCTGCTGATTAGGCCCACACTGCTTTTTAATTATCTTAGCTTCAGGGGGAAAAAAAAGCTACATTAAGAAATAAAAGCCTCCTAACAGCTTGTTATGGCATTATTTGTTCACAACTACTAGCAAATGTATTTTGCCGAATGCTTCAAATCCAGTTTTTACAGAGTAAGCCGAAGCTAGTAATCATTTCATAAATATTAATGGAGAATATGCAAGTGGAAAGTTAAATTAAAATGCTACCAAATGGCTAGCAGGCAGCAGAAAATGAGCAGGAATCTCTAATCAGTGGAATTCATGGTTGTATAACTTTTATCCTCCCATTAGAGTGCAAAACAGAAGTTGATTTTTCTCCCACTTAAAATCAGTTCATGTTGAAGGGAAAATGCAAATCAGCTCAATAGCTGAAGGGTTCCAGAAACAGCAATTCTATATGGCAAGTCAGCTTCCCTTGGTCTCAGTTGAATGCAAATGGCTGGACGCAGAGAGAGTCTTTATGACCTTGGTCCTCTCATTGGGTTGCTTGGCAGGACTTCACAAGAGTTTGGGGAAAGGAGAGAACAAATGGTATCTCACATTCACTCACCATCAGTTTGTCATTTTTCTCTTCTGGAGTATGTTTGTACCCGCAACCAGCATGTTGAAAATATGATTGATTGATTTTAGAGATTTTAAATTGGAAGAGAGGAAGTGTATGGAGTTCTTATTGGTTGGGCCCAGTGTTGCTGGAACAGCTAACTTTACATTATTTTTATTATTAGCATTAGATGTCTTTATCCTGTATTGTAACTATCCATCCATCCATCCGTACATCCCCATTCATCCAACAAATGGTTCACTGAGTATGTACCTTTGATGATCCAGGCTCTATGCTGGGCATTGGGAATAAATAGTTATTTAAGACGTGGTCACATTGGTTCTTCTCTCACAGATTTCACATCTAATATAGTAACCCCCATAGCTGTGTTATGAGATTGAAGGAGTTAATAGATGTAAGGCAGTTAGAAAAATTCTTTTTCTTTTTCTTTTTTTTCAGAGACAGTGTCTCACTCTGTCACCCAGGCTGGTATGCAGTGGGATGATCATAACATGTTGCTGCCTCAAACTCTGGGGCCCAAATGATCCTCCCATTTTGGCCTCCGAAGTAGCTGGGACTACAGGTTTCCACCACTACACTGGGCTAAATTTTTATTATTAGTTTTTTGTAGACATGGGGCCTCACTGTGAGGCTCAGGCAGGTCTTGAACTCCTGGCTTCAAGTGACCCTCCTGCCTCGGCCTCCCAAAGTGTTGAGATTAAGGTGTGATGGTGGGGGCAGAGCAATGATAGGGGATGAAGATGGACAAACTGCAAGGACTCAAACACTGATGGGCTTCCTATGCCAGGCATGATTTTCTCATGAGAAAAGAGGAGTGACTGAAGAGTGGAAAGCAGGAGAGTTAGGTGTCACCCACGTGTTCTCTAATGACCCTTGTGCCTTGTGCCTGTTTATGAGGATGGGTTTGAGATGACAGAGGCTGGAGGGCTCTACCCCACAGAAGGCTGTTGAGTTAGACAAGATCATAGAAGCCAGTGGGCTGTACCAGGGGACTAGTATGAAGGACTGAGGATGGTGGGAAATCTGTGGGATTTTTAGGAAGGGGAACCGGACATCTTGGTAATTTGTTGGGAATACAGGCAATGGGGGAAAACATGGAGCCTGAGTTGGTGCCTAGGTTTTTAGAATGAGTGACTGGTAGAGAGTTGAGCTTTAAGTGAGAAAACCGAAAGTGAAAGAGAGGCACGTTTTGGTGGAAAGACTTTATATTCCCAGCTGTCATAAGAGCTGGATCATTAAATAAGGAATGTGATCGCTGGATTCAGACTCTGGCAAACCAGCAGGATAATCCTTGGATAAGACAGGAACCTTCCTGGATTTCCATTTCCAAACTCATAAAATGGTCATGACACCATCCTAATCCAAAGGGTTGTTGAGAAAGTAAACAAGGATGAAGCACATGGGAGCCCGGGGCTGGGCACAGCAGGACTTTGTATGTGCTGGTGAGTCTGAATCTGAAGAATCATAAAGATTTCCCAGTGTCTGGTTTGTTCAGTCTGGGAAACGCATGTGAAAGGAAAAGAGTTGTTCATATCCTTCTTCATGCATGCACTCACTTGTTCATGTATCCATTCATTCATCCACTTGCTAAGAATTTATTGAAGGCTTTCTGTGTCAGGTGGCAAGACAGTAAAGATTCACTTTGCTCAGACAAGGATTCCTTTGGGTGCTTCTTGGATGCTGTGTCCAACCCCTTGTCAAAATTACTTGGATCATATCTGTAATCTTGCTCCAGAGAAAGGGTGCTACCGAGATGTCCCTCAGGATCC
Organism: Mandrillus leucophaeus; assembly: GCF_000951045.1. Taxonomy (NCBI): domain Eukaryota; kingdom Metazoa; phylum Chordata; class Mammalia; order Primates; family Cercopithecidae; genus Mandrillus; species Mandrillus leucophaeus. Next base: position 1,652,792 of record NW_012107808.1, on the reverse strand, counting down.
TGCAGGCCCTACATGACCCTTCCTTTCCTGTGGCTGTGATGACACCGCACACTGTGTGGTGACCCGTGAGTTAGCATTTCTTCTCATGTTGAATAAAATTCATGGGTAGACAAATTATAAATAATGGTAATAAAAGTAATGCTAAAATTGACTGAGTATTTTCTAATTAATTGCACCTCACATCTACGATCTCAATTAATTTCATAAAGTAAGTTTATTTTTTCCCCAGCTTTATTAAGGTATAATTGACCAATCAGAATGGTATATATTGTTCAGTGTGATGTTTTAATACATGGATACCCTGCGAACTGATTAAACCAAGCTGATTAACATATCCATCATCTCACATACTTATCACTCTTTGTGTGTGTGTGTGTGTGCGCGCGCGCGCATGCGCGCGCACGCGTAAGAACATTTAAGATCTACTCTCTTAGGAGACACGTCTAGTTTTTCTTAGCTTATAGATGAGGCAACTGAGGCTAAAATAGGTTAACTATTTTGGTTAGAACCATCCAGGAGCTGTGATGGGAACCCAGGTCTGTGTGAGTACAACTTCTATTATACTATCTGACAGTGTATTGTAATTCAGTAAAATACTAAGTTAGCAGATTGTCCATGTTCCCATGTGTTTAGAAGGAAATTGTATCTTGACCTCCCTGGTCGGGCTCCATTTCCTTTTCTGTATCTGCATTCTGTCCATGCATCTTTCCTAGGTATATCACTCTGTTCTCTTGTTCAATTGACTTAATTCTCTGCATCCCTCCTTAGAATAGGAGCTTATGGAAGGCAGGGGCCACATTGTAAGGTGTCATATGTCTCAGTGACACTGCTAATGATCTGCCAAATGTATGTGTGTATATATGAACTGCACACTATAAACTTTTCTAGCACACAGCAAAATCTGCTTTTGGAACAACTAAGAACTTTTATAGATGATTATATTTTAATTGATGTGAAGTTACCTACTCAGTTTTCAAAAATCGCAAAGGCCATCTGGTCTGAAAAGGCTTCTGATGCATGATTATGAATTTCTTTATGCTTCCGCATCAGGGCCTATCCTGCTCCACTATTTACTTTAAAGAATTATAATTCTCTATCCATCTCATTCCATATGTCTTGAGTCCAGAGCCCTTTAAATTTTATTTGTGTCATTTTTATTTTATTGCTTAGCACCCTTGACCAAGCATATTGGACTCTGTTACAGCTTCTCCATCACTTTCTAAAAACAGACTGATAAGAACTCTACTGGGTCATGGTGTTCAGTGGCCAAAGCTTGATTCTCAAGCACCTGATAAATTTAAGCCTGTAAAGTCAAGAGAAAAATTATCCAGAGCGTTGTCTGGAAAGTCAGACAAGGTCAGTAAGCACAGAAACAAACCATTTCTAGCCAGCCTGCCAAGGCAAGGAGTTTGAAGCATAGTCCTTGTGTTCTGAACAAGGGAGCAGGAGGGGATAGAGAATCTAGGGCTTCGAACAGAGGAGGCTCGTGTGGACACCCCAGTTCCTGACCCTGACAACAGTAATTTTAGGCACACCAGGTAACCTCTCTGCTCTGCACATTTGTTTCAATTTGCTTGCCATTCTTTTTTTTTCCAAAAAAAATGGCTTGATCTTTTTTCTTAAAATTTTTTTGAAACAATTTCAATGTTACAGAAAAGTGTCAGATACAATACAAAACAATTTTTTCTCTAAAACATCGTAAAGTAATTTGCCAATATTTGAAAGAGCCAAATAATGATGCCCAATGCTCTTGGAATATTTCACTGTGTTTTCTATAAGTCAAGGCATTCTCTTATAGAAATACAATCTAGCCATCAAAAAAATTAGCATTGATGTATTGGTATCGTCTAAACTTCAGACACCATTCAGGTTTTACCAATTTTTCCCAATGTATCATTTATTGCAAATGGATTCAGTTCAGAAATACCTGTTGTGTTTAGCTCTACCTTCTTCAATTGGGAACAGTTCTTAAGTCTTTCCTTCACCTCCCACACTTTCATACTTGGAAGTTCGCAGGAGAGAGGTTTGATTGAAGGTCCTTCAGCTGGGTTTGTCTGATCTTTTCTCATGATTGGATTCATGTTACGCAGTCTTCGGCAGGCCCAAATGACTACCTAGTTTGCAGGGCTTGTTGCAAAATGAAAATGTGGGGATCCTTGTTCAAAAACGAGGGAAAAAAGTGTTAGTAAAGGCACTAGAATATAAAGCTTTTTGTTTTTTCCATTGTCTCTCTCGGTCCGTCATGGTGTTTATTATTTGCTATTTAACATCACACTCCCTCTGACTCCTGGATACTTATGGTGTTAGAGAAGACACTACAGGCTCCTGGAGGCACCACCCCGCAACTTAGGGCACTGCCATGCATATCTCCAGCCACCAGCCACGCCTCTTGCCTTCCCACCAGCCCAACATCCCATTCCACAGTGTACAGGTGAGTCCCCAAGGGTGATTCTGCACTGGGCACCTGAATCAGGGATGGGCGAGAGGCTTCGTGTCCACTGAATTGTCACCTAATGCCCCATAGCACTGCCCAGGTTTGGGCACATAGTAGACATTCAATAAATACTGGCTTTCTTCCTTAGAGCGAGTAGAGCTGGAAGGTATCTAATATCTTCACAAGCCCAAACTTCCCCCTGTAGAAAGCAGGAGTTGAGGTCCAAGGAGTTGAAATGAGTTGCAGATCTGGAGCTCCCGACTCCAAGTCGGTAATGCTGAGTTCTATTCTCTGCCTTTCTCAGGTGCCGGTTCTCTGGTGCTGGGAGTGAAAATAAAAATGATATACCACAGGCCATAGATGAGACACTGGAGCCTCCTACATAGATATTCCTGCAACACAACTATTCGTCACTCGTTCACCTAACACTCCTGCTGTGTTAGGACACGGAGCACCCCAAAAATGTGAGCATGTGTCCTGCTCACAATCTGTCAGTGAGACAGAAAGGAACTCATAGTGACTTAGGCTAGGCATTTATGATTTTACTTATAGTTTTTCTGGCAGTTAAGGAAGTGTTTCTATATTTATTACCATTACAACTCTATAGGGCAGGTTTTCCTAACCCATTTTACAGTGGGAAACCTATGGCTTTAGAGACTTTAGGCAAGGTACACATAGAAAATGTCAGAGCTGGTGGGGTGGAGGGCAGAAGTCTGTCTTGTTCTGCCTCGAGGGCTAGTACCGGCTACATCCCGGCATCCTCCCTGGAAGAGCCAGCAAGACTGGGATAGAAACATGTTGTCTCCGGCCCGGTGCAGTGGCTCATACCTGTAACCCCAGCACTTCGGGAGGCCAAGGTGAGTGGATCACCTGAGGTCAGGAGTTCGAGACTAGCCTGACCAACATGGCAAAACCTCATCTCTACTAAAAATACAAAAATCAGCCAGGCATGTTGGTGCATGTCTGTAATCCCAGCTACTCGGGAGGCTGAGGCGGGAGAATGGCTTGATCCCAGGGGGCCGAGGTTGCAGTGAGCTGAGATTGCGCCATTGCACTCCAGCCTGGGCAACCAGCAAAACTCTGTCCCAAAAAGTAAAAAAGAGAGAAAAGAAAAATGTTGTCTCCAGTGACTTGTTCTCAGGGAGGCAGCCCAGGGGGCCTGACTAAACTTGCTTCCCTCGGGCTTCCCCAGCACCCCAAGGGGCTGTCCTTCCTACCCCCAGCCCTGTGAGTCATCTTCATTGAGTTCCAAGAATCCCCACACAGCTGTGTGACTGTACATTGCATGCTGACACTAAATGAGCAGTGACCGGACGCTGCCTTCCATGTGGGACACGAGCCCTTGATGCCTGATAAAGCCTGAAAGCCACAGTCTGCCCTGGAAACCCAGCTCCAGCCTGCTTCCGCCACATCAGGAGGGGGTAGGTTCAAAACCGCGTTCAGGGCTGATGAATGAAATACGTTATTAAAGATAATTCTTCTGAAAGCAGAGGTAATTATCCCAGCATTAACATTTCTAATTTAATTCAACCCTGATTAAACTTTTTCTTTCAGAAGGAGGAAATTGAAAGTGTGAAACACCAGTGGGAGGAAAAGGTTCCTCTAACAAATGTGGTTATCAATGGGATAGAAGCTTTCTAGAGCTTATATATGGGGCCGAGTCATGCACACTTCATCATATTCACCAGGTGGGGCTTGGAGAACAGCCTCCGTCTTATATAGTCAGCTGAACTCCAACGTTCTTTCCAGAGAGGAATTTTAAGAGGTTAATTTTGATTTTAGCTATCATGTGACATTCCCCTTGGCCCTCCACGCTGTGCTGGTCTTTGCTGGGCACCTCGCTGTTTCCTCTGTCCTTTGAAATCATAATTGTTTGGTTACCTCCTCTTCTTCCTCATTAGTCAGAGCCCCCCAAAGGCAGGGATAATGATGTAAGTACTTTTATATCCTCTAACTGAGAATAGTGTCTGGCATGGAGAAAAAACCCAATACATGTTTGACCAACCAATGACCGATGGCGCTGATCAACTTAAAAAGCTTTCGTGTTTTCATTTACCAACATCCCTATATGCTCCAAAACAACTTATTTGTTTCTTGGTGTGAGAGCAAAATGCTTTAGCAAAGTACTTTGAGGGGAAGTGGAAATGGAGGTTAAGTAAAAAAGACCAACCCACTGGGGATAATAAAATGCAAACTTATATCTCCTGGATTTCAGAATGAAAGGTGGAGTTTCAGATCCCATTTCCCATATGAAATTCTTGGCTTGCTTTTTCCAACAGTCAGGCTAAAAAGGAACTTTTCACAAAAGAGGTATTTTTCTTCTTGGCCTGGAAAATCGATTCCAATGTTAATCTCGCTCCTTGGAATGTCCTCCCCCACCCTTTTCCACCTAGCAAAATACTCGTCTTTCACGGCCCAGCTCAGATGTCAGCTCTTCAAATAATAATCATCATTGCTAATATCTGTCGTGCATTAACTCTAGGGCAGGGGCTGTGCTAAGTGTTTTATAGAAATTATTTTACTTGCTGTTCACAAATCCGCATCAAATCAAGACTATGATTTATCATAAACTTACAGATGAGGAAGCTGAGGCCTATAAGGTGGTGTAATTGCCCAAGCTCAAGTGTGGATTTGAATGTGGGAGCCTTTAACCATGAGGACACTGCTCCCTCTGAAGTCTTCTGCCACTTTCTCCAGCCCTGCCTTTTGTGGAGATCCAGCACTGGCCCTGGCCGACACGTAATCCACATACTCTTAGGGGACCACCATAGCCTCTGATCCCCCTGACTTCAAGCTCAGCACTAGTGAACGTATGTTAAGCACCAATGCCAGGTCGATCTTCTTTGCACGCTGAACTCCCTAGCCTTGAGGTTGCTGTCCTTGTAGTCTCCTTTGCTCCATTCTCTGTTGGGCCTCTGTCCATCTGACATCGTACACATTCTGGTATTTACTTTTCTCAGCCTGGCTCTGCATCAAGAAAACAGCTTCCTGTCTTGTGTTCTCTCCCTAACACAGCATCAAGTGTGGAACACACACACTCACACACACACACACACTCAGCACTGTGCTAAAAACAGAGATTGGTGGACTTTAATTTTCCTCAATTCTTTGGAAGTCATTATTCCAACATAGTATTTTCACTCATTCCATCAAAACACTGATGTAGAACTAACTGCAGGGAGTTAGGGCTCATGGTAGCATTCAGGGGTAATTCTCCTGCCCAACCCTAACTTTTCTGACAAATAATTGCTTATTAGTCCAGATAAGGGTTGAGGGTTCATTTTCCTTTTCTTAAATCACATTTTCTTCATAAGACACTCTTCTTCTAGATGGTCTCACGATAGATATATTTGAGATTCTCAAGGATAAATGCATCAGCACATTAATTGTATGTGACCAAAATGCTCCCCAGGACACCACTATGAGATGTAGACAGGCAAAGCAAGAGAAAAGTCACTCTGGGCTCTGTTTTGCTGTTTCCATTGAAGACAAATATTAAGTATCCCTGAAATTCATGTCAAATTTTACCATATTGAGAAATAAATGGATAAAATGGTACTCTTTTCAATAAATATAACCTTATAACTTGCACAATCACATGTACTTGAATTTTCCCATCTCAAATGCGTTATATAAGCCGAGCTTTTTCTCCTGTACATACTCATGCCACAGAAGACAACACAGAAGAACCATAAGACAGTGACAATGGTTAAGAAAACTGATATTCGGCCAGGCGCAGTGGCTCACATCTGTAATCCCAGCACCTTGGGATGCCTAGGCCGGTGGCACCTGAGGTCAGGAGTTCAAGACTAGCCTGGTCAACATGGTGAAACCCTGTGTCTACTAATAGTACAAAAAAATTAGCTGGACATGGTGACACATGCCTGTAAGTCCCAGCTACTCAGGAGGCTGAGGCAGGAGAATCGCTTGAACCCAGGAGGCGGAGGTTGCAGTGAGCCGAGATCACACCATTGCACTCCAGCCTGGGCAAAAAAAGTGAAACTTCTGTCTAAAAAAAAAAGAAAGAAAACTGATACTTACTTACCAGCTGTGTGTCTTTGAGCAATACTTAAACTTCCCATTTAAGTCTCAGAGTTTTTATTGGAAAAGTGGAATTAGGAATGATAATATCTATTTTATTGGGTGCTTGTAAAGATGGAATGGTTTAATGTGCTCAATGTCTTATTATCACTACTAATACATGTTAGCCATTATTATGACTTAGTAGAGTCAGCACTGGATTGGGAGAAAGAAGACCTAACTCTTATCTCTGCTACTCACCAGCCAGTGGTCTTAAATAAATCACTTAAGCTGGACCTGAAAGCTCTCCACAATCTGGGGCCTGCCGGCAGGTCCGGCTTCATGCCGAGCTCTTGTCTACAACACACTTGGTTTTCCAGCAACTCAAGCTGTTTCTAGTTTATCACTCTTGCCGCTGGTCCACGTCTATCCCCCCGTGGGGCCCCAGCCATGCTCACACCAGTGTGGGCTTGTGTGCGTGCATCAGCTTCAGGCTTTGCATGTCTGTGTCCAAATTTCACCTCTGTATAAGGACACCAGTCCCATAGATGGGATGAGGACCCACCCTAATGACCTCGCTTTTGCTTGTTTACCTCTGTAAAGACTCTGTTTCCAAATGTGGTCACATTCTGACATGCCGAGCTTTAGGACCTCAACATATGGATGTTGCTAGGGGTAGGGGTGGGTGGGGACGGACACAATTCAACCCATGACATTTAGAGACTACGCAGACTTGGGGTTTGTAGCCTTTCTCTGGCGTAGTGTTGGTGTTTTTATTATTTACACTGTTCCCCACCCCACCAGTGAGATTTCATTCCTCATGAATTTACAGAGAGGCACATGGCTTATATTTCCTGAATTCTAACTCTCTTTTTTGCTGCTGCAAAGCTGTTATTCTCTTTGGTTTCTCCTTTCATCAACCTGGCTGCCAACCAACGTCTAAAAAAAAAAAAAAGTCCCCACACTGCAAGCTGAGTTCCTGCCTCGGGTCGATGTGGGTTTATTGATATTCCAGCATGGTTTGCTTCACGATTTATGCTCTGCAGTTTGTGAACCACAGACCCAAGAGGAAAAGAGATAGTGAAAGAGGGGATTTTTCGATCACTTTATATGCAGTAAGTGAATCTCAATTTCCTGCCATGTTATTTCAGAGTCCTTAAATATCCTTTTTTCTGCCTGGACATTAGAAACTATAAAAGCTCTACATTCTGTGGATGAAATATGAGTTCTGTAAGATCTATAATCAGAGCGACCTCTTAACAGTGCTGTGGTACCTGGGAACATATATATATCCCTGTGACGTGGAGTGAAGGGAGGATGCCTGTTCTGGGATGTGAAATGATACGAACATCTGAGGGTCTGTGAGAGATCTCATTATCCCTGTATCTCAAGGGCAGGAACCATACTATAACCCGCTTCCTCACTTCCCTTAGTGTACGTGCAAACCGAAAAACAGTGAAAGAATTGAACACAGTCATTGAGAATGCTGCTCTCTGTTCAGAGCAGGACTCTTAAAACAGGGCAAACCATGGTAGGGGTAATGAACTCCATAGGCATGTTTAGAATAGGAAAAAGCACACAGTGTCAGAGCCAGAGGAAGCCTTAGGAATTATTTTATGTGAGAGAAAACAAACGCCCATGACACTGTTTTTGAATGCATGTTGGTTTCATAGTGAGACAGAAAAACAAAACAAAACAACACAAAACACACACACACACACACCAAAACCAAAAAACAGGCTATTACTGGTAATGAATAAAATAGTGTTTAACATTCTATTTCTGGTAAAGCATAGAAATCATTTTAGGTGGTTTGCACAAACAGGGAGAGCAACAGAGAGGAAAAGGGAAAAGGAGGGTGGGGGATGACACTAGAGTCTCTGGGCACACTAAATACAGCCCATTTGCGGCATGAGCCTCTCAAAGGGTTGATTTAAATAATGAGAACACATGAGAAGTAAAATGTGAAGTTGCCAAAGGGTTCTGCTCCGGGAGCTGCAGGTAGTTCATTTCTAAGCCTCGAGGTTTGCACAGAAATACTTATGTGCATGATAACTGCTTCAGATGCATAGCTCTTTAGAGATTTTTCTGGCTCTCGCACAGTCCTGTGAGGAGGGTGATGGGGGAGGCTCAGGGAGGCTGATTTGTTCCTGTCGTGAAGAGCACAGGTTTGGAGTCTGAGGTTCAGGTTCAGTTGGCTTTGTGGCTTTCCACTGGTAAACCCCAGGCAGCTTATGAAGGAGTCCCAGGCATGACTGGAACTCAGGGCTCTTGGTCACCAGGGCAGGGCTGTGTTTCCCTTACCTTCTCCTTTTCCTCCTAACTGGGCCACGGGTTTTCTTAGGTCAGCTCTGTCCTGTGAATTCCTTGACATTGGGAGCTCTGTCTTGTTTTCCTCTGGTTTTGCCTGGTGACGTGCTGAGTAGGTAACAGAGAAATTGTACAACCTGAAGAACATCCTCCAAATTATTAATTTTTAATCTACCGCCTTTAAGATGCTCTTGTATTTGTAACCAGAAACCAAAGACCATGTTCTTCAGCTAATTACTCATCATCACTCAGCTGGCTTCTTCCAAGGGCAATTCCTCCTCTGTTTTCTTCCTTTCACAATGATTTATTGTATACCTATAAGTGCTGTGCGCCCCTGATGGTGGTCCAGGCTATGAGTTCCAACCTAGTCTGCAGTATTCCACCTAAATTTACCTGATCTAATCATGCCACACCGCCAAATACAACTCCTCAGTAGCTTCTCCACCTGAAAAGTTAAAGCGCAAGCTTCTTGACAAGACAAAGTCAATAGGCTGTTGACACCAGGGCTGCTAGGGGAGCTGAAGTGGGGAAAAAGTTGGAGATGGGTCAAGGGCAGGTCGTGGAGGCCCGAGTATGCCAGGCTAAGCAAGGTCATGGTCTTGAGAGCAAACAAGAGTCCATAAAAAGAGGAGTTGGCCTAATAATCTTGAAATACTCCATATGCTGCACACTATGCGATTTGATCCATGTTTAAAGCTTAAATCATTATACTCAGGACAACTGCCATGGGTCGAATTGTTACTGCAGTCCTGCTTTCTGCAAACTTCAATTCAGTTATTCCATTGCAGCATTGTGATGGGTGCTGGAAAATACCAAAGGAATACCTGACATGATTCCAGTCTTCTAGCAATGTACAATCATGGAAATTATAAGGGCTGCCATTATTGCTTTTAATATTGGTTTATTGAAATATATGTATTGAATACTGTATGGCATTGGGTTATAATCATATTATCATTGATGCTGAAGTCAGACAATAGGGATTCAAATCCTGAGTATGACCCTTACTGTGTGACTTTAGGCAAGTCACTGATGCCCTGTTTTCTCATTTGTAAAGTGGGGATGGTAAATATCCCCCAAGAGGCAATGCCTGTAAAGTGCACAGGAAAGTGCCGGGCCCATGGCAAGCACTCAGAAATTACTTTCTTGCATTATTCTGTTATGATATATGGTGTTGGAGGTGATAGAATGTCAGACAGACATGGTTCACATCATCAAAGGACAACAAGTAATGAGTGAATGACTATACACAGCAATTCCTATTGAAATTGGCACTGCAAAAGAAATGACAATGCTCTAGACCTTGCTCTAGAGAACAACAAGGCAGATTCTACTTTAGAAAGAATGGGGTGGCATGGGGCAAGGCCTTTCTGGAAAGGTGATATTTAATCTCCCATTTGACAGGTGAGAAGAGTTGGCCACTGGAAATGCCAGGGAGAGAGATTGCCAGCTGAGGGACCAGCAAAGCAACAAGCCTTTGAGGCAGGAGGAAGCTTGGCATGTTCTAGGAACCAGCAGAGGCTAAATGTGCCTGGGGCTTCATGAGCAGAAGGCCAGGGTGGCAGGAGATGAAGCTGGAAAGGACACTGGGACAGATCGTGCTGGGCCTTGTAGACCTCAGTCAGGAGTTTGGATGTTATTCCAAGTGGGAGGGTCAAAGAAGCCAAGTGGCATGATGTGATTTGCATGGCTTTGCTTAATATGTGCAAATGGTCGAGCTGATGTCTTCCAGGCCCTCTGAATGAAGTAGTGGGTATGCAGTTTCCAGAAGGAGAGAACAAAACTGCAAGCCTTGGCAGTCAATGGGGATGTACTTATTGGGAATGAAAATTTCTTCATTTGTAGAAATATTACAAAGAAATAGGAACCTTCCCTCAGGAGCACCTGGCAAAGCATTCTCACTTCCGAAGGGCAGACACACAGCCATGGTTGGCTGCTTTTGGCAGGGCATAAATTAATTCTAAATGCATGCACAGGGAGAATCTAGTTTGCTATTTAGTATGCCAGGCCCTGAGCTGGGCTAAGGACACAAAGATAAACCAGACACGCAGAGTTCCCTGCACTTAAGGAGCTCACTCCTCTGCTGTAGGAGACTGACTTATGGCAGATCATTAGTGTGTGGCAGGAAAGGTGGCCGTGCGGAGGGGAGTAGCTGAAAGATAATGTGTTGGCACAGAGAAAGGAGAAACCTGTTCTCTGGGGAACACAGGAAAGGCGTGACAAAGAGGTAATGAAGGAAGGTCATCTCCTTTGGGCATCTCTCACCTCCATTTATCTGGACAAATGGCTTTGCCCTCTATTCCATTTCCTCAGAGTCTAATTTTCTTCCCAGGTGAGAAAGTGCTAATTTGAGACGCTGGCCCATGTTGTGAAGGAAAACAGGCTCTGAGGATATCTTGTCTTCTCCCTCTCAAATGGAAAATTTCAGTCCGAATTGGGGCTACTTATAGCGGAAGTTCTTAGCTGAAAGATGAAAAAATTTTATCATTGAGAATTTTTGATGTATAGCCAATAAACAGTCATGAAAGGTGAGGATGATAAGATGTTATCAGACATAAATGCTAAGTCTTACAAATGTTTTTACATTCACATAGCATAATTTATCAGGAATACTTTTATTAATCTCATGTATTATTTACATATCATCAATTAGCCAACATTTATTGAATACTTGTTATAGATTAGGCATTGTGCCGATTCTGGAGGTTCCAACATGAATCAGACATCTCCACCCTTGAGGACCTCACAGTTCTAGGGATACTCAGATAAATAAACATGTCATGTTGAAGAGGAAGTCAGCACGTTCTGTATGACCCTTAAAACTCAGGCCAACAAACGCAGATTGCCGGCAGATGGATTTCTACTCAGTATTAACAACAATTGTCCAACATTTGAGCTGGTCAAGAGTTGAGAGACTGTTCCTACTTCCATACAAACTCCCTTCTCCCAAGATGGGAAGCACAAAGCAAATGTCAGCTCCTGGTACAGCTGGACCTCGTGGAGGAGCCTCTAGGAGGAACCCATCAGCAGCACATGAAGGGAAGCCCAGTGCCACTGGCCTTGCAGTCCTGTGATTCTCAGATTCGATGACTTCTACTCTGACTAGCTGCTGTACTGGAGAAGTTTCACCTGCAAACCCAGCCAAGCCAAGACCAAGCCTTGGTATAGGCAAGAAGAAGACTCCCCGACATTCAGAAGATGAGGTTGGGTGACCCTTAAATGAAAGATGGGCAGGTACTTACAGCCCTGGGACACCTTGGGGCTTGCTGGACACCTTTGCCCCATGAAGATCCTCATGCATGGGTGAGATACACCCATTAATATGGGGAATCCTTTAAGGATCTGATGAAACGTGAACCCAGCTAGAAGCCACGTGGCTCATACATATCATTCATATATGTATGAGAGTACAGTGAATGCAGAATAAAGACATGCTCAGGGAGGTCTTGGCAGAAAGCCCTACCTTAGCTTCTGAATATGCCTTGGGGATCAAGCCCAGGACTTTGCTATCAATCAGAAGGTTTCCCATGATTAGCTTCTACTTCTCTACCCTTTTTTGCACTTTCCGTCTGCTCCCAACCACCCTTTATGCTCTGCCCATAAGGAAGTGCTGCCTGTGCTCTACCTCCACCCAGTCCACTAAGAAGGAGCTCCTTCAGGGCAGGGAGCAAGTTCATGCCTCTTCGCTACTCTCCCAGTACCTGGAATAGCAATGAACAGAATGAGCGTCAAAAAATGTTTACATTTTTTTGCAAAGACAGGTCTCATCTTGTCTTTTAGTTATGGGTAGGGTTGTGGATGGGAAATGCATTTCTTTGAAGTGGTTCATTTCACGATTTTACCACTGAGGATCACACTGTTGAAATCAGAGATGACCTACATTTCCTCTTAATGGACTTGGGGTTGTTTAGTAGTGCTGGACCTTTCCTCTAATGGGGAGAGTAACCACTGCCATTTACTGCGGTTGTGGTGCCATGAACCCAAGTGCCTAAGCCATTCCCAAAATGGCTGTGTCGCTTACAAGCTCCTTGGGTAAAGGGTTCCCAGGATGGAAATCCTTAGGAGTTCAGAGGTGCCTGGATTTCAGAGAAGACCCTTCCCTGGACCAAATGGAGCAACAGATTTCTGGGGTTCTTTTGCTGGAAGTAAATGCTGAAATCACTTTTTTTTTTTTTTGAGATGGAGTCTCGCTGTTTCCCCCAGGCTGGAGTGCAGTGGCACCATCTTGGCTCACTGCAAGCTCCACCTTCTGGGTTGACACCATTCTCCTGCCTCAGCCTCCTGAGCAGCTGGGACTACAGGTGCCCGCCACCACACCTGGCTAATATTTTGTATTTTTAGTAGAGACGGGGTTTCACTGTGTTAACCAGGATGGTTTCGATCTCCTGACCTCGTGATCTGCCCGCCTGGGCCTCCCAAAGTGCTGGGATTACAGGTGTGAGCCACTGTGCCCAGCCTGAAGTCACATTTTAATGGATGCAATAGCTGCACATATGAATATACTGTGATTTTGCTCTCTCAAAACAACACCAAGGAAGCCAGTGCTTTAGAGTCCTGTGTTGAATGAATCCAGTGGATGTTTCAGGAGGGCTTTAGAGACCCCATTACATGATGGCAAACTTCAACCACAAGTTGGTTTAGGACCCAACTTTGCCACTTAGTAGTTGTGCAGTTCGGGACAATGCCTGTGCTTTGTGAACTGCAAGGTGGCCTCACCGACAGCTTCCGCATCAGGTGGTGGTGAGGCCTCCAGGAGGTGCTATGCAAAGCGCCCAGTCTTGGAGGTGGTCACGGAGGGGCACAGGTGCTGTGCTGTCTCCCTCCTCCACCCCCTCCCCCTCACTTCACCACACAGGTCTAAAAGAGTTTCATTGAAACTCTGAGTTAAGAAAGGGATTCTTACGTATTGAAGGTTTAACGAGGATTCTTCGTGATAATGTAAGTTCTTTTTCAGCATGTGAGAAGTCATTTCAATATTAATAGCTGTTCACTTTTGTGTGTGTGCTTCACAGTTTACAAGGTGCTTTCCTAATTCTCAATTAATTTACTTTTCAGGGTACCTTGCTGAGAAACACAGATGGAAGAGGGTGGGGCCAGGGGAGGCACGTGGGGACTAAGGGACTCTGTTACATGTTGCAGGGAGCTGGCACTCAGTCTTAGCAAGGTGTCTGCCATCAGACAGTGCTTGGGAATTGGGGCGCCTCTAGTTCAAGACCTTAGCCCACTTTTGCTTATTTGTGTGTTGCTAAGAATTCAAATCCTCCCAATCACCTTTCCTCATTTGTAAAATTGCTATATTATGAGAATTTAAAAAGTATGTCAATTCATTTCTTTAGTTCCAGAGAAATTTAAGTTGTTGATTAACCAAATAATGCATATAAAGCATCTAGTACCTAGTGGCACTCAATGAATGAGGGCTGGTTTTACTTTTTGCTTTACTGAGCCCCTAGAAGTTTCAAACACTCTGCTTTATATCTGAGCTCTGCTCAGTAAATGGTTACCTCCCCATTTTCCAAAAAAAAAAAAAAAAAAAAAAAAGAGGCTGAGACTTACTCAACATCACCAGCTAGTGACAGCTGTGATTGCAACCAAGTAAAGTACTTTTCCTCCTCCCCATAGTCAAAAGTTGTTCATTGATAAAAATATAATTTAGAATTGGAAAAAGGTTTTTGAGACTATCAAATCTAACTCAATAGGGAAACTGAGGTCCAGGAAAGGGAATGGCTTGTGCAAGGTCACAGGTACGTCAATATATGGCAGAGGCTAGAATCGTATGACTCCTTCCTCAGTGCTCCCATCAAAGATACGTGCTTCTGTTCTGCTGGGGTGCTTTTGGTTACATGCTTTTCTTCTAGGTTCTGGGTCATTGAAGGCCTTGACCAAACAAGGAAGGTCATGTTTATTAGATATGTAAGTGGTGTCTTCCATGGATATGGCTATCCTATATCAATAGCAATGAGATATTCATAGCATTTAAAGATTCTATCTCAAAGGTGCTGTAGGTCATATCTGAGGCAGGAAAAGCAAAAGCTCCAATACATATTGAAGCTTTTCACAAGGTATGTGATCATTTCATTGCAGTCTTAATAAATGTCAAAAGGAAAAGTGTCAGAAAAATTCTATACTCTAAAACATTTCAATGGTAGATCATTGCATGGTAGGTAGAGGCCAAGGTCCCAGCTGGCCTTTCCTCAGTAGGGGATTGTTCATGTGAGCTTTTGGGATGGGCACAGGATACAGGTGAGTGATCCAGGGCATCTATCCAGACAGAAGGGCAGGAAGGGCTCAGCTTTGTAGATTGCTGCTTGGATTTGCTTTGTGTGAACAAAAGCTAAGGGGAGTGTGAACTTAAATCAAACGCTAGGATTGCTGAGGAGGAATCTACTAAAGTCATATGTTTTAGGTTTCTTTTTTTTTGAGGTGGAATCTCACTCTGTCACCTAGGCTGGAGTGGAGTGGTGCCATCTCGGCTCACTGCAACCTCTGTCTCCTGGGTTCATGCAATTCTCCTACTTCAGCCTCTCCAGTAGCTGGGACTATAGGCACGTGTGCCATCATGCCTGGCTAATTTTTGTATATATATATATTTTTTTTTTAGCAGAGAGAAGGTTTCACCATGTTGGCCAGGCTGGTCTCGATCAAATGGTCCACTGGTCTTGGCTTCCCAAAGTGCTGGGATTACACATGTGAGCCACCATGCCTGGCCAAATGTTTTAGGTTTCTCCTAATGTTTTTCAGATGTGCTTCTTGAATAGTACAATTGCTTTGGCTCTGTGACCATTAAGAATCTTCCAGAGATAACCTCACAGCTGGGGACTAGTTGGTGGGCATTTCCACCATAGACAGGTGAAAGTGAATATAAAGCATTACTTCTCATCCCTGGCTGCACCTCATATTTACCTGGAGAGGTTTTAAAAAGAACACTGATGCCTAGGATCTAGAAAAAATATTTGAATATAATTGTTCTGGGATGGAACCAAGCTATCATTACTACTATTGTTTTTCCTTGAGTTCCTAGGAGTTTATTATGTGCATCTATCAATGGGAACTATGGCCTAAAACAAATAAGAATCAACTAGATATAGGGTAAAGCGGTGCCCTAGAGAAGATGTTGTTTATAAGAAGACAATAGTATCCTCCCAGCCAGTGGCTGGAATTAGGAAATTAAGTAATGTCTGACCGGGGTTGGTATGGCATCCGAAGCCTTCCACAGCCTGATTGTCACCTGCATTTTCAGGCTCACTTACTACCAGTCACCGCTACATCTTACAATGCAATTACATAGGAGTATTCAATGCACTCCAAACATGATCCACATTTGTGTCGTATCAACTCTATGCTCCCAACCTAAGACCTCTGTCTACACAGCTTCACACAGTGAGCACTTATTCACTTTTTGAAGCTGATATCCACAATCCTAGAAGCCCAGATTGCTAAGAGAGTAAATTTCAAATGTTTTCACCACAAAAAATGGTAAGTATTTGGGGGTAATGGATATGTTAACTAGCTTGATTTAATTATTCCATATTTATTTCATGAATCCTGACAGTGCTGTGTACCCCATACATGGATGTAATTATAAACTGTCATTCTGTGATTTTTTTTTTTTTTTTTAAAGATAAACGAAATCTCAGGCCAGCGTCAGCTTCTCTCTGAGACACTCTCTTGGTAACTGGCTTACACCTCAGAGCATGTGGTTGATGTTGAGTGGGTGTCCTGGTCTCTTGCCCCTTGATTCAGTATTCCCAGTCTCATCTGCCCTGTGGCCTATCCCAGAGTAGGCGCTTAATAAATGCACGTTAAAGGAATGAATGCGAACAACATAGCTGTCATCTCTGAGGGTGAACCATGTTTTTCCTAGTACGTTTTCCCATACTCCCAATCACACACGCTATGAGCCCTTCAGTCCTTGAATGTTCTGGCTCGAAGGGCTCTTTGTCTCCTCTCACAGATGGGGAAACTGAGCTTCTGAGAGGAGATATGCTTCTTCAATGACATCCCAATGGAATTGGGAAGAGGAATGTTAGACGTTTTCCTAGTTTTGGTCAGTTTTCTTGCATTCCATGAAGTGTCCTCCTCCGATGGAATGCCTGACCATTACCTGTCCGGAGGAGCGTGGTGCACTGTGCTCTTGCAGTGTGGATGCTGCCAGTGATCTAGGATGTGAATGAGCCCAGCTCACTTCTGTCCACCCCCAGGGCTTCAACTTCTACCCCACACCCAGGCCTGGTGCGTTCAGAGATCCAGCATTGTCTTTGTTCACATAGCCAACTGCCTACAGGGCACCTTCCCTGTCATTTTCCACAGAGCCCTTAAATGCCGGAAAGGGACTCATCATCTTCTTTTTAAATTCTTTCTCCTCATTCCCTATCTCAGGAAATGAGACAGAAACATAGGAGTCATTCTAAGTCTTCCATTTCCCACACTACCCACATCTAATTGCTCGCCAGGTCTTGCTGCTGCCACTTCAGAACCATTATTTTTTCCCAATTAGGGACCTGGTGCCTTCATCTGGCCTCTTACAGCCTAGATCAATCTTTCTATTTGGGGATGCTTGTTATTTTTCCAATAAAGAGACTTTCAAAAAGTCAAAAAAGTGTTCCTCTTGCCTGGATTCACAGATGATTTCAAAAAGGATAATTACCTCTTCCATCTTCAGCTATGATTCTATTTTGGAATCCTCTTCCTCTAATTACAAAAAAATTCCCCAACTCCTAGTGCTATTTGAGTCTGAGTCATTTGTGCAGTGAAATCACCAAAGCAGCACAAATAAACGTGAAATGCAGGACTCAGGCTCCCCCGGCCTCCCCCGGGATCGGACATCCCCACAAGATGCAGATGGTAGTTCTCGTGGTGCACTCTCCAGATCCAGACCCAAGGCATACAAAGCATGCTGCATTTTGGGGAAAGTTTTCCCCCAAGCTTCTCTTTCAAATGCTTAGAATAGCTTCTGGCATTCAATAAATATATATTTTTCCTCCCAGCATGTATTATCCAGGGATTTAAAAATATGCATAAATACTGCTTATGATATGACTAATGCCCTAAGGCCATGAGCAGTGCCCAGTTTTCACTCTAGTGAGCATGCAGGGATGTCACCTCATCTTCTTCAATTTCATTAGTCATCAAGGAGTCATAAGAGCTAGAGTTGGGAAGCCCGTAGGGATCACCAAGCATGACCCCGATTTACACATGGGGAAATGGAGGTCGCGCACCTCATTATCAGTTATAAAGGGCACTGACTTTCAGAAACACACAACACATTAAATCTAGACCTTCCCGCTGGAAGAGCTAACCACAGACTGTTACATGTGACATGAGTGAAGTCGCAGTTACTTTGGAAGCACCTAAATGCGTTCTGAATTGCCAGTCATGCTGCATATATGACAGAGAGAAGGAACTGGTCTTGTTAGTTCAGAAGGAGGAGTTGGATCTTCATCAGATCGACATGAAGGGTAGAGAAGAACGAGTCAGGGGCAGGCCCAGGTTCAGCAAAGGCCCAGAGTTTAGGAAGAAAAAGTGGATGGGAGGAGACTGCATTGTAATGTTTCTATGCTCTTTTCATATTCAATTTACTTCAACAACATATTTTTTGATACCCAAAACCATGAGGCACTGTGCAGGGCATGAAATGGATCATATGTAATCACAGATGGTTGCAGCTTTGAGGAGTTCATAGATAATCAAGTAATCCTAGCACAAAGTGGCCATCTTATAATGGAACTCGCTGTGCGGTGCTGTAGAGGCAGAGGAGGGGCACTATTCCAGTTGGGGACAGCCTGGAAGACATCACAGTGGGTGACACTTGACTTGGGTGCTGAAGGATGAGTAGATTTTACCAGATGCCCAAGAAGAGAGAGGGTAGTTCGAGAATAGGAAAGGTTTGTCCAAGGGCACAGGAGGGCTATGTGGTCCAGCGTATCCCTGGAGTGTAAACAGTAGGTTTGAGGCAGGAGTGGGCGGTGCTAAGAGGCGAGGCTGGGATGAGATGGTGCAGGAACTTAGACACTGGACATTGTCATGAACTAATTAAGAGGCAACACCAACACTGCTTCAGCAGAGGATGCTTCCCCTGTGTCTTATTGGCGTCGCCATGTTGGCTTGTCTCCTCTGCCCACAACCTTCCTCCATGGGCATTATCATTCAATTGCTCCCCAGAAAGCTGGGGATCATTTTGATTCATGTTTTCTCATCTTGTTTCATCCAACTCATCCCTAGGTCCTGTCCATCTCGCTCCCAAGTCTACCCCTATTTATCCACCTCTCCCAGGCGCTGCTCCTCCTTCATAGTTGAAACATCATCATCTCTTGCTTAGCTGCAATCATCCCCCAGTGAATTTTCTTGCTTCCATTTACAGCTCTCCTGGTTTTGTCTGCTTGCATAGCAGACAGTGGTATCTTCGAAACTGCAATTCTGATCAGGTCACCATGCCACTTTTATTAAAGTAACTTAGTGGCTTCTAGGTAAATAACTTTCAAACCCCTTCCTGTAGTCTGCAAGGTCTTGCCTTACTGACTGCTTTGGGTCATTCCATCACCCCAGCCTCCTCCCACCACCAAATGCCCCTTGTCCTCCCTCACTCTTCACTCTGACAGTCCTTCCCCACCTTAGGATAGTCACACATGTTATTTTCTCTGTCATGCATGGTCTTCTCATGCTCTTGTGTGGATCTCAGGCCTCAGAACTTACGTTACTGCTCAGAAAGGACTGCCTGACACCACCCTTCTGTCCTACCAGTCTATTTTGCAGTGTCCATTTCTTGTCCTTGACAGCACTTATCACATTGTACACTAGTGTTTTTTAAACAATGTATTCTCAATTCCTAGTACAATACTTGATGCCTGGTAGTTGCTCAGTAAGTATTTCTGGAATGTATGAGTTGCTCATATACCCTGCTATGTTAGGCAGGGTTCTTTAGAGAGACAGAGCTAATAGGACATATATATATTTCCATATATATATATTCCCATATATATGTATATATGGGAGTTTATTAAGTATTAACTTACATGATCACAAGGTCCCGCAATAGGCTGTCTGCAAGCTGAGGAACAAGGAGAGCCAGTCTGAGTCCCAAAACTGAAGAACTTGAGGGCAGGAAGCATCCAGAACGGGAGAAAGACATAGGCTGGGAGGCTAGGCCAGTCTCTCCTTTTCACATTTTTCTGCCTGTCTTATATTCTCTGGCAGCTGATTAGATGGTGCCCACCAGATTAAGGATGGATCTGCCTTCCCCAGCCCACTGACTCAAATGTTAATCTCTTTTGGCAACATCCTCACAGACACACCCGGGATCAATACTTTGTATCTGTCAATCCAATCAAGTTGACACCCAGTATTAACCATCACACTTTCTAAAGGCAGATTTTGGTGGTCATGATTTATGGCATGCAGCCTAGATGACAAGATCTGAGCTAAGAGAAGTAGAGGTGGCTGGAAGAAATAGATTTGAAAGATATTCCATTGGTAGAACTGACATGGTGCCAATAGATGTGAATGATGAAGAGAAGGAGTTGAAGATGATGCTGTTTTATAGCTTGAACCACTGAATGATGGGCCCTTCTATAAGTTGAGCTCTTGAATGAGGGATGAGTGTTATTGGAGTAAAGAGAATTGACCTGCATGTTCCACAACTCCCCCATACAAGTCATTCCCCTCACCCAGGCAGGCTGCCTGTCCATTTCTCCCTCTCCTTCCAACAATTCAGCAATGCCCACCTCTAAAGCTCAGGCTACTCTCCAGTTCAGATTGTCCCTGCACATTTTGACTTATTGACAGCTGCTTCATCTCTCAAGATTTATTTGATGTTCTCATTTCATAAGGAATTTCCCTTGTGCCCAGCCCTCTGACCAAGTGTTGCCCCAGGACTCTCATGACATTTAGAAACAGGGACCATGGAGACGTCTAGGTACATTCTATATACCATGCATGGTGTATGGAATTTCAAGACTTGGCTGGGTGTGGTGGTGTATGCCTGTAATCCCAGCTACTTGGGAGGCTGAGGTGAGAGAACCGCTCAAACCTGGGAGGCAGAGGTTGCAGTGAACCAAGATGTCACCACTGCACTCCAGCCTGGGTGAGTGAGACTGTCTTTAAAAAAAAAAAAAAAAAAAAAAGAATTTCAAGACTTGATCAATTGTTTGTATATTATGTGTTGTAATAGAGACAAACTCTTTTGAGAAAACTCTTGGATTTTCCTTTTGGATAGACATTTGACCCCATTTTGCACAAAACAGATGATCCTTTATTCTCCTAAATGTCTTGGATAGAGTTATGACTTTTCACAAATGAATGGAAACCCTACTATTTTCTTGTTTGGGCTTTTCCTTCAATCCATGACATAAAGCAATGGCATTTGAGGCAGTGAATTAAACCTTAATCCTTGACTGGTTTATCAAAAGCCTGGATAATGGAAGTGATATTTATGAGGACTTGTTTGAAGGGCACGCTGTTTATCCCTTCCTCTAGTTGTGCTAATTTTTATTCCTGCATCAAGCTGTGCACTTGGACCATATGTTCTTAGTCCCCAGCAGAATTTTCATGCATTTTAATGTTATTTCCTTGGCTTACATCCAGGGATATTATACATAATGGCTTTATGAAGACTATTACTGTGTGGGATGCCTTTGAGGTAGTGTGCATTAGGTCATTGCTCCAGGTTCCTTCTAGATGAAGCTTGGAGCAAGGGCCAGGAAAGACTTCGCTTCCTCTGAGGAGCTGGGACACTTTTTACTTTGTGGTAACAAGACCGACTATATCTTGGTTTTTGGATAGATCATCAGGAAGCTCAGAGCCAAATGTACAGGTGAGTTGTAGCAACTATGAAAGCCTCTAGGGTTTGCACAAAGGGAATTAGTAGAGTTTTACAGAGTGTTGGAAGCACCTGTGGACATTGCTAGCCCCACAGAAAGGGGGTGGGGAGAAGAATAGCAGAGACATCAGTCATTTAGGAGGCCGAGAGTTCTTGCTTCTGGCATTCTCCAATCCCCCCACCTGGACAGCTTTCTATTTTGATTCTCACCTGCTTTATGACTGTGGCAAGTAATCAACCTTTTCTTTACTTTGGCTTCTTGTAAAGTGAGGGCTTACATGAGAGGCTAATTGGAGGTTAATTAGAGGCCATCTCAGACCTTGTCTTGACAACGCCTTCTTTCCCAGGTCCTCCGCCCCCACCCTCCCTTATTCTCACTCGCACCTCTGCCTATTCTGAAATAACACCGGGCACTTCTCCACACAGGTGAGTCCTGTCTACTGCAGGCGATCTGAAACTTAGCTACACAGTAGAATGATCTGGGGAGCTTTAAAACATTCCAGTGTCCCAGCTGCATCCTTTACAGAATAAATCAGTCTCTGAAGTGGGACCCTGGCGCATTTTTTATGGTTCTCCAGATGAGGCCATTGTGAAGCCGCGTTGGAGAACCTGCACTTTTGTGACTTTACTGTCCCTTTGAATTGCCTGGGGATCTTCTAAGTGCAGATTCTGACTCAGAGAGGCCTGAGAATTTACATTTTTAAAAAACTTTTAGATGATGTGATGTTGTTGGTTCCTGTGTCACACTCTGAGTGGCAAGATGAAGACACATATTTGGTGGATAATGCAAAAAAGGAAGGACACCTGACTCAGTCCCGCTGGAGCCCATGGGAGGGGGAACCAGCATGCTGAAATGAGCACAGCCATGATCTGCATTCTGTTTCACTGAGCTGTTGACAAAGTTCAGTTCAGTGTGAGACCCGGAGCCTTGGGGGAACCACGAAGCCAAGCATATTCTGTAACCAGTGAGGCTGACAGCACCTAGAAACACATTCACTCTTCCAACTTCAGTATCTAAATCGTCATCAGTGTTTGCTAAATGAGTAAAGAGATGCGGAACAGGCACTCCCTTCTTTGAGGGCAGAAAAGGACCCATTTTTTTGCTACAGTGTGACTTGAGACAAGGATTCTGTCTCAGGGTGTTTCACGAAGAAAAGATAAGGCTTGGTGTTAGATTCAGGGTCAGGCTCCAGCCCAGGCTGAGGTCCAAAGGGAGTGGGTGGCTGAATGGCAGATAGCTGAAAGAACACTTGGGGCGGGGCATAGGTAGGTGAAATACCGCTTTATTCAGCAGCAGCTCTCTTACACTGCTCTGTCTCAGCCACTTGCTCTGGTCGCTCCCATGCACAGCTGTGCGGCTGGCTCTCCCTTTAGGGTCAGCAGCTTAACTCTCTCTCTGGGCATTAGTGCTCATGACTGATACTCTGTCTTACAGGAAAATGACATTTGCTATTATGTGATTCAAAGCATACTTGTTCATTATCATATTTTTAGCAGATACATAGCATCCATTTTTAGAACATTCAGGAAAAAAAGTCATGTCTTTGAAGACATGTCTAGGTAACAAAACTCAGGGTAGTCATATAAGAGCTTTCTTTTCTTTTTCTTCTCCCCCTTTACTTTTGGTCCATTATAAGCTAGAATGAAAAGATGTAGTTGACTTCAGAAAGGTGAAGTTCAACCAAGAGGGAGTGTTGCTGTATAACACTGCATTTTCAGTGGGTGCAGGAAGTGTGGTGGTTGGGGGAACGTTTGCCATGGCTATGTGATCTCATGTCAAGGACAGAGTCTGTTATGAACTGTTACCCCCTAAAATTCATATTTTGAAATTGATTCCCCAATGTGATAGTATTTGGAGGTGGAGCCTCTGGGAAGTGATTAGGTTATGAGGGTGGAGCCCTCATGAATGGGATTAGTGCCCTTATAGGAAAAGGCCAGACAGCAAGCACCTCTCTTTTCATCATGTGGGGACACAGCAAGACGTCAGAAGCCTACAGTCTGGAAAAGGACCCTTGCCTGAACCTGACCATGCTGGCACCTGATCTGGGACTTCCAGCCTTGAAACTGTAAGAAATGAATTTTTGTGGTTCATAAGCCACTCAGTTCGCAGTACTTAGAGCAGTATAACTTAATAGTAGCCTGAATGAAGATGGAGATTGTGTTTGAAAGCAGGTAGATGTAGCCAACTGTATATTTCCAATAAAAGGAGTGGTAGTTTGATAAAAGAGAGGAAAATGAAGACTGACTTCATGCACTGAGGTTTGATTTACATTTTGATATCAGAGTTTATTTCCTGCTTTAAATGGAATCATTCATGGCGAAGAGTAAATGAAATTCTGCTTGAATTTTCACAATCAGGATTGGGTGTTTTCTCTAAGACTTAAAAAGGAGCCAAGCTCACTGATACTTCCTGTGCTGTCACCTGAAGCAAAGCAGAGTCTGAAATTCACCCTTAAAGAGACAGAGCAGGGGAGCAGTAGATCTTGTTTCCAATTATAGACTCACTTTTTCCCTTTTCTCTTTCTTAAAAAAAAAAAACACATTTCTCGTTTTCCTTCTTTCTAATTTCCCTCTTTCTCTTAGATGGAGTAAAACACGAACTTCCAGAACTAAGTAATGCAGTGAGCAAAGTGGCTGTATTTCTTTCTACAAATGTGCACTTCCCGTTCATGTTTTGCAGGTCACAGGAAGGCCTGTGTGGCTTCAATCTGCCTGTGTCCCTTCACTGTGGGGTAAACTAACATCAGGCATGGGGGCTGGCCGACGGCCTGCTGCTGACCTTTATTAAAACTTTTGTGTGTCATGTTGTTTGGGCCTCTTTCCTTCCAAGAGCTTCTACTGTAATCCAGCATGGAACCCTTGAAGATGAGCGCCGGTGTCTTGGCACTTGTGCGACTATGTTCTACTCCCATCAGGGGTCCTGTCCCTCAGGCCTTTGATACAATTTCTTACTCACTTCAGAGGAGGATATTCTGGATAGTGCTTTATAAAGCATCTAACACGTAAATAAATTCTTGTTGGGAAGGGAGCCGTGTTTAGGGACTTCATCTGGAATGTGCAAAAAGCAAAACAAAGTAATTTAAAAAGAGTCAGTCAAGCCTTCCTATTTAGAAGAGTAGACCACAAAGTTAGGGCTAGAATCTGGAATAGGGTTGGAGTTGAGAGTGGAAATTGATGTGCATAATTAAGTAACAGGAATTTGCGGGGATTTGGAGTCTTCCTCATGCATTGCATAGGGAAGGTGGAAATTACACGTGTGTGTGTGTGTGTGTATGCGTGTAGAGAATGCAGAGTAGTGCAAAGGAAATAGTGAAATAAAAGAAGAGGGGAAAAAAAAGTCTTGGTAATGAAAGGAAGCCCATCAATTTAAAACTAGAAACTGTAATTCTTGGCAAGGATGGTGGAAGAAAGTCAGGGTCAATGAAGAAAATAGGTGAATGAATTGTGTGTGTGCTATCCACGTGGTGCCATGGTTCACTATCAATATTCAGTAAGTGTCTGGTTTCCAGGAAAGCCTGGTATCAGGGTTGTTCTGAGGAATAAAAGAGAGAGTTTGAGTTGTACACCAAAGGGGCTGAGGTGATGGAAGGCCAGCAGCCTTAGGGAGTGAGAAAACTAGCAAATCCTGGGAGTTGTAAGAAGCAGGAACCTGGAGCCAGGGTGGGGAGGAGAAAGCAAGCCCTTGGAAATCTGGAAGAGATTGGGTTTTCTGGTGTATGTGGAATGGGGACTTAGGCCATTTAAAGTGGATCTAGTAGGAAAGGTTGAGCTCAGAATGCTGGAAGACTTGGGGACATGTGGGTTAAAAGGTTTAGATATGAAGACATTGAGCAGGACTCACAGTTAATAATCATGGCTAACACATGAAGAGTGTTTACTAAATGCTAGGCACAGTTTTAAGACTTCATTAACCTATTTTCTTCAACAACTGATGAAGCGGGTGCCTTTAATATCTACTTGTTAAAATTTTTAAAAATTGCAAATTAGAAAACTGAGGCTCCTGGATGAGGAAATCACTTAAGGTGACAGAGCTGGTTAGTTTGAGTGTTACCATTCAACCCAAGGGTTATGTCTTCTCCTACCTTGTGTCCTGGAACAAGGGACTCCACCCCTTCACAGCCTAGGTTGTCCTTTTCATTAGAATGAAAATCTTGGGCTCATTGATTGATTGATTCATTCACTCATTCATTTAAGGCATTAAATGAGAGTTTAGCATGCTTCAATAAGAGGATTTTCTGCCTGCTTTGGGGTTTGTGGCAGAATGCTGGTGGGAGCCTGGAACTCTGAGAGCTTCCTGATAAACTTTCAACCCTTTATTTCCACAGCATCTGCTACCCCTCACCCCTTCCAACACTCCTTTTGCCCTGCTTGAATCATTGGATCAGCCACCCCAAGTGCCTCAGGTCAGCTCTCAGCCCCAGACTCTGACCCCCACAAATATCTGTAATACAACTTTCTGTTTTTCATCAAATCTTTTCCAATTCCTGTAACTCTTTCCCTGTGATCTCTTCATATGATCGGTCGTCAATACAAAACACCTCTAGCATCTCTCTTTCCTGATGGTTCCCTTTACCTTTGATTCCCTGAAACTTGGCTCTCCCAGAAGGACACTGTCTCCCTCCCAAAATGGGCTCACATGTGGTGAGGGAGGTGTCCTTGTCTCTTCTGGGAGACTCCCAACCTTTTTTTCTTTTCCTTCCAGTATTCTAACTCTCCCACCAGTTCTGCATCCATGGTCCCAGTTTGTACCACCCAACACTTTTCCTTCTTGAAGTCATTTGCTGACTACTAGGTCACTCTCACACTGTTTGAAGTTTTTCGCTCCTGACTTACTATTAATAGGTGAAACATTGCCAGGGCGAGTGGTCTCAGCATCCATTTAGATCCTTTTAACCCTGGGGCCTTCAAATCCCTTGGCCTCCTCTTCTTTTTCTCATCCATGTAAATATTGATTCCCACAATCATATGTACGATTCCATCACTATCAGTGATAACGGCAACTTCTCCATGATCTCCCATTTTAAGCCTCTTTCTCTCTGTCCTTTGCCACCTTTTGGGCTTCTTTCTCTTAGTACCCTTGACTCCAACAATCATTTAACCTCACAGAATCCTGCAATCTACTAAGTCTATTATTTTTTTCCCACCGTCCCTCTCCCATACATCATCATGGCTCTATTCACACAACTGAAATTCCATAGCCTGTCATTTTAACCAGCTAGAATCTGGACTCTGCTGGAGAAAAACATTCTGGTCTTGCTGTAATTCATGATCATTAATTTCAAGTGGACGCTTACAGCAATGCAGCAAACATTTGATAATCTTCTAGTGCATTCTCTGTCCAGCAAACATTTGATAATCTTCTAGTGCATTCTCTGTCCAGCAAGCATTTGGTAATCTTCTAGAGCATTCTCTGTCCCATGCTCCTATGCAGCAGTTTTATTACTCACCTTCATCTCTTTCCTCAAATCTCTGACACCCCCTCTCCCATCTGCAATCTCCACTGGTGATCTTGCTGAGAAAATTGAAGTTTTCAGAGGCAAACCTCTGCAAATTACCACCAACCCATCTACTCACCAGCCTGAACCTGCGTCCTTATGCACTGCTTCCTCTCCTGCCGTGGAGATGAATTGTCTGTGCTCACAGCAAGTGCTGTTCCTGAGTGGCATGTATTACATTCCATGTCCTCTTCCTACCAAAGAACATTGCTCCTGCCATTGGCTGATTGGTTGCTCTCTGACCTCACCATCACTTTTCCTTCTGTGCCTGCTCTTTCCCATGAGGATGCAAATATACATCTTTTCAACACACACACACACACACACACACACACACACACACACACACACCCTCTCTCTTTTCTTCTCCCTTTATTGTTCCATTTATCTCCCTCATTTATACCAAATATCCTCACAAAATCAATTGTCCTCATTCACTGCCTCCATTTCCCCCCGTATGTATATATTTTGAATACACATGTACTTGCAGGATAGTTTCTGTGAGAATTATTTGAGTGGTATAAACAAGAGTCATTTATTTTCCTTTCCACCCTCATCTGCTGTGAGCTGACTGGCTCTTCTTGTTGTTTCTCCTCCAGGGGATGACCCAGAGCACCATTCTTCTCTGGTCTGACACCTTCATCCTCCACTTTCTGCCTCCTTTGCAGTGACCATACAGGTGCAGAGCACAAGCAGGACGCACAGGGGTTTATGTGGTCAGGCCTGCCTGGAGTTGGCACACAGCATTTCTGCTTACATTCTTAGGTCTGAAATCCAGGTCACAGAGCCCTAACATAACTACAAAGGATCCTGAAAAATGTTGTATTCCAGTGTACGTCGGAAAAGAAAATGGGATTGATAAACTTTGATTAGACTAAATCATTGAGATTTAAAAGTTTTTTGTTGAAGCTGCTAGCATTGTTTATCTTGACTAATACAGAAATTGCTATTAGTTTTTGTGTAAAAAATACGTGACACTGGGGAGTTTGAGAGGTGAGAAAAAAAATAGATGCAGCATTCTGGAGAGCTAGAGATCCATGTTATATAGCAGCAATATATTTGGTAAATCCCTGTTTACTAAGATCATAGCTCAAAGGTAAAGTGGGAAACAGAATGTGTGGACTGTGGTGTGTGGAGGCCCTTATTGTCTGCATGTGCAAGACATTAGATATAAAAGATGTGCTCAATATTAACTGCACAATTTGTCAACAAATATATAAAGCAAATAGAGTCTAGAGATATGTGATAGGCTGGGGAAAGCCTGCTTCAGTCTTTAAATAAGATAGAAAATTTAATAAGGCTTTGCGTGAAAACTTCACAGAACGCTTCTCGGTTGAATAGAGAGACTCAGAGCAAAGATCAGATGAAGAATGTAGCCTTCCTATTCAAGCCTGATAACCTGACTGTATCTGTCATAAAGGGGAGAGGAAGACGGAGTGAGGGAGAAAGGGAAGGAGGGAGGGAAGGAGTGGGTGGAGAGACAGAGTTAAGGATTGTGCTGAGAAAGCAAAGAGGTCATATAAGAACTATGTGTCCAGGAATAAACTCTGGGTGTGTTCCTGACTTATGAAACTGACCGGGTGAAGTAAATATGGGCCTCCTTTGTGCTCAGGAAGAAGACATAAGACAAACATCTCAGCCCTGGCACGTTGCTCGAATCAGGCTTTCCTCTACCCCTACGCCCCTGAAGCTACTCTTGTCCAGGCACCCGACATGGGTATGCTGCTACATCAGAAGGTCTGTTCTCAGCCTTCATCCCACTTGGACTCCCAGCAACTTTGAGCAATTGATCACTTTCCTGTTCTTTGAAGTAATTTCTGCCCTTGGGTTCATTCTCTGCTCACTTCCTTCTGTAAGACTCTCCTGGCTTTCTTAGTCTTCCTTACTAGTTTCTCCCCATCTCACTGATCTTTTCTTGTTGGAACCCCAGGGCCCAATTGTTGAACCTCTTCTCTTGCTCTCTACATTCAGTCCCAAGAAGTTCTCATTAAGTCTCATGGAATTAGATACCATCTAGGCACCGGTACTTCCCAAATTCATGTGTCTAGTGTAGATCTCTCTCCTGGCCTTTGGATTCAGATTCGTCTATCCATTGCCTTGTTATTTCACTTGTGTTCGTTATCTCAAGCCTAATGTGCATGCAGTGGAATACCTGATCGTCTGCCCTAATCTTTCATGATTTTCCCCATCCTAGGAAATGGCCATTCCCTTCTTTGAGATACTTAGGGTAATAAGTATCTAAAGTTGACACTTGTAGTCAACTTTACCTCCTGTTTATAACTCATATTCTTCATGCAACCTACTGGCTAATCTCGCTGTCTCTACCTTTAAGATATTCCCAGCACCTGAGCAGTTCTCAATAGCATCGTGGCTACAGCCAGGTCAAGCTGTCCTCATCTCTTACTTGATCACTGTGGGAAACTGATGGCCCTGCTTCTGCGGTGCTGCCTTTTCATCCGCTCTCCACGCAGTTGCCATGGTGATAAGAAATAAGTCAGATCATGTCTCTTCCCTGCTCAGACCTTGTGATGACCCCCTTGCCAAGGCCACACCCAGAGCCCTTTCAATGCCCCATGGCCCTGAGGGCCCTGACTGTCTCCTACCTTTCTGGCCTCTTCGGTTCCCCCTTTCACTGATTCCTGTCTGGCTACCCCGGCCCTCTTGCCAGCCCTTGACTGTCCTACACATGCTCCCACTGCAGGACCTGACCTGCCGTCCCCTTTCCAGATCTTTGCTTCCACGCCTCTTTCACAGGGAGGTCTTTCTTCGGACTCTTGGGTAAGCTGCTTCCCCAGGTCGCTGCACTCCCTACACGCCTTCCTGTGTTACTTTCCTCCAGAACGCTTCCCGGTTTCTACCTTAGCAATAGCTTGCCCACTTATTATACCTGTTGCCTGTCTCTCTCCAGGAAAATAGGGACTTAAAGAGGTAGAGATGTTTGCTTGGTTTATTTCATGTCCTGCCCAAGTGCCCAGAAGAATGCCTGGCACAGACTAGATATTCAATACATATGTGTAGAATATTGAATGAAGGAATAAATTCACACATTTATGTAAACAGTGAAATACATTGAAGGGACAGGTGATCCAGGCTGACGGGAGAAAGAACGCCAAGCTGCCGGGGCAGGCCTGGGCTCTGGGAAGTCAGAGGGGCTCAGGTTGCCAGGCAGCCCCCATGTGCCTTGTCCTGCTGTGAAACTCTCTCCCACGACTGAACTGCCTCTGCCCTGATGCTGAGGCTTCCTGCTCTCTGCAGACCCCATAGCACTGGCATCATCTGGCTGCTTGGCCTGGGGGAAATGAGGAAATATATTGGTTCCCTTGGGGACATGGGCTCATGGTAGAGGGAGATCATCCTCCCTCCCTCTCTCCATCTTCCCTTGTTGCTGTCCATCATTGTCATCTCTTTTTTTTAAATAAAATATTTTAAGTTCTGGGTTACATGTGCAGAATGTGCAGTTTTGTTACATACGTATACATATGCCATGGTGGTTTGCTGCACCCATCAACCCATCACCTGCATTAGGTATTCTCCTAATACTATCCCTCCCCTAGCCCCCCAACCCCGCATAGGCCCTGGTGTGTGATGTTCCCCTCCCCATGTCCATGTGTTCTCATTGATCAACTCCCACTTATGAGTGAGAACATGTGGTGTTTGGTTTTCTGATC
>NW_012107808.1:1619620-1621019 GCF_000951045.1 Mandrillus leucophaeus | reverse complement strand
AGTTTGAAGTCAGGTAGTGTGATGCCTCCAGATTTGTTCTTCTTGCCCAGGATTGTCTTGGCTATGTGGGCTCTTTTTTGGTTCCATATGAAGTTTAAAGTCGTTTTTTCTAATTCTGTGAAGAAAGTCAGTGGTAACTTGATGGGTAAAGCATTGAATCTATAAATTACTTTGGGCAGTAAGGCCATTCATGATATTGATTCTTCCTATCCATGAGCATGGAGTGTTTTTCCATTTGTTTGTGTTTTCTCTTATTTCCTTGAGCAGTGGTTTGTCCTTCTCCTCGAAGAGGTCCTTCACATCCATTGTAAGTTATATTCCTAGATATTGTTCTCTTAGTAGCAATTGTGAATGGGAGTTCACTCATGATTTGGCTCTCTGTTATTAGTGTATAGAAATGCTTGTGATTTTTGCACATTAATTTTGTATCCAGAGACTTTGCTGAAGTTGCTTATCAGCTTAAGGAGATTTAGGGCTGAGATGATGGGGGTTTTCTAAGTATACAATCATGTCATCTACAAACAGAGACTGTTTGACTTCTTCTCTTCCTTTTTGAATACCCTTCATTGCTTTCTTTTGCCTGATTGCCCTGGCCAGAACTTCCAATGCTATGTTGAATAGGAGTGGTAAGAGAGGGCATCCTTGTCTTGTGCCAGTTTTCAAAAGGAATGCATCCAGTTTTTGCCCATTCAGTGTAATATTGGCTGTGGGTTTGTCATAAATAGCTCTTATTATTTTGAGACGCGTTCCATTGATACTCAGTTTATTGAGAGTTTTTAGCATGAAAGGCTGTTGAATTTTGTTGAAGGCGTTTTCTGCATCTATTGAGATAATCATGTAGTTTTTGTCATTGGTTCTGTTTATGTGATGGATTACGTTTATTGATTTGCATATGTTGAACCAGCCTTGCATCCCAGGGATGAAGGCTACTTGATCATGGTAGATAAGATTTTGATGTACCGCTGGATTCAGTTTGCCAGTATTTTGTTGAGAAATTTTGCATTGATGTCCATCAAGGATATTGGCCTAAAATTCTCTTTTTTTTGTGTGTGTCTCTGCCAGCCTTTGGTATCAGGATGATGCTGGCCTTATAAAATGAGTTAGGGAGGATTCCCTCTTTATCTATTGATTGGAATACTTTCAGAAGGAATGGTACCAGCTCTTCTTCGTACCTCTGGTAGAATTTGGCTGTGAATCCATCTGGTCCTGGACTCTTTTTTTGGTAGGCTATTAATTATTGCCTCAGTTTCAGAACCTGTTATTGATCTGTTCAGAGATTCAACTTCTTCCTGGTTTAGTCTTGGGAGGGTGTATGTGTCCAGGAATTTATCCATTTCTTCTAGATTTTCTAGTTTATTTGCATAGAGGTGTTTATAGTATTCTCTGATGGTAGTTTTTA
>NW_012107808.1:1599081-1614466 GCF_000951045.1 Mandrillus leucophaeus | reverse complement strand
GCCTCCCAAAGTGCTGGGATTACAGGCGTGAGCCACCACGCCCAGCCGAAAATTCTTTTCTTTAAGAATGTCGAATATGGGCCCCCACTGTCTTCTGGCTTGTAGGGTTTCTGCTGAGAGATCCTGTGTTAGTCTGATGGCCTTTCTTTTGTGTGTAACCTGACCTTTCTCTCTGGCTGCCCTTAACACTTTTTCCTTCATTTCAACCTTGTTGAATCTCACAATTATGTGTCTTGGGGTTGCTCTTCTCGAGGAGCATCTTTGTGGTGTTCTCTGTATTTCCTGAATTTGAATGTTGGCCTGCCTTGCTAGGTTGGGGAAGTTCTCCTGGATAATATCCTGAAGACTGTTTTCTAACTTGGTTCCATTCTCCCCGTCACTTTCAGGTACATCAATCAAATGTAGATTTGGTCTTTTCACATAGTCCCATATTTCTTGGAGGCTTTGTTCATTTCTCTTCACTCTTTTTTCTCTAATCTTGTCTTCTTGCTTTATTTCATTAATTTGATCTTCAATCAGTGATATCCTTTCTTCTGCTTGATCAAATCAGCTATTAAAGCTTGTGTATGCTTCACGCAGTTCTCATACTGTGGTTTTCAGCTGCATCAGGTCATTTAATGTCTTCTCTACACTGGTTATTCTAGTTAGTCATTCATCTAACCTTTTTTCAAGGTTTTTAGCTTCCTTGTGATGGGTTAGAACATGCTCCTTTAGCTCAGAGAGGTTTGTTATTACTGACCTTCTGAAGCCTACTTCTATCAACTTGTCAAAGTCATTCTCCATCCAGTTTTGCTCCTTTGCTGGCGAGGAGTTGTGTTCCTTTAGAGGAGAAGAGGCATTCTGGTTTTTGGAATTTTCAGCATTTCTGCTCTGGTTTCTCCCCATCATTGTGGTTTTATCTACCTTTGGTCTTTGATGTTGGTGACCTACAGATGGGGTTTTGGTGTGGATATCCTTTTTGTTGATGTTGATGCTATTCCTTTTCTCTCTGTTAGTTTTCCTTCTAATAGACTGGTCCCTCAGCTGCATGTCTGTTGGAGTTTGCTGGAGATCTGCTCCAGACTCTGTTTGCCTGGGTATCACCAGGGGAGGCTGCAGAATAACAAATATTGCTGCCTGATCCTTCCTTTGGAAGCTTCATCCCAGAGGTGCACCTACCTGTATGAGGTGTCTGTTGGCCCCTACTGGGAGGTGTCTCCCAGTCAGGCTACATGGGGGTCAGGACCCACTTGAGGAGGCAGTCTGTCTGTTATTGGAGGTTGAATGTCACGCTGGGGGAACCTCTGCTCTCTTCAGAGCTGTCAGGCAGGGACGTTTAAGTCTGGAGAAGCTGTCTGTTGTCTTTTGTTCAGATATGCCCTGCCCCCAGAGGTAGAATCTAGAGAGGCAGTAGGACTTGCTGAGCTGTGGTGGGCTCTGCCCAATTCGAGCTTCTCTGCTGCTTTGTTTATGCTGTGAGCATAGAACCACCTACTCAAGCCTCAGCAATGGTGGACTCCCCTCCCTCCCTCAAACTTCAGCATCCCAGGTTGATCTCAGACTGCTGTGCTAGCAGCAAGCAAGCCTTCGTGGGCATGGGACCCACCAAGCCAGTCACGGGAATCTCCTGGTCTGGTGGTTGCAAAGATGGTGGGAAAAGTACAGTATTTGGACAGGAGTGTACTGCTTCTCCAGGTACAGTCACTCATGACTTCCCTTGGCTAGGAGAGGGAAATCCTCCAACCCCTTGTGCTTCCCAGGTGAGGCAATGCCCTGCCCTGCCTCAGCTTGCCCTCCATAGGCTGCACCCATTTCCAACCTGTGCCAGTGAGATGAACCAGGTACCTCAGTTGGAAATGCAGAAATCACCTGTCTTCTACATCGATCTCGCTGGGAGCTGTAGACTGGAGTGGTTAATGTTTGGCCACCTTGGAAGCAACCCCCTGTCCCCTCTTCTTAAAGGGGAGATTGCATTAGGATCCTTAACATGGCTTGAGCACTGCATCATCCATCCTCCCTGGCCTTCTCCTTTGCATTTCCCGTGGCTGGAGCTTTCAGACAAAGCTTAGGATATGCAGCCTTTCCTGGAAAGCATATTCCATTTACATGGTCAGTCTCAAGGTAAAAACTGTTTGCAAGACTTAAGCATGGGTTGCACACAAACTATAGCTTCTGTTCTGGCAAAGATATGCAGTTTTTACTTTGCACAGAAGAGATTTTTATTTGAGAAGGGTGTGTGCTTCTGTGTGTATGTGTGTGTGTGTTTGTGTGTGTAGTGAGGGAGCCCAATCTGGGTGTCCTGGACATCTTTCCACCACTGGGCTTCACTTGGCACATCTGGCACATGCATGGGGCCTCAGCTTTCTGAAGAAAACACAACCTATGAGAAAAGGAAGTTAGTTAGCGACC
The DNA here is from genome assembly GCF_000951045.1 of Mandrillus leucophaeus. Classification (NCBI taxonomy): domain Eukaryota; kingdom Metazoa; phylum Chordata; class Mammalia; order Primates; family Cercopithecidae; genus Mandrillus; species Mandrillus leucophaeus. The sequence continues at coordinate 1,612,078 of NW_012107808.1, read as the reverse complement.
AAGGTTTAGTTAACTAACAGAGCCTAAGGGAAGAGCTACTCAGGATATAATATGGTACATGTCACTTGGATTGTCCTCAAGCAGAAAACTGATATCATTACCACCATGTTGGACAGAAGGAGCTCTGCTCTGGTGCCCTGACTGCAAAGTGTGAGGCTGATGGGATGAGGAAGGCCTTCTTCTTGCGTGAGCCCTGCTGGTCAGCTTGGATGTACAGAGGGCTGGACCTGGAGGTACCTGGCCCTTCCATGGCCCCTATGGGAAGCTAGCATGTGGGTCACCCTCATGGTGGTGCCTGGAAAAGGTGGCACTGGGGCAGGTTGGGGGAGGAAGGAGAAAAAGGACGTATGTCATGAGATATGTACAGTGTATCCTGGAGTATTTCCGAGACACTCTCCGGGAACCTTGAGAAATAACACCAGGGTGAGGTGGGCATTGCAGGGAGCTGAGGATGTCCCTCCAGAGTTGGGAACAAAGCCTGTGAAATGCATACGCTATTGTTAACACCTGGAGAAACAGGCTACATGTGAAATAGGTTAGTAAACTTAGGTAAGGTGCAGATAGACCTGTGTTCAAATCCTGCCCTGCCATTTGGAGCTCTGTGATGATGAGTTTCTTAACCTCCCATGCTTTAGTTTCTTTGGCATAAAAACGAGGGAAAATAATCTGTCCTTGCAGTGTTGTTTTGAGATTTTGAGATAATGAATTTTAGGAGTGTAGCATAGCGTAGCAGCTTCAATGAATGTGGCTATTCTTATCATTATTTATGCTGCAATGACACCAAACAGCAAAGGCAGTATGTGGTTTATGTCTGAATTCCTGGTACGTGGCACAGCACTTGACCAAACTCACCTTTATTCACTCACATGTATGGATGAATACCTAAGCATAGAGCAGTGGTAAGTAGGAAGGTCCTGGTGTCTTTATGGAGGTACTTTCCTAGCAGCTGGGGAGCTGGGAAATGTGTTCCTTCCCTTTCCCCAGGGTACTCTCCGTTTGGGCCTCTGGCCTCCTGCTTGGGGCTCTGGCAGTGTGCTACTGCTCAGAGCTGTGGCACACTGGGCAGATATTCTTACTCTGGTGTTTTCAACTGTGCCACTGATTCACAGCAGCCACAAATGTCTTTTGGAGTATTTTCAGAATCCCTGGATTTATAACTTCATTTTACCTCTCTGGATCTAATTGGTTTAGCTTGAAAGAATGTTCTGAGGTTTCTTTTTTGTTTAGCCACATTCATTGTACAGATGGAGTCAAATTAGACAATCATCAAAGCACTCTTGAAGCCTGTGGACAAAGCTAGGTTAGACTGTGTGCATGCATATTTGTGTGTGTGTGTGTGTGTGTGTGTGTGTGTCTGTGAAGGGGGTTGGGGAGAGGGTGCTGAAAGGAGAACCGCCATGGCCATTGACATTCTTGCATTTTCCACAAGCCCAGTGGGGCCTCAATTCTCCAAGCTCTCAAAATCCAACCAGATGGAGAACCACGATCCGGAATTTGTGATTGCTGCCAGATATTTGTCCTTTAAAAAGCATCCTCCAACAAAATGCAGCCCCCCATAAAGATACATTCACACAATGCTGTGTCCTTATGCATCCCTACATATGCTCATCCCGATATATCTCTAGACGTCCTGGAAATACTGTTTATGTCTTTTTGAGAAATAAGCTAAAACATTAGTAATATGCTCAAATTTTTATCTGATCAGTAATATTTAATATGCAATTTTTAAGCTTATAATAGAATACATTGGACATGACAAATATGATTAGATATAGTGATGTCATCTTTTTTCAGAGTATAGAAAAACTAATGAAGCAGGCAAGATACTGCCTCTTAACATACGTTCTGTCTCTAGAGTTCCCTGCAATTGTTTTGAAGTCTTTATATCTCCATCAACACATAGGTAGTGCCCTTTTTCAAGACACTGGATTGCAATTTGACATCCTCATGTTATTTAAGGCTAAATGCACTAGCACTTTATCTACTGGAGAGAAAAAATGAATTAAAATCTAAAATTATCTCTGAAAGGGAAGAGTCATTTTGCAGGGACTTTGCTCTGTGACCACCAGATGAAAACTGATGACATAAGCCTGCATACGCTAATGCCTTGATTCAATGAAGAACAGACAATTTTCGAGTCTGTTTACTTTTTTTTTTTTTTAACAAAGTAATGATGAAAAAATAAGGTGTTGTTATTTAATTTTTGAAGAAGCGGTAAATGCAGTCTTACTGAAAGATGCACTTCCGGTGTAATTCTCAGGGAGGGTGCGAATATTCCCTGTCCCCAGGAGGCAGCATTTTTTGGGAGTTGAGGTCCATCAGCCAAGTCACTCATTTACTGACCAGTAAATGAGGGCTGGGAGTTGGGGACACCCAGTTTCTGCCGCAAAAGGGGTCAGTGTAGTTAGGAGAGCCAGACAAAGGAGCTGTTCATCATGGTCCTTGCAATGAACAAGAAGGGAGAGTCCACAACAGCGAGCAGCAGGATTCTAATGAGGGCCATTGTCAAAGCAGGAACAAATCCTGTCTCCAGAGGCTCAAGGTTTCCTCTTAGCCTCAAGAGCTTCAGTGTCTCAATAAAGAAAATGAGGATTACAATCTAGTTTAAAAGTGGAATCTAGGAAAATAGATTTTTCTAAAGAGAAATCATGCATCTTATCGGATAAAGGTATTTAGAAGTGAGGTGGCTCCAGTGAAGAGATGTTTGGTGGTTAAATATCACAGACATAAGTATGTCTCAGAAATCAAGCATCATTTTCTACACACCAATGGACTTGGTTTCCTCTATTGCTATGACCGTTATCCTTGTCTGAAAGCCTCTAAGCATTATTCATATCTTTCTTCTAACAGCACATAGTCCAGCTAATTAGCAATTAGATAGGTAGTGGCAAAGACAGGGGGAACATATTTTATTCCTAATTACATGTTTGATCCTTCTGAGACACGCCAGCAAAGAGAAATACCTTCTTTGTGCAGACATGGGGTTTGCATTGCTTTTTGTCTTTCTTTGTTTCTTCTCTGATTTCCAGCCATATCCTAGGACCATTTTCTGCTGGGCTCCTTACAAGCTACAGTTATTCCTATGGAAATCATGTCTTTGCTTTTTCAATCTTCACCCTAGGCTTCGAGTGTCTCCTGTTTAAACTTCATCTTCTGATATCAGGGCTTCTAGGTACTAGCCAATGTGTAGGGTTAAGTTCTGAAGATTCCAGGGGTGGCTGTCTAGAAAACATCCTTTGTCAAATTAGTGGCATGGGGAACTTTAACCACAAACTCTAAAGACCTCCTGACTCAATGAGATTTACAAATGAGTTCAACAAGGGCTACATCTGGCAGTGGCTATCCTGGGGTCTGTTGGTGGGAAGTCTTCACCATCAAAGGTAATAGGACCCAGCGAGCTTCCTTCTCACTGGACAAACAAGAGGCTAAGGAGGAGTTAGGGAAGATGAGGACTACGTTCCCTTGTCCTGCCCTGGAATCCCAGATCCAGGAATCTCTTTAAAGCACTAAATGCATAATTTAAGGGACATCATTAATGGATAACTTTATTTAAAAATCACATATCGTGTACCTAACATGTTCCAAATACACTGACAGGCCAGCAAATATTAAAGTGAGTTGTACATGCTCTTGATCTGCAGGATTACATGGGAAGAAATGATTATAAGGGAATGCACCACCATTTTACATGAGATTCATTGGCTGTAAGGGAAATACATGGGATGGGTGGGGAAATGCATTCTTTCTGGGGAGTTTCAGAAATTGTCATTGCCGAGGTGAGCTTTGCATGAGGATATTGTTTGATTGGGATTGAGAAGGTCATATGTTAATAGTTTGTGGAGCTTTTTAAGCTTGAAAAGGAAAAAGCAGTGGGCAATGAAGAGGTTCCAGGGTTTATGGGGGGCACAGAGAGGAGAAGTGGGGGTCAGGAGATGTGGCTGGAGAAGAAGGCGGGGTCACAGCACAAAGGATGCCCAATGCCAATTTGCAGAGCCTGAGCTTCATTCTGAAGGTGATGGAAAGTCCTCAAGGGAACAAAGGTGAAGCAAGGCTTTCCTTTCCCCACTGTAAGAAGTCACTTGGACTTTCTGTTCCATGGGGGGCCAAAAATGAGCCACTCCTCAGCTCCGATGAGAGCACAATGAGCAGGTGGCTCTGCAGACCCCCCAGCTTTACTTTCTCAGCCTCAGGACACATGGTGCCCTGGCTGAGGAATGCCTGCACTGTGAGAAGAGCTGTGATACAGGGGACTTGGCCTTGAGATAGAAACATCAGGGGCATATGGAAATTACATCCACAAGCATCACCCTTTTCAGCAGCTCAGGCAAGTTTTCTGGGCCAGTTTCTTGGTCTTGATTCAATTTACAATTTCAGGACATGGGACGTATTTTACAATCCTGGGATTTAAATGAAGCCTTTAAAAGGGTAATAAAAATAATGAGCCTGTTTCTAGCCTTTCCTAGTGAATTTCATTCAGCAGAACTCCTCAATATTGGATTCAGGAGAGCCAAGTGAACTCATTATGAAGTACCTTACTCAAGATTTACTTCCAGTTCTCCTCTTATGTTTAGAAGCATAGAAGGCTTTTGGTTAAAATATGTCCCGCCTCAAGTCTGGAGTGCACACCTGTCTCTACCTGCTGCCCCACACCTGTCAGCGTCTGCTCTCTTGGGTGCGCTCTGTGTTGAATACTGGCCTGAGAACTTGCTTGTCAATTGGACTCAGGGGTTCAGGACCCCTTGGAAAATGGAGGGAGTAAGATCCTTGGGGACTTTGGAATCTGAGAGAAATGACCTGGCCACTTTCCAGCCAGCTGCATGCTCTTGGGCCAGGTGTTTCTTCACCGTGAACCAGAGTTCTGAGTGAACTGGGGCTATTATACCAAACCCTCCTGATGCGAGGGGCCAGAGAACGGGAGGACGTCTGCAATACCACCTAATAGATTAATTACGGAATGCTGTTTCCCTTGCTCCCTACCCCACACTCTGTGACTGCAGATTTCTGCCTCTTTCTTATGGCATGAAAGCTTGTCATTTTGCTCTAAGTGAGTCAGTAGAGATGGAACAAGGATACATTTGAGGAGAGAACTGTGTCAGCTTTACTGACGAGAGGTTCTTATACACTGGGCTAGTTGAATTCTCTCTCTCAAACTTCACTGAAGTCCTGACCTTAAAAAGTGCTCAACCATCAAAGTGGATCAGAATTGTCCTCATGGAAGCCGTGTACCTTCTGGATTTGAATAGAAATGTTGTCCAATGAAGTTAAGGGCTGAAATATAGATACTAGCCTGGTAAAGCCAAGTGAGGGAAAGGAAAAAGGTGAAATTTGGCTTGTAGATGTCATTGGGAGTGAGCCACCTCCCACTCCTACCTTGGCTAAGGTGAAATTTACTGTCTCCAAGGGTGACCAGGAGGGCAGAGTCACTGAGCAATCAAGGGTGAATATATGAGATGCTTAAAACGAGATTCGATTCTGGTTTTGAGCCCAGTACTGCACACCAGACAAATGCATGCCTCTTAAACCTTCTTCTTCCCACCAGTCTCTCCCCATCCAAACTGTCAGTCAGGAAACAGAGATACCCTGTGCTTTCCAAGACAGAAAGGGTGTTCATACTGGGAAGCAGTGGCTTACAGAACCACTGGACGGCTGGGAGAACCAGTCAGGGAGTCCACACCAAGGCCTGCAACCTGCAGCAAGGAAGATGGGCCTCCTGGAAAGTGTGCTTAGCCCCTCTGTGAACCACTCCTTCCACACACTTTCTGGGGGGCACTGTCTTCTCTCAACTTTCCGTGCCTCTCTGAAGTTGCATCCCCTGCCATCTGGAACCCAGAACCAGCAGGGGAAAGGGGCCCTGGGAAATGCAGTTTCTGGTTCCTCTCCTGCAATGCAGAGGCCTGAGAAGATCTGTGAAAATAGTCTCTTTCCTCTCTCACAGGGTGCTTCTGACAGTGCATGTGTGGTTTTCTCCCTCACACTGACCGATTCTCTGATGCCATCTGGGTGTCCTACTATTTAATTGAATTCTAACTCCATTTACCTGGAGTTAGTATCAGATCCTGCAAGGTAAACCTCAGTCCTGCATGACCATAGCCCCTTCCCATGCCAGTGGCAAGTCTGATCCTCCCATGCGTTTGACTGACTGGCTGTAAATTGGAAATTCCCATCACTGACCCTCTCCTCAGGTTTGATAATTTGCTAGGATGGCTCCCAGAACTCAGGGAAAGTTTACTTGTGTTTATGCATTTATTATAAAACATACCACAAAGCATACAGATGAACAGCCTGAGGGGAGAGGTGCAGAGGGTTGGGGGGCGCTTCTGTGCATCTCCACGTGTTCAGCAGCCTGGAAGCTCATCAAGTCTCATTGTTCAAGAGCTTTTATAGAGTTTCATCTCCAGCTGACCCCAGCCCCCAGAGGTCAGTGGGTGGGGCGGAAAATTCCAACTCTCTAATCACTTGATCTTTCCGGTGACCAGTCCCATCCAGAGGCTGTCTTGGGGCCCCAACCTCAGTCATCTCATAAGCATAAACTCAGGTATGATCAAAAGGGACTCATTATGAATAGCAAAGGACACACCTGTCACTCAGGAACTTCCAAGTGTTTTAGGAGCTCTGTACAGCAATCGGGGACAAAGACCAAATCTATTTCCTATCATACTACAGAAGGGGTCAGGGTCATGCTAATGCCAAGGTCATGACCTATGGCCCAGTGCATGGCCCAGCACATGCCTGGGGACTCTAGCAACAGTCAGAGGGGATCGCTTCAACAATGCAGCCTCCTGTTCAAAGTCTACCCACTGTTTGTCTCGGAAAGTACAGCGGTAAGAGCTTCTGCAACCATCTTCAGTCTCACCTCCCACCATGGCCTCTTGAACTTGCCTCTTCTGTGAGCTTGCATACACCTTGCAGCCTTCCTCCCTGACCCCTCTGCAACCCTGCCTGGAGGATTGCCCTTTATTCAAACCCTTCCCTTTCCCCATACTAGTTTTAAAAAATACTGCTTAGTCTTCATGGAGAACTCAAATGCCATCTCAAACATGGAGTAATTGCATTGTAAGGTAATAAGCATTTTTTTTATTATTGCAATCAGAAATGATTTCTATTCCTTATGAAGCCCAACAGTACTTATTGTGCAAGCATACATATGGCAGCCACTTCTTCTCTAACCTTGGAGACCCATGATTCATCTTTTTTTTGGGGGTGGGGAGGACTCAGTCTCCCTCTGTCATCCATCCAGGCTGGAATGCAGTAGCATGATCTTGGCTCACTGCAAACTCCACCTCCTGGGTTCAAGCAATTCTTCTGCCTCAGCCTCCTAAGCAGCTGGGATTACAGGTGCTCACTACCATGCCTGGCTAAATTTTGTATTTTTACTAAAGATGGAGTTTCACTATGTTGGCCAGGCTGGTTTCAAACTCCTGACCTCAGGTGATCTGCCCACCTCAGCCTCCTAAAATTCCGGGATTACAGGCGTGAGCCACCATGCCTGGCCTTCATGACTTAATGTAAACTTTTTAATACTACTGTGTTTCTAAACTTTGAGGCCATGAGTTAAATGATTCAGAATAAAATTATTCAGTATTTGAGTTTGAACTGTTTTTAGAAAGCCTGATAAGAAATTCCCCTCTCTCTTCAGAAAAGCACTGAATGTTCCGATGAAATAGTAGACACCAAAAGAAAATCATGCAGATTTGTTAAATGGCATATACAGATATAGATATAGGCAAGAGTGTAATGCAATTATTCTGAATTAAATTTTACTGAACTGTGAAGTCTAAGATGCCATTCATATTATCTTCAATGTCTATGTATATATCGTTTTATTTTAAGGACCACATAGTATTTCTGAACGCTTTTATAGATTCACTTCCAACGACTATTCCCCAAGTCGATTTTACTCATGAGTTCTTAGGTTTCTTCATGCGAAGACTTCTTTCTTGTGGTTCTCAGAAGTAAAATTCCCCCAACTGAGGGGAGTACACACGTACATCGCAAGTGCAAAGCGATACTGATTTTGGAGGTGCACTCACACCCATGATCCCAAAGCCTCTGGGCCCCTATTGGACAATGTCGCACGTGGTGTCCACCCATGGGAATAAAGCATCCCTGTGAAACATTCATCAGCTGAGCCTTTCTGTGCACTTGATTCACAGTGATAACTTGGCTATGGAACAAAAGTAGAAGTTTCTATTCCCTGATTACCTTGTGAGTGAATCAAGCTAGTGCAAAATTATAGTTTTAAAACATATAAATGAAAAGAAGGAAAGTGCTGAGAAAAATGTCTTTGAGAATCTATCAGGTCCAAACTGTTTGAAGAGCTGGTAGATTCTAATGCTATATCCATTGGACTGGCCAGCCTAGAGGCTTGGATATGATTGTTATGTACATCCTCTGAAACCGTGGATGATACTTCATCATGTATACAAGCATATATAAATATATACACATTACATAATGCACATATTCTAGAATGTCCTTCCACACAGAATTGATTAATTTTAGACAAGTCATTCCATCCAAGTCTGCTTATTCTCCTAAACTAGGACCAGTGTGTGAAATACTAAATTAGTAAGCGATCCATAGTAAGACCCCAAATTTCCTACCTCTTACCTCATGGCTGTCTATATGAAGTGAATTGTTTTCCTTTCTTCAGACACGGAGGTGGAAAAGCCTGGCAGTTTAGTGAAGTGTGACATATGGTAGAATCTAGTATCTAGATTGAAAATACATAGTCACTTTCAGGCAGACCCTCTGGGGTAAACTTGAATCTCTCAGGGTCTCCATTTCTTTAACAATGCAGATCTAGCCTCCCAGGGTCATTGTGAGAATCAAAAGGATAAACTCAGTCATACAAACTGCTTTCTTTTGAGACGGAGTCTCACTCTGTCGCCCAGGCTGGAGTGCAGTGGCGCACCACAACCTCCGCTTCCTGGGTTCAAGCAATTCTCCTGCCTCAGTCTGCTTAGTAGCTGGTGTTACAGGTGCATGCCACCATGCCTGGCTCATTTTTGTATTTTTAGTAGGGGTGGGGTTTCACTGTGTTGGTCAGGCTGGTCTCAAACTCCTGACCTCACGATCTGCCTGCCTTGGCATCCCTAAAGTGCTGGGATTACAGGCATGAGCCACCGCGCCCGGCCAAACTGTGTTTTATATAACTTCCGTGGTTATGTAAACTGTGGAAGTGCTGCACAAACATTAGTTACTCTATTCCAAGATGTAGTCTAGAGCTTCAGTTAAACTACCTTCCTCTGTTTCTTGGTAGAAACAACTGACTCCCGTCCTTCTTTTCTTGTAGGATAGGTGAGGGATACATGAAGCTAAAACCCCAAGTAACATCTGATTCTCTTTGGAAATCACAATCACCGTCAGCATCAAATTGTGTATCTGACAGATCTCATGGACACTCCCCTTATTGAGAAGTTGGTAAATATCAAAAAGTAACTACTAAAATAATTGTAAATAAGAGTAAATCTGAGTTTCCTGGCATGCTCCACAGTTCTGTTTGCATTACTGATCTCAGAGATCATCTTTAATAGGATGGCTCTGTACTGGGAATTTCCAACTTCTCTCCCTTATCTCAGGGACAATTCAAGCCCTGTAATTGAAGTTCCAAGAAAATTGAAGTCATTCATCTCTTTTTATCTCTAATGTAAAAAATATAGAAATACTGTAACTTTTGCAGAATACCCCCCACAACTGCACAAAATTATAATAATTGTCTCTGTTTGTCTTCATTTAACCAGCTGGGAAGATAATCTGGTGAACACAGCAATTTTCTAAATTCAGAGATAGTTAATTCATGAGAACAGCTGTTGCCCAATCAAATCCCAGCGCTTCTTTATTTCATATGAAAAACCAAACGAAGTCCAGGCTGCCACACAACCCAGGAGTGCAATAGGGGTCTGCTCTTCTGAAACAACGGCCCATTTTTCCCCTGTGCTGAATCACTTTTTTGGTGTTTCCTGGAAAGTTCCACTAGATAAAGAAAATCTGAGGTTTGGGTTCACCAGGAAAGGATGTATGATAGAGTTTTGGAAGACAGCCCTGTCACACTCTTGGACAACATCACAGGCTTATCCAGGAAGAAATTCCCAAGCAATCATGGTAGCTCACATGACTGTGTTTCAAAAATGTGTCAGCTTAAGTTTATTTAAAATGGTGTTCTTAAACTCTGTGTGTGTGTGTGTGTGTGTGTGTGTGTGTGTGTCGGGGAGGACCTGGAGAATCTTAAAACGTAGAATTCTGGGCTTTTGCCTCTTAGATTCTGAATCTGTCAATCTGGGTGGAGCCGGGGAAGCTGCATTTTTGTCTGTGCTCACCAGATGATTCTGATGCAACTTCTGTTGCACCTGCTTCTCCCCATATGCACCTGTTAAGCTGTGGATTCCCTGCTCTGCTGTCTGCTCTTGGGCACTCCAGTTGTTTTCTGTCTCAGGGAGGTTGTGGTTGGCTCTGCTCTTTGCCTAGAATGCTCCCACCTCTTCACATGGCTGGTTCCTTGTCCACATGTGGGTTTTAGCTCAAACGGCACCTTGTCACAGAAGCCTTTCCAAGTCACTTTCATTAAGTAGCCTCCCCTCAACTCACTCTGGCTCCTGCTGACTTTGTTTCCTCCTCAGGCATCAGCACCATGTGTCCTCTTTTTTCTAGACTGTAACTGCCATGAGAACAGGGATCTCATTGCTCTCACTACCAACTGTGCCTGGCATATATCAGGAACCTTGTAAATGTTTGATAATGGAAATGTGAATAAATGAAACATTATCTTAAAGGTAGGAGAAAGTGGGTGTCTGCAGGTCAGAGCTCCAAGCATTCTCTGCTTATAAAAACGCTTTTTAGAATGATTCCTTTCATCTTTAAACATATTGCAGTGAATTTTGCCTTCTATCCCACAATACAACCCAGTTTTTAAAATATAAGATTAATTCTTAAAAGGGTTTACCATGAAACAAAATCAACATTCCAGGAAGATGGGCCACATCAATCTCCCAAATTCCAATATCACTGGCACATCTCCAGATATATTAGGGAACATGAATAACTCAATCAAAGAACCACTATATAAGGATAGGGCCACTCATTTTAAAGCAAAATATAGGATCCTCCAGAAACATAGAACTAAATTATAGAAGGACATTGTCTGGCTCCAGGGCGGATAGTGACTGGGCAGCCCTGCCTCTGCCGTCCTGGGTCTCAGCCCAGGCCCTCTGGGGCCCCATCCTCTACATGCAGCACCCACTGCTGTGCAGAGACCCAGGTGCCCCCCGCTCTCCCACCCCATTATATTTTGATTCTAGTCAGAGGCACTAACACGCCACGTCTTCAAAATCCGTGTTCAGAGCCTGGGGAAAAATGAATCAAGAAAATGGAAAAAGAATACATTTTGTCTGGTTTACTGGTTACTGGTTTCTGACCATTGCATGGACAATACATTTGACAGCTGGCGACCTTACCACCTCCTGTGTGTCTTCCTCCTCTGGACAGAAGGACATCATTGCACCTAAGGGCCCACACTTGCTTCTGCTACTTTGTCTAACTCTTCATCTTTCGATGTCTCATTCCAACAGAATGTGAACTGCACGAGGGAAATTGTTCATTGCCTTCCCTCCTGGTGTATTTTAATATCTGGGGTGGGTCCACGGATCTTGTATCTTATCATCAGCCAGATTAAGTATCTATTGTCCAGACACCTAACGAGTGACAAACTTTAGTTTCCAAAATGCTGCTTCCCCTTCACTGCTCTTCTTAGAGGCCAGACTAAGGTGACTAATACAGCCTGCTGCGGCCTGCCCTTTGGGTTAGAGTTCGCTTAGGGGACTGGTCTCATCCTTAGGATGGACGCAGCATTTCTCAGACCACCACCTAGAAAGCATCTGTAAAACAGTAACAATAACAAAAGACATTCACGTGGTAAAAGGAAAGTTGTCTTATCTGTTGTTAATTTATAATCTGATGTTTTAGCTGAGAAAAATAGGGGCTGGGCTCCAGGTGGCTGTGTGTGTGTGTGTGTGTGTGTGTGTGTGTGTATGTGTGGCCATTAATTAGGGGGTGTCTTCTTTAAATAATTATTTACTACTTCTTCTCTTATCTGTTAAGAGGCATTAATGGTTACCTAATAGAAATGTTCTAAGTATTAAATGAGATAATTCATGAAAAGCAGCTAAATCAGTAGCTGGCAAAGTAGTTGTTAAAAAATCGTAAGTGCTGCTGTTAACAGTAGCAGTAGTCTTTTCTTACTATCTAAATATGGATTTGTATGTCTGCTGGGGATATGGCAAGAACATTTTGATTATTGGCAGTAATAAATTAGTATCAATCAACAAGTATGCACTGCATATCTGAAACATTAGTAAAGTGCTTGCTTGGAAATAACCAGTCTATGTGGTATGACCAAACTCTAACTTCAGGAGTATCTATAGTCATTTCAAAATTAAAATGTTATGCTTTTAGGGGAAAATCTCAGTTTTTGAGATAGGGCCATCTGGCCTTATGAAAAACAGAAAAAAAAGCTGGCTTCTCATTGAATATGGCATTTTGAATACATTTACCTCTACTCTCCCTGTAGCACTATTAAAATGGCATTAATTGCAAAAACATATATAACAGAACGGGAAGGGAGAATATATCAAAAGACTTGGAACCAGAAAGCTGATGGACAAGTGATAATTGAATTTACAGACTTTAAAAAGCTTAATCCCATGGAAGAAATGGGGAAAAATAAAAAGGAAAAGCAGTTTGCAGTTCAGAACCTGAGGAAGGCTTCACCATTGGAGATAGTAGATGTTTCTCAACGTAGGGTTTGTGATGGAGCTAAAAATAGGCAAAAATAGAGAGGTTGAAAGGCTGTGTAAATACCAATTAGACTCCCATATCCCCAAACACACACAGGCGACTGTCCCTCCCTCATGTGACAGAACTCTGCAGGGGTATTTTCTTTTCCTTCCTTCCTTCCTTCCTTCCTTCCTTCCTTCCTTCCTTCCTTCCTTCCTTCCTTCCT
>NW_012107808.1:1597404-1598543 GCF_000951045.1 Mandrillus leucophaeus | reverse complement strand
TCCCTCTCTTCCCCCCTCCTTCTCTTCCCTCCTCCCTCTCTTCCTCCCTCCCTCCCTTCCTTCTTTTTTCTTTTTGAGACAGGTTCTCACTCTGTTGCCCAGGCTGCAGTGCAGTGACATGATCACAGCTCTCACTGCAGCTTCAATCTCCTGCTAAGTTACCCTCCCACCTCAGTCTCCTGAATAGCTGGGACAACAGGCTTACTGTATTTCCCAGGCTGGTCTTGAACTCCTAGGCTCACACGATCTGCCCACTTGGCCTCCCAAAGTGCTGGGATTACAAGCGTGAGCTACCACACCTGGCCTGCAGGAGCATTTTCTGGAAAGAATAAATCAGTGGAAAACATTTTCATTTAAATCTTGAAGATGTGTCACTCTGAATTTTCCTTCCTGGTCCTTCATTGACTTTTATTCTTCTGTTTACTTTTAAGAAAACATTGACAAACTTTATTTTTAGAGCTGTTTTAGGTTCACGGCAAAATGGAACAGAAAGTACAGAGAGTTCCCACTGTGCACAATCTCTTCTACTATCAACATCTCTGAGCAGAGGCACGTTTGTTACAGTTGACAACCTACCTTGATACGTCATCAGCACCCAAAGTTGATAGTGTGGGTTCACACTTGTTGCTGTCCACTCTTTGGGTTTTGACCAACATATAATAACATATCCATTGTAGTACCTTACAGAATAGTTTCACTGCTCAAAATATCCTCTGTATTTCACCTATTTATCCCTCCCTCCCTGCTAATCTGCAAATCCCTAGTAGCACTAATTTTGTTTACTGTCTCCATGGTTCTGCCTTTTCTCAAATGCCATATAGTTGAAATCATACAGTAGATAGCCTTTCAAATTGGTTTTTCTAAGTAATATACATTTAAGTTTCCTCCATGTCTTTTTATGGCTTCATAGCTTATTGCTTATTTTATTTTATTTTATTTTACTTTATTTTATTTTTTGGAGACAGAATCTCACTCTGTCGGCCAGGCTGGAGTGCAGTGGCACAGCGTCGGCTCACTGCAACTTCTGCCTCCTGGGCTCAAACAATTCTCCTGCTTGAGCCTCCTGAGTAGCTGGGATTACAAGCGCCTGACTAATTTTTATATTTTAGCAGAGGCGGGGTTTCTTTATTTCTTTCTTT
>NW_012107808.1:1597132-1597354 GCF_000951045.1 Mandrillus leucophaeus | reverse complement strand
AATGTTCTTCTATTTGTTTGTGCCCTCTTTTATTTCGATGAGCAGTGGTTTGTGTTTCTCCTTGAAGAGGTCCTTCACATCCCTTGTAAGTTAGATTCCTAGGTATTTTACTCTCTTTGAAACAATTGTGAATGGGAGTTCACTCATGATTTGGCTCTCTGTTTGTCTGTTATTGGTGTATAAGAATTCTTGTGACTTTTGAACGTTGATTTTGTATCCTGA
>NW_012107808.1:1588557-1592868 GCF_000951045.1 Mandrillus leucophaeus | reverse complement strand
TGAATCTGGGTGCTCCTGTATTGGTTGCATATATATTTAGGATAGTTATCTCTTCTTGTTGAATTGATCCCTTTACCATTATGTAATGGCCTTCTTTGTCTCTTTTGGTTTGAATTTTGTTTTATCAGAGACTAGGATTGCCATGGTTCACCATGTTGGCCAGGCTAGTTGATAGCTCATTTTTTTCTAGTGCTGAACAACATTGTATTGTCTGAATGTACTGTCGTTTATTTGTCCATTCACTTACTAAAGGAAATCTTGGTTGTTTCCAAGTTTTGGAGATTGTGAACAAATCTGCCATAAACATCTGCGTGCAGGTTTTGGTGCGGGCCTAAGTGCTCAACTCATTTGGATAAATACCAAGAAGCACAATTACTGGTTCATATGATATTCGTATGTTTAGTTTTGTAAGAAACTATTGAACTGTCTTCCGAAGTGGCTGCACCATTTTGCATTCCCACCAGCAGCAGTTGTGAGCTCCTGCTGCTCCATGTCTTTCCTCTTGTTGCTCTCAGTGTTTTGTTCCTTGGTGTACTGATAGGTGTGTCATGGTGTCTCACTGCTGCTTTAATCTGCAGTTCCCTAATGTTACATGATATGAAGCACGTTGCATACGCTTATTTGCCATCTGTATACCTTCTTTTGTGAAGTGTCTGTTTAGGCCTTTTGCATATTTTAACAGTCAGATTGTTCATTTTCTCATTGCTGAGTTTTAGGAGTTCTTTGTATATTTTGGATAACAGTCTTTTGTTGGCTATGTCTTTTGCAAATATTTTCTCCCAGTCTGGGGCATGTCTTCTCATTCTCTTGATGTCTACTTTTAAAATATTTGATTATGCAGGGTTTTATAGCTCTCCACAGTTTTTCCGACTTTCATGATATCCATGGCTGTAGCTACCTACAAAGCCTACTGATTTTTAAAAACTTTCACTTCCAAACCTGACCTTTCTCCTGAGCCTCCAGCACTGAGGAGCATGCAGAAGCATACCCTACTGTCCACTTAACAACAACAATGGTATCTTCTGAAGCATAAATGTTTTAATAAGTGCCCCGCAGGCCCTTGGTATACCACACGTTACAAATAAACTTACTCTTTTTCCATCCCCAACGTCTTTGCATCTCATTCTTTATCTCAGTGTCTTGTCTTACCTCCCACTGTTTCCCCCAAGCTACAAGACTTTGAGTAAATACCTCCTTCTCTGTCTTCTCCCTCCACAATTTGTTATTTATTATGAATTCTTTCCTATGTTCCCCACTTTGTCCAAAGGATGACACCAAATAAATATGAAAAAGTGCCAGGCCTGAAAGAGTCTGTGGTCTTTCCAGGCCACTGACTTACGAACAATTCTATGGCATCGGGACAGAAATGCTTTGAAACATATATCTGTGAGGTTCCTCAGGACAAAGAGAAGGAAGTGACTAACCTCTGGGTGGAGAGCAATTTGGAAAGTTTTCCGAGAGCGGATTATATTGCAGCTGAGGCTTGAAGAAAGAATAAACATTCTCAGAAGGAGAAGCCAGCACAGGATGCAGCTGAGCGCTGGGCTGACCCATGGGTGTGAGTGGCTCATTTAGAGACAGGCAAATCATTTGACCCCAGACTATGGGCTGCACAAGGAAACCGGAATCTAGTTGAGAGGTTTCAGTACAAATATAGATGATAGGGTCGATGCTAGGCTTGGATGTCTAAACTTTATGCCAGAAGCAAACAGAGCCTACAAGGAATAATGAGCAGAAAATTGATTATATTTTTTGAAAGATTATTTAGGCAACAGTGGGGAGAATGTACTGGATGAGTAAGACTAGACATGGATTTCCGAATTTTTAGAGTAATGATGGAGAGTGCAGTGAGGCAGGTGGGTTCTCCTGAAAACTGTGTCCTTGACAGGAGAATGTGCATGGGAACAGATGTTGTATGCCAATGATGATTTAAATGGAGTCATTTTGATTTTTCGATTCTATTTTCTTTGACTTGGGTCAGAGTGCAGGATCTGGTGTTGGGCATCATGCAGGCCAAGAACTTCATTTGAAAAGAAGACAATATCCTTTTGATGTCTAAGTGATTGTCAAATTAGCCTGAAGATCTCTCCAAATACACTTCAACCTGGCATCTCCCTGCAGCCTTTTGCTGTGTGTTTTATATAGTGAATGTTTGGCCCTGCGGTTAAAATGTACTTGTGCCTTAATCCATGCCCAGAAGAGATGACCCTGGAAAGTAGAAATGTCTAGCAGATAGAACAAGTGTAGAGCTGAAGGTCGTGCTACTCCACAAAACTATGGATTCTTACAGAACCTGTATTCAAGGAGATCTTGTCAGCCTGAGTTCAAACACAGTTCTGAGTTAGCTCTACTGCTGACATGTTTCCTTGCCCAGAGGTTTCTGGAAATGGAGAAAGCAGCTCTGTTACTGACAAGAAAAAATATGTCTTATCTGAAAATACCAGAGAGTATTTTATTCTCTTTTAAATTGGGTCAAATGCACTCAATCTAATTGGAAAATTTTATAACAAAAAATGAGAACTCTTCTACAAGTGGGCTTTCTGCTTTAAAATGCAGCTGAGAGCATTATTAAATAGACTATATATTAGTTATTATGCAGGTCATCTGAGGATGGGCTTTACTTATGCCTGGTAGAAGGAAAGAAATAATAGTCTCTGAAATGTATATATTATGGGTTGCAAAAAGAGGTGAGTATTTCCTAGTGAATGGAACTGCATAGTTCAGGGGAAGCTGGACACGGAGTTCTCTCTGACACGGGGAGCTTCAGTTCTCAAAGGGTGGGCAGAAACAAACTTGAGATCCAAGGTCTCAGCTCATGCAGCATGAGAGACACAAAGGACATTCAGTGAGGTATTTAAGGGGGTTTTCTTCTCTTTTATTCAGAGTGTCTCTTTTTTCTTTTTTTTTTGTTGTTTGTTTTTTGTTTGTTTGTTTGTTTTGTTTTTGAGATGGAGTCTCACTCTGTCACCCAGGCTGGAGTGCAGTGGCACTATCTCGGCTCACTGCAACCTCCGCCTCCCGGGTTCAAGCGATTCTTCTGCCTCAGTCTCTTAAGTAGCTGGGACTACAGGCGCCCACCACCACACCCAGCTAAGTTTTGTATTTTTAGTAGAGACGGGGTTTCACTGTGTTAGCTAGAATGGTCTCGATCTCCTGACCTCATGATCCACCTGCCTCAGCCTCCCAAAGTGCATGAGCCACCATGCCCAGCCTTTATTTGGAGTTTCTAATCTGTTTTTAAACATAGCTCATTTATAATTTACATTCCATGAGACTCACCTATTGCAAGTGTACAATTCAAGTTTTAGAAAATTTACAGAGTAGTGCAACCATCAAACCAAATCTAGTTTTAGAACTTTTCCATTACTCCCCTGTAATCCCTTTGACTTTGCAGTCAACCTCCATTCTCACTCCCAGCTTCAGCCAAGAACTGATCTGCTTTTGGTCTCTATCAATTAGTCTTTTCTGGATGTGTCATAGAAATGGAATAATATGGTATATAGTCTGTTCTGGCTTCTTTACTCTTGGCATAATATTTTAAGGTTCATTTGTATTGAAGCAGGTTATCACTATTTTGTCCTTTTACAATGCTGGGTGGTATTTAAGTATACAGCTGAAATGCATTTTGCTTACCCATCCATTGTGTGACAGACAATTAGATTGTTTCCAATTTTGGCTATGAAGAATAATGATGCTATATTCATGTGCAAATCTTTGCATGGATATATATTTTTATTTCTCTTGGGTATATTTCTAAAAGTAAGCTGTTGGGTTCCATGGTAAGTTTGTGTTTAACATTTTGAGAAACGTTCAAACTGTTTTTCTAAAGCAGCTGTATCATTTTGTGTTCCCACCAGCTACGAGCACATGGCGGTGGGAGTTTCCAGTCACTCCACATCTTTGTCAACACTCGATATTGTCTGGCTTCTAAAATTCCAGCTATTCCAGTGGTTGTGGAATTTACCTAATTACTAATGATAAACACCTTTTCAGATGTCTATTAGTCATTTATATGCCTTCTTTGGTGAAATATCTGTTTAAATCTTTTGCCACTTTGTATTTGGCTTTTTGGGCATCCTCTTTTTGAGTTATAAGAGTTTTCACATTTCTGATGCATGTCCTTCATCAGATACATGGTTTGCAAATGTATTATTTCAATGTTTCTTTCATTATCTTAATGGTATCTTTTGAAGCACAAATGTTTTAAATTTTAGTGGAGTCCAATTTATCATTTCTTTTTTTCCGTTATGGCTCATGCATTTGGTGTTGCATCCAACAATTCTTTGTCTAACTAATATCTCAAAGGTTTTC
>NW_012107808.1:1584952-1588507 GCF_000951045.1 Mandrillus leucophaeus | reverse complement strand
GGGCTTTCTGCTTTAAAATGCAGCTGAGAGCATTATTAAATAGACTATATATTAGTTATTATGCAGGTCATCTGAGGATGGGCTTTACTTATGCCTGGTAGAAGGAAAGAAATAATAGTCTCTGAAATGTATATATTATGGGTTGCAAAAAGAGGTGAGTATTTCCTAGTGAATGGAACTGCATAGTTCAGGGGAAGCTGGACACGGAGTTCTCTCTGACACGGGGAGCTTCAGTTCTCAAAGGGTGGGCAGAAACAAACTTGAGATCCAAGGTCTCAGCTCATGCAGCATGAGAGACACAAAGGACATTCAGTGAGGTATTTAAGGGGGTTTTCTTCTCTTTTATTCAGAGTGTCTCTTTTTTCTTTTTTTTTTGTTGTTTGTTTTTTGTTTGTTTGTTTGTTTTGTTTTTGAGATGGAGTCTCACTCTGTCACCCAGGCTGGAGTGCAGTGGCACTATCTCGGCTCACTGCAACCTCCGCCTCCCGGGTTCAAGCGATTCTTCTGCCTCAGTCTCTTAAGTAGCTGGGACTACAGGCGCCCACCACCACACCCAGCTAAGTTTTGTATTTTTAGTAGAGACGGGGTTTCACTGTGTTAGCTAGAATGGTCTCGATCTCCTGACCTCATGATCCACCTGCCTCAGCCTCCCAAAGTGCATGAGCCACCATGCCCAGCCTTTATTTGGAGTTTCTAATCTGTTTTTAAACATAGCTCATTTATAATTTACATTCCATGAGACTCACCTATTGCAAGTGTACAATTCAAGTTTTAGAAAATTTACAGAGTAGTGCAACCATCAAACCAAATCTAGTTTTAGAACTTTTCCATTACTCCCCTGTAATCCCTTTGACTTTGCAGTCAACCTCCATTCTCACTCCCAGCTTCAGCCAAGAACTGATCTGCTTTTGGTCTCTATCAATTAGTCTTTTCTGGATGTGTCATAGAAATGGAATAATATGGTATATAGTCTGTTCTGGCTTCTTTACTCTTGGCATAATATTTTAAGGTTCATTTGTATTGAAGCAGGTTATCACTATTTTGTCCTTTTACAATGCTGGGTGGTATTTAAGTATACAGCTGAAATGCATTTTGCTTACCCATCCATTGTGTGACAGACAATTAGATTGTTTCCAATTTTGGCTATGAAGAATAATGATGCTATATTCATGTGCAAATCTTTGCATGGATATATATTTTTATTTCTCTTGGGTATATTTCTAAAAGTAAGCTGTTGGGTTCCATGGTAAGTTTGTGTTTAACATTTTGAGAAACGTTCAAACTGTTTTTCTAAAGCAGCTGTATCATTTTGTGTTCCCACCAGCTACGAGCACATGGCGGTGGGAGTTTCCAGTCACTCCACATCTTTGTCAACACTCGATATTGTCTGGCTTCTAAAATTCCAGCTATTCCAGTGGTTGTGGAATTTACCTAATTACTAATGATAAACACCTTTTCAGATGTCTATTAGTCATTTATATGCCTTCTTTGGTGAAATATCTGTTTAAATCTTTTGCCACTTTGTATTTGGCTTTTTGGGCATCCTCTTTTTGAGTTATAAGAGTTTTCACATTTCTGATGCATGTCCTTCATCAGATACATGGTTTGCAAATGTATTATTTCAATGTTTCTTTCATTATCTTAATGGTATCTTTTGAAGCACAAATGTTTTAAATTTTAGTGGAGTCCAATTTATCATTTCTTTTTTTCCGTTATGGCTCATGCATTTGGTGTTGCATCCAACAATTCTTTGTCTAACTAATATCTCAAAGGTTTTCTCCTATGTGTTCTTTTTAGAAGTCTTATCATTTCTAAAAGTTATATTTAATATATGATCCATTTTTTGTTAATTTTTGTGTATGGTGTGAGATAAGAGTCTAGGGGTTTTTTGTTTTTATTTTTATTTTTTATTCATATGAATCTTCCATTTTCCCAGCATCATTTGCAGTTCATTGAAAAGATTACCCTGCTGAGTTGCTTTGGAATCTTTACTCAAAGTCAGTTGCCTATAAATACAAAGGTTTTTGTAGACATCAATTCTATTTCATTAATTGATGTAGCTATCCTTCCATACTGTCTTGATTACTATAGAGTTATAGTAAGTTTTGGCATTAAATAATGTTCTCTAACTTTATTATTTTTGTTTTCAAAACTGATTTGACTTTTCTAGATCCTTTGTATTTTCATATAAATGTAGGTTAGCATGTCAATTTCTACTAAAAATTCTGCTAGGATGTTGATAGGGATTGTGTTGAATCTATAAATCAATTTAGTAAAAAGCACCATCTTTACAATACTAAGTCTTCAACTCCATGAGCATGAGATGCCTTTTCATTTCCTTCTAGCAATATTTTGTAGTTTTCAGAGTAAAAATTATGGACTCCTTTTGTTCATTTTTTTTCCCTAAACATTTTATTCTTTTTAGTGGTATTATGAATTACATTATTTTCTTGATTTTGTTTTTGGATTGTTTATTGCCAGCATATACTCCAACCTGCTAAGCTCATTTATTAGTTCTAGTAGTGTTGTTGTGCATTCTTCAGAATTTTTTTACATATAAGATTGTGTCATGTGAATAAAGACAGTTTTATGTCATCCTGTCTAATCCTTTTTTCCCCAGTTTTCTTTCTTCCTGGTTTTTCCTTTTTTCTTCCTTCTTTCTTCCTTCCTTTCCTCCCTACCTCCTTCTTTCCTTTCTTCTTTTTTCTTCCTTTCAATATAATGCTAAATAGAAGAGATAAAATTTACATCCTTGCAGTTATTGATATTAGAGGGAAAGCGTAAAGTCTTCACTACTAAATATAATACTAACGGTAGGTTTCTCATAAATGTCCTTCATCAAGTTAAGGAACTCTTCTTCTATATCCACCTGGTTTAGAGTTTTTTGCTTATTTTAGTTTTTTTTTGTTTTTTGTTTATCATGAATAGGTGTTAGATTTTGTCAAAGGCTATGCTAAAAATGTTTATATTCCTGGGATAAACCACACTTGGTAATAGTATTTAACACGTATTGTAAGTTGCCGGATTTAGTTTTCTAATATTTTGTTAAAGATTTTGCATCTATGTTTATAAAGGATATTGGTTTGTAATGTTTTTGTTTTGAAATGTCTTCATCTGACTTTGATATCAGGGTAACAGTAGTCTCATAGAATGATCTAGGGGAATATTACTTCCTCCTCTATTTTTTAGAAAAGTTTGTGACAGTTTGATATTAACTTGTTCTTTAAATATATGATTCATCAGTAAATTCAGCTGGGTCTAGGATTTTCTACATAGAAAAATTTATAATTTTAGTTATAGATATATTAAGATTTTTCTATTTCTTCTGCGGTCAGTTTTGGGATAATTTGTGTCTTTCTAGGAAAGTGTCCAGTTCATTTAAGTTTCTTAATTTGTTGGTAGAAAATTATTCATAATGTTCCCTTATAACCCTTATAATAAAAAAGGTACTCACTTTTATTTCTGGTTTTGTAATTGGTATCTCTTCTCTATTTTCTGTTCCAGTCTAGCTAAGGACTTGTCAATCTTGTTGATCTTGTCAAAAACACAACTTTC
>NW_012107808.1:1568739-1582477 GCF_000951045.1 Mandrillus leucophaeus | reverse complement strand
TCTTTCTTCCTGGTTTTTCCTTTTTTCTTCCTTCTTTCTTCCTTCCTTTCCTCCCTACCTCCTTCTTTCCTTTCTTCTTTTTTCTTCCTTTCAATATAATGCTAAATAGAAGAGATAAAATTTACATCCTTGCAGTTATTGATATTAGAGGGAAAGCGTAAAGTCTTCACTACTAAATATAATACTAACGGTAGGTTTCTCATAAATGTCCTTCATCAAGTTAAGGAACTCTTCTTCTATATCCACCTGGTTTAGAGTTTTTTGCTTATTTTAGTTTTTTTTTGTTTTTTGTTTATCATGAATAGGTGTTAGATTTTGTCAAAGGCTATGCTAAAAATGTTTATATTCCTGGGATAAACCACACTTGGTAATAGTATTTAACACGTATTGTAAGTTGCTGGATTTAGTTTTCTAATATTTTGTTAAAGATTTTGCATCTATGTTTATAAAGGATATTGGTTTGTAATGTTTTTGTTTTGAAATGTCTTCATCTGACTTTGATATCAGGGTAACAGTAGTCTCATAGAATGATCTAGGGGAATATTACTTCCTCCTCTATTTTTTAGAAAAGTTTGTGACAGTTTGATATTAACTTGTTCTTTAAATATATGATTCATCAGTAAATTCAGCTGGGTCTAGGATTTTCTACATAGAAAAATTTATAATTTTAGTTATAGATATATTAAGATTTTTCTATTTCTTCTGCAGTCAGTTTTGGGATAATTTGTGTCTTTCTAGGAAAGTGTCCAGTTCATTTAAGTTTCTTAATTTGTTGGTAGAAAATTATTCATAATGTTCCCTTATAACCCTTATAATAAAAAAGGTACTCACTTTTATTTCTGGTTTTGTAATTGGTATCTCTTCTCTATTTTCTGTTCCAGTCTAGCTAAGGACTTGTCAATCTTGTTGATCTTGTCAAAAACACAACTTTCATTTTCACTGATTTTCTCTGTTGTTTTTCTGTTTCTATTTCCTTGATTTCCAGTTTTTATTCCTTTTTTTTTTTTTTTTTTTAATTTTTGGCTAGGTTTGCTCACCTCTCACGTCTGCTGGGTACAAAAGAGCACATGGGCTCTGAAGACCAGGACTATGCTCCCGTCTCTGTTGTGCATGTGAGTGCCCTGTCGTCAACCCAGGATGTGCGGGCAGCTTCTCAAAGCCCATCACCATCACTTCACCCCATCCCCTCATAAAATCCCTCACTTGTCCACCAGTTATTAATTCCTTGACTATTCCCTTGGTCCCCTGCTTGCCCCAAAAGGACCTCAGTCTCAGGATGGTGGAGCCACCTGCTCTCACTGTTGTTTGCCACTTGAACCTACAACACCTCAAATCACATTAGCTCTCTGAAAGTGGTAATGGATGGAGCTTATTGTTTTCACAGCCTCTGCCTCTGCCCATGTCACTGAATTATTGACAGAGTTGGGGGTGGAGATGGGAGCAGCTCTGGAAAGAATATCCCAGATACCTGCTGTTCTTAAAAGAAATTTGGTAATTTTCTGAAAAACTACTTCTCAGTTTGTTGTATGACTTGGGTTGGTTTCCAGAGGACTGACGTGGCTGTTTTAGGCAGGTTTGTCCAACTTTATTGTTGCTTTATGGGGAGATGATTTTATCATGATGGTGGTTGTGCTCATGCTTGTTTGTTTTGGTTTTTATTTTAGCTTTGGATGGTGTCCTTTGTTCACATTAAGTCTCCTGTGGGAGGCAGGAGCTCAGAACCCCGAACAGACAAATGTGGAGGTGCTTACATTGCAGACAAGAGATGTCCCATGCCTGCTCTCCTCCCATCCATCTCCCAGCTGCTCTCGAACTCCCTGTGCAGGAGTTGCTGCAGCATGGTTTGAAAACCACTCAATCCAATCCAGGAACTTCTTTTAATTTGGGAAATCAAGGTCCCCAAAGGGAGGGGACTGCCTCAGGTTCATTTGTAGAGTGGCTGAGGAGAGGATGTCAGGACGCCAGCATGTAGCAGCTGCAATTGGAATGGGCACCTCCTTGTGCCATGAGGGGCCTGCACTTTCATCTGTTGTTGGGAGAGGGTGGAACTCCAGCTTTATTGTCTTGTCCTTTTTAGGTGGAAGCCCACAGCAGTACTTAACACTGGGAAATAGTACACAGTACCTAAGAATTCCTGGTCTTCTTTCTTTCCTCTCCTCTCAGCTCTGCCATCCTTCCTCAAGGCCATAATCACCACCAGTGAGGGTGAGAGTCATGTGCACATCATTGCCTCAGTACAGCTTATACACTGGGCACCTAGTGTGCGTCAGATGAAACAGGGCCAAGGCCTGGTCCTCAGCCTGCTATGTGAAGTCCTTTTGTGTGCCGGACACTGAAATCAGGGTTTGTTTGTTTTTTTTTCCATATTTTTCCATTCAGCCTTACAATATCTTCTAACTTGTATTGCCCCCAGGCTGTAAATGTGATAAATGAGACTCAGAAAAGTGACAAAACATGCCTGTTTCTCACCCAGCTGTGGCTGAAGCTGGAATCTGACTTGGAGTTTCTGCATTTCAAAGCCTGTGCCTTATTCCACACCATGATACATCTTCCGAAATATGGAGGTCTCAGGGGGACAGCGGGACCTCCAGCCAAAAGTTAGGAAGACAATGGGATCCTTCATTATGCTGTGACCTCTGCAAAGGAAAGGTACCACACCACACACACACACACACACACACCACACACCACACAACACAAAGACACATGTGCCACACACCTGGCCGACACACACACACACACACACACACCACACAACACAAAGACACATGTGCCACACACCTACCCAACGGCACACACACACACAAACCACATACACAACACAAACACATATACCACACACTCCTAACCCCACACACATACAGCACAAACACATATATATCACACGACTCCCAACCACACACACAAACACAAACCACATAACACACACACACCATACACATACCACCACATATACCACCTTCTACACACATATACCACACATATATGCACATACACGCATATATCACATACCACACACACATACCACACCACATACCACACACACTCTCACACACACATATAAACCACAGACACACACACCACACACACCCACACCACACACCGCCCACACCACACACAGGCAGACACATCCCAACCCACCGTTTATACAACTGCAGCTATTGCAGCACTTTGGGGTCAGCGCCTAATTCTGTCAACTAAGGTATAATTAGACAAAGTTTTCAAAGGCATAATTTTCTACCAAGGTGCACTTCAAATGCACCCTGGGGAGTAGTGCAATTTTTTTTTTTTTCTAAGACAGAACATCCATTCTTCACAGCTTCTCTGCCTTGGGAAGAGAGAGCAGGTTGGTGGAGGAGTTTAGCAGATTTATTGACATGAACATAGTGTTTGAGACAGAAGGCAAGCTGTCATAGCCTGACATGCAGGAAACTTGGGATAAATATTTCTGTTGACTTTCCATGGATTCGTTATCCTCACATGCCCTGGTACAGGGGTTCTTCTATTGGCGTGAACTCAGTCAAAGGATTAGTTCTTGTCCTGAAGGAATTAATGGAGGTGGTGGCATGGGGTGGGGGAGAGGGAAGGAGGGGGAGGACATTCATGAAAATCACTGAAAAGTAAATCAGAGGTGGAATGGGGACGTAACAGTCATGTATTGACGATTACTCTCTCTTCCAAAAACAAACCAACCGTGCATTGAAGAACACAAATAACAGGTTACTATGTTTGAAAGAATAGCTCATAATAGCTGACATTTATACACTGGATACATTGCTAAGCATGTAGCACATATTCATTCAGCAAATTTTATTAAACATGTACTACGTGTCAGATTTGGTCAAAACTCTCATTGCACTTACATTCTTGGGGAAAGGGTAGAAAGGCAACAGTATACATGATGAAAAGGGAACTCTCTATCATGTTATGATCAATGCTAGGATGCTCACAGCTCACAGGACAAAGTCCAATACTAGCAGCGAGCACGGGACCCACCCCCAGGCTTGGGACTGTCCTGGTCTCCTCTCCACTGTGCCCCTCACAGC
This sequence comes from Mandrillus leucophaeus, assembly GCF_000951045.1. NCBI lineage: Eukaryota > Metazoa > Chordata > Mammalia > Primates > Cercopithecidae > Mandrillus > Mandrillus leucophaeus. The sequence continues at coordinate 1,578,431 of NW_012107808.1, read as the reverse complement.
CCCACACTGCAGCAGGGGGCTGCCTATGTGCCTGTCATAGCCCATGTTTGCTTGCACCCCAGGGGCTTGGATCATGTGGTTCCCATTTTCCTGTAGAAGATTCTCTTTCCCCTCCTTCATTCCTCTTCCTCTCAGTTTCAGTGCCTCTTCCACTGCATCTCCTGCCTGCCCTCGGCCACCTCCTGCCATGCAGTCGCTGGGTCCATCCTTGCTGCCCCCTATCATGCTGTGCTCTCCTCTCTTGTGACACATCGCTCCTTCTATCCCACAGCCAACTTTCCACTGTCTGAACCACTCAATACCAGAACCACCCTGTCCCCGACAGATCTCAGAATTGCAAAAACATGTTCTTTAGACTTCACCTCATTTAGGATGATGCTCTGCAACCTGCTGTGTGACAGGTGGCCCTGGGCACTGAGCTTGCAAGCCAGAGGCGCAGGAGCAGAAAGCTGTTGAGGTTATTTCTACTCCCCTTTCTCTACTGGGCCCTAGCTTCTTACTACACTAAAGCTTGCATGCTTGTTCTCAAGAGCTCGCCCCCCACTGATACCTTCCTAGGGGTTTGTCCTTCTCTTGCTCTTGGATCTCAGCTTAGCTCGTGACATGCCTGCGCTCACACATGCTAACATGGGCCTGTAACATTGCTGTTCCTCCCGTGGAGGCTGGGTCACTCCTGCTTTTCTAGGTCATCCTTTGGTCCAGCTGAGACTTAGCCACAGTCATATTCAATGATGATTCTGTTCTCCTTGTGCAGAATGATGGCAGCTTTAGAAAATAGATGAAATGGTTCATGTAATGATGGCCTAAGAGTTTGCCCATCATTTGGATTCCTCTGTTTGTCAGGAGACTGGGGTACCTGGAGGGCTCAAAGCTCTGTAATGTGATGCAATTATAGGTTTATTTGTCTGGCCCTTCCACTGGCTAAGACTTTTTTTCTGAGAAAGCAAACAGAATTTCAGCTCCGGAATACGAGCACCTGGGTTAGCACATTGGTAGGTGCTCCCTGAATCTTTATAGACTAAATCGCTATTCAGATAATCTGAAATTTACATTGTGAATTCCATAAAGTTAAGGTTCATTTTCTTACTTATCTCTGAATCCTTAGCATATTTGCCAACCGTCCGCTGAGTATTTAACATGTGCCAGAACCTGCACTGGCACTGAGGATGGAGAGATGTATGAGACAAGCAGGAAGACCTCGGATGGGGCAGAGGCCCATATGCAGGTATCAGAAGAGAGCCTAACACCAACATGGGTAGCAGCATTGTGGAGCAGAAGGCTGTTTTCTCCTCTCTGAAGTGGCTAAGAAAGGACTCATAAGATCCTTCGGTATTTTTTTTGAAATAGAGGTGGGAGAAAGAGCTTCAGCTCTGAACCTGGATGCTATTGGTGTGGTGCTTGCTGTGATTATTCTTATAGATAGCATTGACTGAGTGCTGATGGTGTGCTGGGTACAAAGCTAAGTGCTCTCTGAGATCATCTCATTTATTCTACTGTGAGGCAGACTGCTCTGTAAGGCAGACTCTAATCATCCCCATTTTGCTGGGGACAAGTGAGGTTAAGTTATTTATTCATGTCACAGGCAGTAAGTGGTAGAAGCAGAAGCTTTTCATTATTCATTCCAGTTTGGTGACCTTGAATCTCGTGGTCTCTACAAAGCCTTTGCCTAATGATTGCACATCTTTGGGAGTTCTCCTTGCCTTGAATTATCATGGTCCTCTGAAACTTTTGCTACACACCATCCTTTCCATCATTGCACATTAGTGATGCTTCTCTAAGAGCTTAGTAGTGGCTAGTCCTACTACCCAATCTGGTAATAATTTTTTTTTTTTTTTGGAAATGAAAGAAGTAAAGTCACCAACAGGTGAGCACTGGCATAAAACACAGTAGCGTTCTAGTCCCTTGCACATTCTCCTCTCACCTTGTTCACCACAGTAGCTGCAAGGAATATATTTTAATCAGGTATCCTGACCCACGTGTGTTCCTCCATTGTGATTTTGGATAAGTTATATGACTTCTCTAAGATATGATTTAGTTGTCTGTGCAAAAAGGATACTCTCTTCCTTTGGGGTGACTTGGGAATTACTGGATATGGTGCACATAAAGCAATCAGCTTTAATCTCCTGACTTTTTTTCCCTTGAGATAATACGCAAAGCTGAGTGTTGCTTCCAATAATAGGGGAAATGATCTAGTATTCCGTTTATACAGCAGAATGTTGATTTGGGAATATAATTAGACTTAGATCAAGAAATCAAGGCTCAACCAGGCAGGGTGGCTCACACCTGTAATCCCAGCACTTTGAGAGGCAGAAGTGGGAAGATCACTTGAGTTCAGGGGTTCAACACCAGCCTTGGAAGCATAGTGTAGACTCTATCTCTCCAAAGCAAAAAAAAAAAAAAGAAAAGAAAAGAAAGAAAATTAGTTAGGCTTGGTGGCATGTGCCTATAGTCCCAGCTACTTAGGAGGCTGAGGCTGAGGCAGGAAGATTGCTTGAGCATGGGAGGTTGAGGCTGTAGTGTGCTGTGATCACACCACCTGTATTAGGGTTCTCTAGAGGGTCAGAACTAATGGGATAGGTATGTAAAGGGAAATTTATTATTAACACACATGATCACAAGGTCCCACAATAGGTCCTCTGCAAGCTGAGGAGCAAGGAAAGCCAGTCTGAGTCCCAAACTGAAGAACTTGGAGTCTGATATTCAAGGGCAGGAAGCCTCCAACATGGGAGAAAGATGTAGGCTGGGAGGCTAGGCCAGTCTCTCCTTTCACATTCACATTTTTCTGCCTGCTTATATTCTAGCCTCACTGGCAGCTGATTAGATTGTGCTCACCCAGATTAAGTATGGATCTGCCTTTCCCAGTCCACTGACTCCAATGTTAATCTCTTTTGACAACACCCTCACACACACACCCAGGATCTATACTTTGTATCCTTCAATCCAATCAAGTTGACGCTCAGTATTAACCATCACACGTCTATACTCCAGCCTGGGTGACAGAGACCCTGTCTCAAAAAGACCAAAATCAAAACACCCACACAGAAAAACAAGGCTCAATTCCTAACTTTAGTAGCTATTAGCTATGCAATTTGGGACATGTAATTTATCTCTCTGTACTTTTCACCCTTTCATTCACAAAACAATTATTAAGCAATCCTTACTTTCAGGACCCCTAGAGCAATCAACAGACAGACAGAGCCCTGCTTCATGGAGCTTCTGCTCTCTCCTTGAGCTCACATGCTGAAACGGACAGGACACAATGCCTCAGGTTGTTGGAGAACCAGGAAAAGCACTATGAAAACAAAGACTATTTTATAAAGATCATTAATAGAAAGAACACAGTATTTGGAGTCAAAGGACTTGGACTTGAAGCCTGGTTTTATTCTTCCTGAGCTAGTGGCTTTGGAGTGAATGCAGGCGATTGGCTTTAACTTCTTTATTTGTTAAATGAGACAATACTCCCCTCCTCACAGAATGATAGGACAGTTAAATGCAATGTCTGTGAAGGCATTTTATGAATAGGAGAACAACCTGTGAATATCAGTCATTTGTTAATTATTAGTCATTTAAAATGAAGCATAGGGAAATCTCTTGTCTCAGAACTTAAAATATGTCTGCAATCAACAATTGCTCAGAGGACTGTCACACTGCTAATTGATAAAGCATGTTAGGAAATGAGTAAGCATTGGTTAAAAGGTCCAGAGATGCCCACCAGGGTAGGCTGCCTGCAGAGCCAACAGAAGTTGGCTTAGTGATAAGCGATCTCTGGATGATACAGACCCATGGGGTCACTCAGAGCCCATTGCTGTAGCTCTGGCCTTCCTAAGAATGCCCCTGATGCTTAGGGCATTTCTCACTATCAGGAGAAGGACAGTCCAACAGTTTCCATGGGGAACCTCGGGCTAGAACTCTCTTCTCCAGTAGAAGGGGAGAAATTTGCATAAGGCACCTCTTTTGTTTTGTTTCAGTTGCCTACGAGCTTGATTAGTGTGGTTCTCAGCCTCTAGTGCCTCCTGATTTAAGGAGAAAATAAACTTCTCAAATACCCAAAGCCGAGGGTGAACTGCCTGCCCTGGGTGCTGCCTGCACAGGCCCAGGCCGTCTAGCACCATCTCCTGACGACCTCAGAGGGTTGCCCCAGGGGGCAGCAGAGACCACTGGCAGGGCTGAAACAGGGTCCTTGTCTGGGGAAACAATGGCTCATTGTGCGCAGGGGCCTGCTGTATTCTAGGCACTGTGACTGGCCAGGAGTGAGTGGCCACTGTGCATACGGCTTACAGACACAGAACAAAATTCATCTTTACAACACTCTAGGAGGCGGGCAGTTGCAGATCCTTAGTGAGAGAACCAAGGGACTCGCATGAAGTTGGACAATTGAGTGTAACATGTGTCTTTGTCCATGCACAGCCCTTGTTTTAGATGTTATCTCAGGCAGGATGTTCAAGGAACAGAGGGATACATGAAGGAGAAAGATGGGAAGGAGCTCCCAGCCCCCAGGAGTAAACCAAGGCCCCAAGGCACTATGCTAAATGCCACCGGAGAGGCAGATGTCAAAGGTCAGAGAAACAAAGGTCACACCTAGCCGAGGGCATCAGGTCAGGCTTTTTGCGGGAAGGAGCACTGCCCTGAGTCTTGAGGAACAAGACTATATCAGGTGGAAAGAAGATGACTGAATAGGCATTCCAGGAGAAGGAATGGTGTGGGCAGCGCTGTCCTGGAAAGCTGAAACCGTAAGGTGAGATTTGACCGAGAATCTGAGAACACTTGTGTCTATTTCTTTTGAGGGACATATTCTAAAACTGCAAGGTGGTTAGGAAAATACAGCCAGATGTAAATCAACACAGTAATAGCAGTATACTGGCCCTGAGCAAAAGAGAGCACAGCTATCTTCTGAAGAGCTGAACCATGTCAATTCACCTGGTGCCCAGGGCACTTCTGACTTTGGAAATCCCATTGACATTGATCAAGCTGAACCAGCCTGGCCTGAACACGATGACAGCCACAACTCAGCCTCTGCTCTTCTCAGACTGGACTGGAGCTGCACAAGCTTTGCCTGACCGCTTCACATGGTCTCCTGGAAAGTCAGATCTGAAGCAAAGAAGGCCACAGGGGGCCCAGAGAGAAGAAGGTGAACTTTAGGCCCTGGCTGGATCCGATTTGGAGTTGAACAGATTAAGTTTCAGGATTAGAACCAGACTGTCCTGACTGCACAGGTGTAGGGAAGTCATCTTAAGCTTTGCATGTTAAATTGCAGCCTCTTTATCTCTAAAATAGAGATGATGATTCTGCCTTCCAGGTTTGACGTCAGGATAAGAGGAAGTAACACAGGAAAAGCAACTAGCAAGGTGCCTAGTCAATGGGAGGTGCTGGAAAACATTAGTTTCCATTGCCACTGTGGAATAGTTAGAAGGAGGCAATCATATAGAAAAATAATTAGACTCTTTCCTATCCTCAAAATACTCAAGTTCTCTGAAAATGGAATGTGATTATTTTTAATCAGCTGATTGGGATCCAGGATGACTTCATAGTCTTGTGAACCTAATTGAAACACATCCAGCTCTTATTGCTGTGAATTGGAGAACTGCAGGCTGCTCTGAACTCACAGTGACCCCTGCACAAATGACCATTTCATCAACTGCCTGGGGAGGAGGTTCAGAGGCATGAAAGGGAGACACAGGCAAGGACATAAGCTCATTTCCTTCTGGGGCTTGAGGAGTTCGTCAACAAGATTTTAGTTATTCAGTAATGAGTTGCTGATCCCCTAGAGGCAAAACAGGTCTCATGCTTCCCTAGGGAGGCATGAGACTACCAGAAGATAGTTTCCCATCTCATACCTCATCTCTTGATTTTACCGTCTGACCTTTTGAGTTTATCTTTGTATAGTTTCCAGCTCCTAATTGCATACCCTGGCATGACCCAGCCACCTCCATTGAGCCCTTCGTGGCACATGACTGCACCTTCCGACTGTTTTCAGGCTGGCAAGAGGGACCCTTTTGTATTTATCCTCTTGGTAGCACAGTCTTCTCTGCCACTGAAGATAGAAGCCAGGGTAGTGATTCCAAATGACATTTCAGATGTCACTCTTCAGCTACCTGAGATGAAAAATTGGGATTCCTGTTTCATACAAAGGAAGCTTGAAATGGTACCCAGGGTATGGGGTGATGCCAAGATAGTGGAAGCTACTGAGTGCTGGGATCTTATAAATAAGTAGAGGCTCAGAGAAGTTTCAGTGACGCAGCTGGTGCGTCAGAGCCAGTCAGAGCGGGACTTAGGTCAGTGTGATCTCACGTCCCGTGCCTGTTTGTTCATCTCAGACTCGCTTCTGAGGCCAAACCAGGGCAGTGACAGCAGGAAGGAAGGGGAGGAGTGGTTCTAGAATTCCTTGTGGCATGAGAGGCATGACGTGCCACACAACATGTCTCCTAATGCTGGGTGACTGTGAAAAAGCCTCTAACTATTTTATTATAAACCCCAGCAAATGCCAGGGCAACCTAATGACTTGGATTCTCCACAAAGAGAGAGCTTTTGGCACTGAAACAGAGACCTTCAATCCCCCTAAACTTAAAATGAGCCCTAAATTGGCATTTCAGCCCTCTTTCTTTGATTCTTTAGTGGTTTAACTTTGAAATGAAAACACACATTTCTTGGGGGATTTTTGTAAACTGGTTGCAAAGAGCAGATGACCAGTGTCTCCGGCTTCTGTGTGTTTAGACCCCGTCATCACAGCCTGTGTGTCCGTCCAAGTCTCACTGCAGGGACTCAGGCAAAAATAGTAAGTGAGGTCAGACCTCAAAGGAAAAAAAAGCCCTTGTTATCTAAACAGAAGGAATCAAATCATCTTTTAAGTCTAAGGTTAAGAAATGCCTTACTCCTACTTGGATCTGTGTTTGTGGATGAATTACTTAATCTTTCATTCATTGCTACATGGGCTCAGAATGTCCTCTGCAAGCCAGATGCCAGGGAGGATGAAATGGGGGTCTGGCCACAGCAGGTTTGCTGTGAGGCCAGTGGTGCTTGAGCTTCAGGGTACCTCACCACACTCCTGGTCTCTTCCAAGGCCAGAGGGGCCTTGGTGATGTGGCACACGGTCTTAGGATTTTATAAAACACTTATATGTAACACTTAAACATAAACACTCCCTCAAAAGGCTTTAACTTCCGTGAGACCTGAGTGCCCTCTAGTCCTTTCCCATGAGTAGCCTGGGTCTTGTGGGAGAGACATTCATGCAAACAAACGAATTCCCAAGCACATCAGAGGCACTAAGGTAGAAGTCAGGCAGGGCACAGTGGGACACAAAGGAGGGACCCCCGACCTGCTGAGAAGACTGTTCCTACATCTAGAGCTTGGGGCAGGGTTCCATCCTGTTTCCACGCCAACTGGGTGGTTTGCAATTCAACGCTGATCTAACTACCTGGAGTTAGTGTAGGACTCTACATGTTAAAGGTTTAGGCCTCCACAAGACTGCCCTGACAAGACACCAGCCACACTATGGGAGTCCCCAGGTCGTTGCACTTCTATCCAACTGGTTATAAATTCAAGGGTTCCTGTATTAGTCCATTCTTACACTGTTCTAAAGATATACTAGACACTGGGTAATTTATGAAGGAAAGAGGTCTAATTGACTCAAGTTCTACATGACTGGGGAGGCCTCGGGAAATCTATAATTATGGCGGAAGGAGAAGCAGGCATATCCTACCTGGTGGCAGATGAGAGAGAGAAAGAGACAGAGAGAGAGAGAGAGAGAGAGAGAGAGAGAGGTAAGAGCCCCTTATAAAACCATCAGAGGTAAGAGCCCCTTATAAAACCATCAGATCTCATGAGAACTCACTTGCTATCATGAGAACAGCATGGGGGAAGCTGCCCTCACAATCCAATCACCTCTCTCCCTCTACATGTGGGGGTCACAGGTCCCTCCCTAGACACATGGCGATTACGATTAAAGATGAGATTTGGGTGGGGACACAGAGCCAAACCACATCAGTTCCCATGACCCCCTCAGGTTTGATAATTTGCTAGAACAACTCACAGAACTCAGGCAAGCACTATACTTTATGATTACAGTTGTATTATAAGGGGGATACTTAGGGAAAGGTCTGGCAGGGAGTGCAGAGCTCCTGTGCCCCCTGCTGTGGAATGGGTGCATTGACCTCCTGTGGAATGGGGGTGCATCGACCTCCTGTGGAATGGGGGTGCATCGACCTCCTGTGGAATGGGGGTGCATCAGCCTCCTGTGGAATGGGGGTGCATCGGCCTCCTGTGGAATGGGGGTGCATCGGCCTGCTGTGGAATGGGGGTGCATCGACCTCCTGTGGAATGGGGGTGCATCGGCCTCCTGTGGAATGGGGGTGCATCGGCCTCATGTGGAATGGGCTGCATCGACCTCCTGTGGAATGGGGGTACATTGACCTCCTGTGGAATGGGGGTGCATTGACCTCTGCAGCACATCCATGTGTTCCCCAGCAGAAACCCCTGCCCTTTCCAGTCCTCCTCATCAAGTTGTGTGTGTTTGGCAGACAGAAGATCTGGGGTTCTTGAGCTGGAGCTCTGGCCCCTGGGTGACATCCCCTAAGCTCCTGGTAGCTACCAGTCCTGCTGGATGCTCTGCTCAAATCTTGGATTTGATTAAACTCAAGAAAAGTAGGTGGCTTGGAAAGTAAAACCTCAGGATTCCCCTCTCTTTGGCCACACTGAGCCTGAAAGCTGATACGGTTCTGCTGGGGTTGGTGAGGGCAGGAGACCTCTTGTGCTGTCACTTTCCTTGTCCCTCTCTAGTACTGAGAGGGGAATGTCTAGGCAGTTTCAGCTTGACCCGCGCTTGTATTCTCTCTCCCTGTCTCCTTCCCACCATCCACTGGCATTGGACAAGGGTGAGCTTTTGGTCCCCAATTGCCATATCCTCCTCCTCCGAGCAGCAGCAAGCCCACACCGTTGCTGTCAGAGGAAGAATTGAAGAGGCGGCTTTAATAGTGAGCCTCCTTCCACAGCACCCCATTCCCATGCCTGTGATCCTATCTTCCATACCTGAAGCATCCTTTTTTTAGTTTTTAAAATTAATTTTTTAATTTAGAGATGATTTTGATTCACATGCAATTGTAAGAAATGATACAGAGACCCTGTGGTGTACCCTTAACTCAGTTTTACCCAGTAGTAACATCTTGGACAACTATAGGAGAATATCACAACTAAGGCATTGAGATTGATGCAGGCAAAGCATAGAACATTTCCATCATCACAAAGAGCCCTTCTGTTGCCCCTTTGTAGCCACACTCATTTCTCTTCCATTCCTATCCCCTTCTTAACCCCTAGTAACCATTAAGCAGTCCTCCATTTCTGTGAAGAGAACCACTGTAAACACAGGTGCACAGGTTTTTGTGTGAACTTAAGTCTTTATTACTGTGGGATAAATAGAGGAATCCATTCCGTAAGATGTTCTCACATTCCCTCTGGAGGGCGGACACTTGGCAGAACCATGGCCAAGGTTAAGTACTTAGGAAAACAACAGGTAATACATTAAAAATGTAGATATTGCCCACTCAGACATTTATTTGCCTGTGTTAGAAAATATGATGAAGATATTTTTTCCAATTGCATATAATAAAAATACTATGTAAGCATAATTATAGAAAAAATCATTTGGCGTTTAGTACTACTTTCTAAGCACACATAGGCAGGAATAGATCCAAAATCCCTGG
>NW_012107808.1:1562359-1568374 GCF_000951045.1 Mandrillus leucophaeus | reverse complement strand
TCCTTCTCTCTCTTTCTCTATAACTCTGTTTGTCTATCTATCATCTCTGTCCATCTCTATCCGTCCATCTATTTGTCTATAACTATCTGTTAATATATCTGTCTATCATCTATCTCTGTCACTCTATCACTCTATCATCTACTTATCTATCATCTATCTATATAATCTACCACTATCTATCTATCTATCTATCTGTCTGTCTATCTGTCTATCTATCTATCTATCTATCTATCTATCTATCTATCTATCTATCTATCTGTCTAATCTATGAATCACTATTACTACAGCTATCTATCTATCTATCTATCTATCTATCTATCTATCTATCTATCTCTATATCTATCTATCATCTATGTAATCTATCTATTTTTTTCCAATTTGAAGGACTAAAGGAGCAGAGGGAGAATGCTCCAGTCACCCAGTGCCCACTAATCGCTGGGATAAGGACTATGCTGGGCAAGAACGCAGGCATAAATATGAGTGGGATTTCATCTCTGTGGAAACTCCTTCCAAAGGGGAAGTGGGTCTCCCTCTGGGTCTCTAACAGCCTCATCTCTGGAGATAGTGAGTGGCTTATGTCTTTCTTCCTTTCTTGGAGTCCTAATCCCTCAAGCATTTCTGGATACTGAGTTATTTGAGACCCAACACATCTAGCTCTTTCTCAGTTCTTTTAGAATTTCCTCTTTCCTTCAATTTTTTTAGAGACAATATGTGGATAGAAAGAGTACTGAAAAAGACTTAACTTTCTGGTCTCCTCACAGCCTCCCTTCCTGAATTGCAGGCAGTACAAAAGTCACATCCCAAAATGATCACAGGACCAACTGCTCAGAGAAAAGTGATAGTTCAGCATTTCTGCATGGTGGCCGTCACCAAGTGCAATTTATCCTTATGGTATTTATTTATTTTTGTTGAGGTATTATTGCATCTAGTAAAATACACAAGTCTCTCAAGTCCAAAGCTAGATGGATTTCTTGTATCAGTGTGTACGTTTGTAACCACTGTTCAGTCACGATATAGAACATCGTCATCATCCTGGATGGTCCCTCAGGCCCCTTCCTACTCAGTATGCACCCCCTCAAGGTTACCACTGTTCTGATTTCTGTATTCAGGCTGAGTTTTATACATTTAGGTTTAAACTATGGTTGAAAATTTATAGCAAAATGCATGCATAGCAACACATAAAAAAGGAAACATTTTAGAGAAATATAAAAATGTTAGATTTAGTATTTGATGAAGTAAAAAATCTGCAAATAGGTGAGCTGTGCCCACTAGGAACCCATGAGGCAACAATGAACTAGATGTACAGATAGGAGACCCTTGGTCCAAAGGTACACGGAAGGAAGACGTTTTCTAAATTACCTTTTGGGTGTGCACTTGTTATCCATATAATCCCCAAATGTCAGAGCTGGGAGAGAATGAAGTCAGCATCTAGGTTCATCTCCTTTCTTTATAGAGTGGGAAACCAAGACCCAGTGCAGCTACGACATTCACACAGGCCTCAGAGCATGTTAATGTCAGCACTGTGACATTACACTGTCCATCCTTCAACAGCAGGACATTGCAGTCTCTTCTGCTTACTTATCAAAGGGTTAAAATAAAACATCAGTAAAAAAATTGACAGACTTGGACTGTTATGGGCTGAATCGTTCTCCCCTGAAGTTCATAGGTTGAAGTCCTAACTCCGAGTACCTCAGAATGTGACTGTTTTTGGAAATGAGGCCTTTGAAGAGGCAATTAAGGGAAAATAAGGTCATGGGGTGGTACTAATTCAATAGAACCCATGGCCTTACAAGAAGAGGAGTTTGGAATCCAGACATAAATAGAAAGAAGACCATGTGAAGACGCAGCAGGAAGACGCCATCTACAAGCTAAGAAGAGAGGCCTTAGAGGAAGCCAGCCTTGCCAACACTTTGATTTCAAACTTCCAGCCTCCAGAACTGTAAGAAAAATACATTTGGGTTGTTTAAGCCACTCAGTCTGTGGTACTTTATTATAGCAACTCCAGAAAATGAATACACGGGCTGACAAAAGTAGCTGGTAACTATTTGCTTATTCTATCTGTTCAATCATACATTTACTGAGAACCTAATATGTGCCTGTTATTCTGGGAGATGTTGTGCTAAGGAATTTAAATATATTCACTCAATTAATCCTGAGCACAGACCTCTGAGGTAGGTATTGCTATACCCATTTTATAGATGAAGAAAGCAAGCAAGACAAACTGGGAGAATTAGTCAAACTGATACCCCAGCAGGTGGTAGAGTCACAGACATGTAAACATTTGCAGTGTGGCCTGACAGAGTCAGTTGTGGGAGACAGAAGTCAGTAGGGACATGGAAGAGAATAATTCTCCCAGAAAAGGAGTGGAGATTTAGGGAAGAGAAACTGAGGCTTGAAAAGTGAACAAGAGAGAAAGACTGAAGGTGGTGGTTAGTGGTATTTCAGTTTCAAGATATGCAAAGAGGCGTGAAACAACACGGCAATTTGGGAGAATTGTAAGTCGTTGTGCATTTGTTCAAGGAGAGGTGTTGAGTGAGAACACAGAGGCCAGATTACTAGGATCTTGGACGATGAACTACTCTGGATGGAAGTGATCCCCTGCGCACTGGAAGACCCTGAAGAGGGTTAAGTAAGAGTAATCAGATTTGAATTTTATAAAGTGTTCAAGGAAGTGTGGCAGGGACTGAGGTTAGAGGCACGCAGCCCATTTTCCAGGATGGCAGTGGTCTTGGCATGAGGAGGGCAGGCCAGAACAGTGGTCAGCATCTCACAGGGGATGAAGAAGAAGGAAAAGGTATCTGATGCTGAGAAAACAGAAAACGCAAGGCTCAGTTTGCAGCAGATGAAGGAGAGAACGGGTCCAGAATCATTCCCAGTGTTTTGGATGACTTGGCCAGGAGGCTGATGCCAGACAGCAGGAGGGTTACAGACAAAGGGGGCGCACACACTGGGACCCTGGGTCCCATCGTGCAGAGGCTGCTGGCTCTCTGGAACCTGAGCTCAGAAGAAGGATGGTCTAGAGGGGAGACAGGAGAGGCATCAGTGTAGAGGTGGGGACCCAAGCCAGGAGAGTGAGTAAGATCCCACAGAACGCAGAGGAAGTGCAGCAGAGAGTTGGGGCAAGTCGGGACAAAAATCTGGGTGGCCAGCAGCATCGAAGAGAGGTAGAGACAGTGGAAGCTGGAAGAAAAGTCTGGAAGGAATGATCTGATAAACAGGAGGAAACCAAGATATGAACAGTCTCACCAAAACCAAGGGAGATGTTGTTTGTAGGAGGGAGGTCTCTAATGTTAGCTGCTGTAAAGAGATGCCAGATGGTGAGGGCTGGACAGGTCTGAGCAGTGGCTCTATTGGAGAAAGTGAGCTGCGCACCCAGTTTCATCCTCAAAAAGAGTGTTTTGTCTTTTATGATTGACGTGATTCTCTGACTGATGCACCTAATTCAAACATGATTTTTTTTCCCACAAATGCACATAGAGCTTTGAATGTTACCCAGGTAAGCAGTGCAGCAGGCTGGCTGCAGGCTCACATGTTGACACTCAGGTCCCACATGAGTACACGAGTGTGACGCAGCATTTCAGAACAAGAAAAAACGTGAACGAAATGAAAGAAGGAACTCCAACTGTCAATTTGATACCCAGAATTTTAAAAGTCCCCAAATCTTATTAGAAATCAATAAAACTATGCCTAATTAGATGCAATCCATCTTTTCTTTTGAGAATGTAGGTTCACGGTCTTGTGGAACCAGTTCCTCCTGGTTTAAACAGAGTTATTGAAATGCAGGAAGGATGCTGGATGTCTGTGCTCCTTTTTTTCTGAAAGGAACCTCTCAGTCCCTGGGTGACCCTGTGCTAATGAGTCTCCACTGGTGAGTCATCTCCCAGTCTGGACTCAGAGATGCTATCAGTTTCATTAAAGTCCCCACAGTCACCTCGGCTTCTCCAGCCTGCAACAACTACAGGAAGGCCATTAGCTCAGCCATGTGCCCTCCCTCCCCACACCACCCCAACCTGTCCCTCCTCTAATGTAATATTTGCAGACATGCCTGGCATTCGTTCCTAAAATGTATTATTCTACACACAAACACCCTTTGATCAGCTTGACAGGAAAACCAGATGCATCACGTATGTATTTGGTTTAGCAAAGCTGTAACGGGAACAGATGTCTCTGCAAAGACTATTTCAGAATGACCCTGAATGTGTCCTCTTTTTTTTTTTTTCTTTTTCCTGCAGAGAAATTGTGGCCACATTTTAAATAATTCTTTCCAACTTGGAACTCTGCTGAGAGGTATCTCATTCATTCTCAGCCAGATTCCTGGCTCCTGGGCCGCAGTCCCGTGCAGGCTATAGGTTACTTGTTTGGAAGCATTTTCAGTGAGCGAGGCCAGTCTGTGCTGTCCAGCTGGCGGGAGAGCAGCTGTGGACACATGGGGGAAATTGCATGCTTCTCCCTGTAACTAAGATGAGCCTGAGTGTCTCTCTTTCCTCAGGCAGCCAAGCAAACCTTCTGCTAGACCACACAGGCCCCAGTCACACTTCCCTTGGGGCCCAAAGCACAGTTTTTTAGCTGCTGATAGGAAGAGTGTTTTTCTCTCTGGTTCTTTGAAGTCTGGAACCATGTGGCAGATGAAGTGGTCGCCTCAAGTGGGTCGCTGTTTGCTCTTCATGGCCTTCCACTGTGGAGCCATCCCAGGGGAGGCCCAAATGTGAGGCTACAGACTGGGCTGCCCATGAGAAAAATGAACTGTTGAAAGAGCTGGACCTATTTGATTTGAACATCTGTGCCATATCTTCCAGGATATTCTATCCTGTCTACGTTTTGCCATTGACATGCCTTAGGTTGAATGACATGATAGTGATAACAGATCATGAGATTTTTCTTTGTTATTTTTATGTTATGAATGGTTTATTGAAGTGCAGTTAATATCCTCACTTGCTCTGCCCTTCTCCTGCCAAAGATGATGTTCCTATCTCTGCCCTCAAACTTTCTAGGTGAGGACTCTAGAGGCTGTGTGAAATTCTGGGGACTGTGCATTTGGTGGAAAGAATATGGAATTTGAAACTATGTAGTTGTGGTTTCCAAGGGTGGCTTTACCTCTTACTAGTTGTACGGACTTAGGCAAGTCACTGAAATGTACTGAGCACCAGTTTCCTCATCTGGGAAATGGAGATAACTGTCTACCTTGAGAGATGACGTATTCAACAGCTCGGCATCACACCTGGGGCTTGGTAGACAATTCCTTCCCATAAGGCCCACCCCAGAGTTATGGGGTAGTCAAAGAGATGGACCCGAACTCCCTCCATGTGTGCAGGAGCTGCTGTCCTCCAGGGGCAGTCAGTCAACAGGGACTGGCTTTCAATCCAATTCAGTCGAGCAGTGGAAGCTGGACTTGTAAGATAACAGCAATTAACACGGAGGCGCTTATTATGTGCTCTGTTCAGACCTGACACACATTAACTCATTCAATGTTCACAGTAATCCTGTGAAGCAGGTCCTCTTATTATCCTTATTTCACATATAGAGGAACAGACTTTCAGAGCCATAACAACTGGTTCAAGTCCACATGATCAGTAAGCAGAGGGGCTCAGCATCACTCTCAGGCAGACTGTCTCCAGAGACCAAGCTCACAACCGCAATTCTAACTACCTCCCCTAAAATAATCTCTAAAACAATCTCAGACCTCAATTATCATTGCAGAATATATTACATTCCAGGGTGATCACCTGCTACACATAACAGATCTTGACCTTTTACCCAACAGTTCAGGACATGTAGTAGATCCTGCCCTCTGACCTCTCTTTCCAGCCTGTGCCCAGGGAATATATGCCTTTTTGCTGAAGCTGCAGGATGAAGGTGGTCCCACACTTCAATTTGGCTAGAAGACCGTCCTAAAAAATGAGAGAATGGCATAGCTTATATTGACAAGTGTTTTCTTTTTCCTTTTTCTTTTTTTTAATGCTATGCAGTTTTCATTTCTAAATCTTGCACCAAGAGCTGTAATTATAAGATGACCAT
>NW_012107808.1:1561489-1562179 GCF_000951045.1 Mandrillus leucophaeus | reverse complement strand
TTGGGGCAAGTCGGGACAAAAATCTGGGTGGCCAGCAGCATCGAAGAGAGGTAGAGACAGTGGAAGCTGGAAGAAAAGTCTGGAAGGAATGATCTCTGTCTCTTATACACATCTAGATGTGTATAAGAGACAGGTGCGTGTGTGTGCGTGCATGCGTGTGTGTGCAGATGTGTGTGTGTGTGTGTGTGTGTGGTTTAAAAAGGGATTCAATATAGAGCTCTTCCTGGTGCTGGCATGGCTTTGATCTTGAATGCCACCTGGCCCTAGTGAACGGGCCTCTCCCTTGATTTGGTTATCTCATACCCTGGATTTGGTTCTGTGGCATGTCCAGTCCTAGCCTCAGAGGCTTTGCTTTCTTACCCTTTAACATGGAGGAGGAAAGGAGTGTGTCACACTCTTTCAGCTGAAAGATTAGTGCACTCACAGGCCAAATACAGGTTCACAGTCCCTTTGTTCATAGTTTTAAAATCCAAAAAGCTCTGAAAACTAAAAACCTTCTTGTAACTCATACCTGACCTGAACATATTTGGCAGGAAAATCTGATATGAACTTCAGCTGTTTATGGTCCTTATTCCTTCCGGTTGGTATAGTATTCAAGCATCACGTATGTATTTGGTTTAGCAAAGCTGTAACGGGAACAGATGTCTCTGCAAAGACTATTTCAGAATGACCCTGAATGTGTCCTCTTTT
>NW_012107808.1:1528885-1561439 GCF_000951045.1 Mandrillus leucophaeus | reverse complement strand
TGAACTTCAGCTGTTTATGGTCCTTATTCCTTCCGGTTGGTATAGTATTCATATATTTTGCTGCATAAATATTAATTTATTTGATTATATGGGCTGCTGTCCTGGCCCCTCTGAGCCTGTTACATAATATATTACATACACACCATATTACTTTTTTAAAATCTAAAAATATTCTGGATTTCATAATACATCTGGCTGCAAGTATTTTGGATAAGGGACGAAGGGTCTGTGATCTCATTTAATCCTTGCCAACTCTCTTGTGAAATAACCATTATATCCATATTGAGATGAGAAAGCTGATATTAGAAAGACTGGTTAATTTGTCCCGGGTCTCAGAACAATTATGAGGAAGATCAAGGATTAAATATGTGCTTTTCAGATTTCAAAATGCATACCTTGCCCACACTCCACGTGGTTGGTCTTCCTAGCTTCTTTAGGCAGGTAAGCCCTAGGTGTGAATAATGAAGGCAAGACAGAAACAGGACCATGAGCAAGAACATGGGCCTGCCTTAGAACCTTGCTGCTCAGAGAGTAATCCATGGACCAGCCGTGTTGTCTGAGCATTTCGTTAAAAACACAGAATCTTGGGGCACATTCAGGACCTACTGAAACAGAACGTGCATTTTATCCAACATCCCCCACTTCCAGGATTTCATTTGCACATTCAAATATGAGGAGTCTTTGGCTAGATGTTTGGAGGAGGAAGATAACCCATGCTATTCTAAAAAGGGCTCCAAATGCCAGAGTTGTCATCTTTTGCCAGGATCATGCTAGAGGTTAGAGACTCTGCTGGAAGCAAATTTGGAGGGAGTGGAAGGTAATGATTCCCAGTCCAACAGTGATTACCAAAGAGAGCTATGTGCCCATGAAGAGAACATCATTGTACATTCGATCTAAGAGAATAACCCATTGCCTCAACAATTGATTTCCCAAACTAGTGCTATTTTTTTTGTTTATGAAAGCACATCCTATAACTGTACATTTATCTTTGGGAAAACTCCGGTAACTGTTCTACTAAAAAATGTATCAAATCAATCAGAATCATAATGATTAATTATGTGTTCATTAATGGTATGGCCCCAGAGAAGGGTTTCTTCAGTTTCACCACTGGCATTATGGACTGGATAAGTCTTGGTTGTGGGGGCTGTCCTGTGTAACATGGGATGTTTAGCAGCATCAGTATCCTCTATCTTCTAAATGCCAGTAGCAACCCCCACTCCTGGTCATGAAAATAATAAATGTTTCCAGCCATTGCCAAATGTCACTGGAGAGTGGGAGGGGGTTGAAGGAAGGAGGATATCACTCTCAGTTGAGAACCACTGCTCTAGAACATTTTTGAATTCACTCTTTTCTACCTGGTAGTTCATAGAGCTCAAGACTTGACTTCCTGATCATCGGTCAAGTAATCAACACTTAGCTGTTATTAAGAGGGGTTCTTCAGACAGAAGGTTTTTGAGTGAATGGACAATAGACAATACACATATCTGATATGGTGATTGGATTGAGGACAGTGCCTTTGAGAAGAATCCTTGTCACGTGGATATCAATTCTCTTAGCCAACCGTATTCAGGAGTTGTTTATGAACTGTGAAACTTGATCTGCTCACTTTGGAGTTCTTGCCTATGTGGATGTGCGGAGTTCTTTTTTAATGATAAATTTTACATTTGTTGAAATGTATGAAGTATGAGAAGCTGGGGCTGAGAGTCAGGCTCCTTGAATACAACTCCCAATGAAAAGCAGGAGGCAAGGCTGCCCACACTTTATAGGATGCAGAGGAGGCAGCCTGCACATCGCTGATGGGACAGAGCTGAAGCATGTGGGTTCTGTCTTCTGCCTCAGCACAGTGATTCTGGCTAATAGAGATTGTGCATGGTTGGCAGCTCTCAAATGTCTACTGGTGAAGTCCCTGGGAAAGTACGTTCTTTATTTTCCTTCAGAGACTATAAAATGAGAAGGGCAAGATTCTAAAGAACCCCCAAACGTATTATTTCTGGGCAGAAACATTTTCCTGCCACTTCAACAGTTCCTGTTAACCAACCGTACTAGCTAGAGGTGGCATGAAGAGGAACAATAGCGGGGCCGACACATTAGCAGCAGATCAATTTACACACTGAGAGCATCAGCAACAATGGTGGAAAAGAAATCTCTAAGACAAATCCGTTAGGAATCACCATGCCTATAGACACCCTATAATCACACTGGATGGGATCATCAAGTCAAATGCAATTCTGATTGTTCTCTGCAAAATGAGTGTCTCACTCTTCCAGATTCCTACTTAAATCAGGGCAGGTTAACTTGGGTGACATATTCAAGGACATATAACCAGTACCCCGACCTTCCTTCTTAAGGAAGAGAGAAAACGCCATTGCTTCTCCCCATGGAACTCAGTCTAAGGAGCTCATATGCTGTATAACTACGTTCCAAGTGATGCCAAGCACATAGCTCATGTATAACCAATTAGCTGTGTGGATGCTACAGTACTGATCAGAAGTTTAGGGGATGCTGTGATGCTCCCACCATCTCATCCCTTCTCTTTCTTCTCCTTACTGTCTGCTTAGTTGCATATTACTTTGCACTGCGTGGATTTGCTTCCCTCTTGCCCCCATCACCAGGCAGAGTTACACCATTTGTGTTTCCTCCATTCTGGGTTCTCTATTTCTCTTTAGGTTGAACTTGCCTTTCATAGCCACTCCTTCCACTGCCACCCAGAGAAGGTCTCAGGCTGCCCAGCCTGGTCCAGGGTATTGCTACTCAGAGCATGGTTGATGGGTCTGCTTGTTACAGAAATTAATACAGAAATTAAGAGTAAGCTGTTTGAAACTTTTAATAGCAAACTGACAGAGCAATTTTATAATCTAATACTAATATTAATCTAATATATTAATTAATATAAATCTAATATAATAATACAAACCTGACTTTTGTATTTCATTTCATTTATTTTTCTTTCTTTTGGTAATTCATTTGAAATATATTTTTCAAATTTTGGCCTTCTAAGGACTAAGGACAAACTTGCTCTCTCTACATGTGATTTGAGAAGCATGGGTCTGGGGACCCCATCTGGTTGCCAGACCAAAGTGACTTTATCCTTCATCCCTCATCTTATCTCTCTAGTCATTTCCTAGCACCCTGGCCACAGAATGACTGAAGCCACTGTTCAGAGGGGCTAGCATCACTGATCTCTCATAGTAAATGCAGTATGTTTCAGATTAGTGCTGCTCAGGTTCTGTGATGAGGCTGAGCTTGTTACCCTTGTGGTGAAAGATGAAGGGAATCATCTTCTTAGAAGAGGATGGGAAGAGAGTTGGTTCTTTTTGATCTGCTTTATTGCTATCCATTCCGATCGGCAGAAGAGCTGCTGAACCAATCCTGTGCTTTTGCGAGGAGGAACCGTCATAGATATTTATCCCTTTCATAGTCTTCGCTCACTGGGGGGAAGTTACAGGTGCACTTAATGAGGTACCCCACAGACCAGCAGATCTCATGGAATGGAAATGGCAAAAATAATATGAATATGCAAATGGGAACAGTCAGAAATGTCAGATTACACATCAAAATGAGGATTTTGTGTAAATGTTGAAGTTTTTGTGAAAAATAAACACAAGGAAAAACTGATAATATGAAAAATAAACATGTTCAAAACTTTTTAATAGAATTTTCAGTATAACACCTATCAAGATACTTTGGGAGGCTGAAGTGGGAGGATTGCTTGATGCCAGGAATTCAAGACCAGTCTGGGCAACATAGCAAGACCTCGTCTCTACAAAAATTTAAAAATTAGCTGAGCATGGGGGCACAGCTGTGGTCTGAGCTACTTTGGAGGCTGAGGTGGGAGGATTGCTTGGGCCCAGAACTTTGAGGTTACAGTGAGCTGTGATCATGTCACTGTGCTCCAGCTTGTGCAACAGAGTGAGACTCCTTCTAAAAAAAAAAAAAAGATACTTTTTGAAGGAATTCCCTAGGAAGATCCTAGCTGAACAGTTAGTGGGTGGAATAAAAGAAACAGCAGGGGTTTAGAAGTGACAGCTTGACACTCCCTGTCCATGTGAACCTGGAAAAGTCAGATTATTTATGTCTCTATTTCCTCATCTGTGAAATGGGGATTCTAATGCCCTCTACTTCATGGTTGACGTGAGGATTGAATAAGTTAATACAAACACGTAAATTACTTAAAACAGTGCTCATACTTAAGGCGGGCGTGTTACTTACAGGCTGAGCTTCAATTATCCAATCTGTAAAGTGGAGAAAATGAGACTCTTGAACTCAAGGGTTATCCTCGAAGAACACCTGATACAGTCCAGCTACAGTTTTCTTTTCTCCAAATAATTCCTAAGAGTCTTCAGGTGCTGTGGATTTGCCTGATTTCTGTATGAGTTGCTCCTCAGGTTCAGCCAGCAAGTGCTATCAAATTGCTTTCATTTTTCCAAAGTGAATTAAAACCAATGGAGGTTCCTAATAAGCCCATTCATTCCATCATTTATTCAACAGGTACTTCGAAGGCCTACCCTGTGCCAGCCACTGTTCTAGATACCTGAGATTTATTAGTGAGCAAACAAGGATTCCTACCTCCAAGGAGCATACATTCTGGGGGAAGGGAGTGATCAGATCAGAAACGGAACCCAACTTATACTTAAATTATATAGCATGCTAGAAAGCGGTAAGCTCTGTGTTAAAAAGAAAAGGTAGACCTGGGTAAGAGGGTAGGAATGAAATGCAGAGGGTAGGGGAATGAGGCAGTTGCTGCAGGTATTTAATAGGGTCCTTGGGGTGGGCCATGTGTGGAAAGTGTGATGGAAACAAACTCTTGAAGGAAGTGGGGAATTAGCAAGTGCAATCTTGTGGAAAGCGCTCCCAACAGGAGAAACAGCAGAGCAAAGGCCTTGAGGTGGGAGCACATCTGTTGTGTTCAAGGGACAGCAAGGAGACCAATTTGACTGTAGTGGAGTGGGTGGCTGAGGTGAATTGTCTAAAACCCAATACCAGGCTCTCTAGTGCTCTTCCTCCCTTGGATTCTCCATAAACTCTGGGGCTCCGGAAGTCCTGATGAAACTTCTGCCATGGGCAGCAACCTATTGTCTGACATTTTGGTGAGGCCCTTCCTGCCCTCTGCAATTTAATGATCCTGTGCTGTTCTACAGCAGTGCAGATAAAGCCGCTGGTTCAGGCAACATCAATGGCTGTCTCACTGTCTCCTATTGAAGCTGGAAAATTCCCGTTACTCTAAGTCTAGCTTGGCCTCTCAAGTAGCCTCTTCACAAAGAGCCAGACAGGATGTAGATTCCTGTCCTCGCAGAATCCAGAGCCATATCGCTTTCTCTAGTCTTAGGGGTCCATGCCCTTGTTGGCAAGCTTTCCTTTGCCATTCTTGAAAGATGAAGGATCCTGCACCTCCATTTCTCAGAGAAGCTCCACTGCTTCCATGAGTCTGGGCCAGGAGTTCCAGATTGATAGCTGGTGTTACTTGCCAAGATATTGTGTTTGTGAGGCAGAATATTACTGAAAATAAGAAAAGGTTGGCTGAAGATACAACATTTCAGTTAGACAGGAGGAGTAAGATCAGCAGATCTACTGTACAACATGGTGACTACAGTTAATAACTATGTATTGCATGCTAGAAAATTGCTAAGAGAGTAGATTTTAAGTGTTTTTACTACCAAAAAATGATAAGTATTTGAGGTAGTGAATATGTTAATTAGCTTACTTTAGCTATTTCAGGATGTATACATATTTCCAAACATCATGTTTTAAGTAATAAATATATACTTTTTTTTTGTCAATTGAAAAAATACATTTAAAACATCTTTTTGGAAAAGGATTTGATGGTGCTTGATGGGCAAGCACTCGTCCTCCTGGGGCAGGCAGGCCTGCAAGGGGCTATTCTCTGCACACCTTCATGGCTATGGACAGTCGCAGGTCCGGAATCATGAGAGGCTGCCCACTTTCCCATGGGGACTGGGGTGTGATATCTCAGATTGTTCAACTCTCCCTAGAGGCTCTCACTCATGTCTTCTACTGAAATAAAATACAACGATTAAATGAAATAAGACAGAAGATATGTGGCTGGTGGATGGCCCTGTCTTCTTTGAAATCATGGCCTTTTTCTCTGTAGAAGAGGGCTGTGGATCATGAGGATTCTGGGGAAGTCTCCTCCTCCAGCACCACCATTTTACGGTTAGGGACCGTGAAACATAGAGATCAGCTGCCTTTGTCTGTGGTCCCTCAGTTGGTGGCCAAGCTGGGAACAGAGTCCAAGCCTCCTGCCTTCCAGCCCAGAACTCGTTTCAGAATATTGCAACTCCAAGACTCACTTTTTACCTCAAGAATTTTACTGTTAATTTGTTTTTCTTCTTATCCCATTAGCAGATGTAGTGTTTCCCCTCCAGCTTTCCTGTCAACTCAAGGCCAAACAGTTCCTTCCACATTCAAAATAAGTCACATATTTGCTACTATCTATGAGGTCCTGTGCGAGAGCTCGGGGAACATTAAGGGTGAATAAAAAAGAAATCTAAGTTCTCAAGACATGTACATTTTAGCGGGAGAGACATGAATAACACACATAAACATACAGCAACGTGCTGGGGATAATGCTAGGGGATGTTGAGGTTGTAAAGTTCAAGGATAGGAAAATTTTACTAAAAGAGAAAGGAGAGAGAAAAGTGAGCTGGTAGCGGGCCAAGCCAGGTTTTCATCTAACGACTCCACTTATGAATAAAAAGCTCTGTTTGGAAACTCCTCTTGTCATTAGGAATTATCAACACTCTGGGTTTCCATGTTGGTGGGAAAAGCTGTGGCTGTCACAGGAATAGGGTGTGGATATTTAAAAATGACAGCCTGAAGAAAGCGTCTCTGTTTTCCATGCAATCACCATTTTGGGTTCTAAACAGGAGCTCCACATTGCCTGTAAGTTCATCTTTCTCCTTGAAGTTACTCTTCATAAATTTTCTGAGGGCCTCCTCTTTTGAATATATGAGGTGTCTATCAAGGCAGCACAGACAGGACCACCTGAATTTGCAACATAGAACAGAACAAACAAAAAGTTACGTTTCAGATGAACTAGAAAATTTATCCAATGGAACATTTATGCTTTACATAAAATGTAATATTCTAACACACATGGCCCTACATTGTAAAATAGATAAAATGTTTCCAGGATGAATTAAATAGGATTTCCTCTGTGTTCCCACAGTATCTGTGCATGCCTCTATTACTCAGTGATAATTTACCCAGTGTTTATTTAACAGCTACTATGGTAATAGGTAGTATAGTAGACATTGAGGTATAGAGACTTAATGAGAAATTGACATGGTATTCTCATTAGTACTGAATATAAAATTGTAACCATAATTATAAGGTGCTGTGGGAAGTGTAACAAACCCTAAAAATATAAGTGGCTCAACACAATAGAAGTTCATTTTTAACACCCATGAAGTCTAAAATGTGTTTCTAATTAGTAGGAGACTCTCCTTTAATTAGTAATTCAGAGATCCAGTTTTCTTTCCCATCCAGTGACTCCATTATCTTCAATATCTGGCTTCCAAGTTTATCTGGAGTATCAAGAAATGGACAGTAGAGAGGAGAGAGCGCATCTTCCTCAGAATTCCCTTGGCTTAGAAGTAGCCACTCGTCTCTGTTCATAATCCATTGATTACTTTTAGCTACTAGAGAAGCTGGGGAACGAAGTCCCTGGCTAGGCTTTGATTGTTTTTGGCCTTCCAACAACAGCTCTATGCTATGCAAAGGGAGCAAGAATCTTTGATGGCCACCTACCGCCCATGCTGCTGTCTTGAGTTTGGTTTGTATAGAAGTTGTGGGGTCCAGCTTCCTGTGTGACTGGGGGATAGCCCCATAACTAAGTTCTGGCCAATGGGATAAATGGGGAAGTGTTGAGGAGCCACCTTCAAGAAATACCTTAATATCAGCTATGGCTCTGTTGTCCCTTTCTTCTTGATTCGTCTCTACTCTGTTGGGAGTGACAGCTGGAGCCACAGCCGCCATCTTGGATGCTGTGAGGTTGAGGACCACATCCAGGATGGTAGTGGTAGAGAGGAAAGTTCAAAAATGCCTGAGGCTGTGAAAGTGTTTGGAGCGGAGCAAATGACCTGGACTACCCCTCTCAGATTTTATGCGAGGAAGAAATAAATTTCAATCTTTTTACAACATATGTGACTGTGGGATTTGCTAATTCCAACTGAACCTAATCTTGAGTGATTTAGAGGGTAATGTTTGTAAAAGGCTTGGAATTATATTGCGCTTGGAGTTACATAGGAGTTCTGAAAGTGTTAAGAATCTGATGTTGCTGTGATGTAAGGCACATGGCCTAAGGCAGGGGAAGGCAAACATTTTCCATAAAGGGCCAGCTAGTGAATATTTTAGAACTTGCAGGCCATATGATCTCTGTAGCAATTACTCAACTCTGCTGTTGTGCTGTGAAAGCAGCCATAGAAAATGGTGTAATGGAATGGGAGTAGCTGTGTTCCAATAAAACTTTATTTTTAAAAATAGATGGAGAGCCAGATTTGGTCTTTGAGAATAATCACATGGTATTGTTTCATCTTTGATCATTTGTTTATGAACCCCTCAAAACCTTGTGTGACTTTTTTTTTTCTAGTTATACATACTACATACAGGTATGTGACATGGTGTCAGGAAGACAGTAAAGGTTCGACTGGCATCTGTGTCTGGTCAGATGTGTGGGCTAACCCAACCCTCCAGCTGTGCTTACTTCCACCTACTCTAGGTGTTGAGGGGGATAAACATCTAATTTCCTCCTACTGACAGCTTCCAATTTTGACCTTTAATAGGAGCTTTCAGCGTTTTAAGCAAAAGAGGAGACTAGTAGTGGAATGTTTCTAGAAGCTTGAAGTCAATAAAGGTGGGAAGTTTTTGGCCGGGCGCGGTGGCTCACAGCTGAGTCCCAGCACTTTGGGAGGCCAAGGCGGGTGGATCACTTGAGTCCAGGAGTTCGAGACCAGCCTGGCCAATAGGGAAAAATCCTCTCTACCAAAAAAATACAAAAAATATCCAGGCATGGTCGCACATGCCTGTAGTCCCAGCTACTCTGGAAGCTGAGGTGGGAAGATAGCTTGAGCCTGGGAGGTGGAGGCTGCGGTGAGCTGAGATTGTGCCACTGTGCTCCAGCCTGGGTGGCAGAGCCAGACCCTGTAGGAAATTTTTATCATTAGATATCTGAGCTTTTTGGAATTTCTCTCTACTTATAGACCTGAATCGATTTGAGAGATCTCTTTATCTTCTCTAATAGAGCATTATTATATAAAAAAAGAAAATGTTGCAGTATTTTGGGGTATGCATTCATGATGAAAAGTACTTTGAAATAAGGGTAGGTGCTCTTATTTGATTTTTCACTTTGCTGGGGCAAAGTGGCCGGGAAAACCAGTTATTCCTTCTAAGCCTTAACATAGTCATCTTTAAAATGGTGACAGTGCTATCAATTTGAGAACTTTGCTGTAAGAATTTAAGTAAATCAAGACTACAAAGTGTCTTTGTGATAAACAGGGTCTAAATATGTCCTTGTGACTCAGTGGGTTTTGCAAAGAAATTACATGAGTTTATTCCTCAACACCAAATCACAAATGAGAAATGATTTGGTTCATCTGTTTCACTCAAACTAGTGAGAGGCATTTATTTAACAAACATTTATTAAATTCTTCCCATCTGCCGGATGGTATAATAGAGATTTGAGTTGATTCCTAAAGTGTGGAATCTGATACTATTGGTAGCATCTCACGGGACTCTTTGTACGAGCTGTAGGAAGATGTTCGTATGAGTTTGTACATCTTCGGGTCGTGGCTAATTGCTCTGGAATAAACGTCTAAGAAAACACAGAAGAAAGACATTCTAAAAGGTGAAGAGGGAAAATTGACCTTTGAAAATACATTAGGTTTTATGCAGGAAATAATTCAGATCCTTGATCTATGGTCAGGAACCACACAGACAGGAAGCAACAATGTTAGGAATTCAAATGCTTAAACAAAATGGGTCTAAGTAAATCAAAATGGAGTATTTCTCAAATGATCTAGAATGCCTTATATTGGGGTTGAAACAAACGTTGGAGAACTGGAAAGGGTAGAGACTCTGCAGATGTTTTCCACAGACTCAGTATACATTAAAGAGCTGAGCAAAGCCTAAGATTCAGGAAATGCTCAGATAAATAGGAAAATTGTTAAGTAGAGAAAAGTCTGTTTGCTTTCCCGACACCCTCTCTCGTCTAAATCAATTATGAACATTCATCTAACCCATGCATATAGGTCATAGAAACTGACACTGCTTAGAACTCTGAGAAGGTCTGGAAGCTGAGAACTATTAACTAAGCTTTTATCATTGTTATGCTTCTTTTTTTTCCTTCTAAGCTTTTATTGAGAAAATTTCCCCAAAGCTGTAATTACGCTGAACAATGACAGAACTTATTTAATGAAGCAGAGAGCAGAAACTTTTTGAGACAGCAAAATTTGCAACCAATGAAATATTAATGAGATATAGTTTGTCTCAGAATCCTTTGTTCACATTCTGTTTGTCTCATACTTGCATTTAATCTACAAAGTTCAATCATTATTTATATTAGAATTAGTGAAATAAAAATGTATGAATTATTTCATGATTTTCCCAAGAGCAATTTTTCTGTCCCAGTTAAGAATATGAATGGAAAAGAGGTTTAAAATCACTGTAAAGGACCATACATTTCTAGATTATTAAAACGGATGCTATAAAATTGTCACCACAATGAGGACAATCTTTATTCCTTGCTTTTTCCAGTTGTTGATTTCTATGAAAAAGTTTTTATCTGTTAGTTGTAGAATACATACATTTTGTTATCTATTTTATGCGTAGCATCTCAGTCGAGTCCTGTTTCATAAATTGACCAGGTAGTTAATTACATGGAGTATGATATGTTGGGGTGCAAATTCCCCTTTATTTTAGTTCTACAAATACTATGCATAAAACCCAAACTTTCTTACCTTAGGGTGATTTGAAGAATTTTAAGTAACAAAAAGTACTTTAAAAAAAGTACAGTGAACAAATATCATATGAGTAGACTATGCATAGTAACTAAGAATTGATGACAAAGGGTATATCAAACCATCAGGTGCACAGGTTTCCTGGATTCCATGTGGATACCAAGGCGGGAATTCTGTCTTGTCTTCCATAAGTTCATAAAAGAATGTCTGGCATAGAACAAGAAATTGAAAAAGTATTCTTAATGATAGGACTATTTCCTATAACTCTGGGGTTTTAAAAGGGGCCCTCTGCCAAATCACTCTTCCAATCTTGCAAATTTCCATATTAAATCTCTGTGTATCATTGTATGGTTATTTTTGTTATACTTGGATTTGTCCACTGGAAATATTCATCCTTAACTGTGGCAAGCAATATTCCAACGTGACCATTAGCAACACACTAGAAAAGTAGTTGAAGCTGGTGGGGTGCGGTGGCTCACACCTGTAATCCCAGCACTTTGGGAGGCGAAGGCGGGTGAATCACAAGGTCAGGAGATGGAGACCATCCTGGCTAACACAGTGAAACCCCATCTCTACTAAAGATACAAAAAACTAGCCGGGCGAGGTGGCGGCGCCTGTAGTCCCAGCTACTTGGGAGGCTGAGGCAGGAGAATGGCGTGAACCCGGGAGGCGGAGCTTGCAGTGAGCTGAGATCCGGCCACTGCACTCCAGCCTGGGCGACAGTGCAAGATTCTGTCTCAAAAAAGAAAAAAGGTAGCAGCCACACTAGCCACTCACCACTGACAAAATAAATAAAACTAAACAATAATGGCTGAAAAACAAAGACAACTGGAATCATGTTTAACCAGCCTGAGCACTGAGGGACAGCAATGGAATCTAGAGCTTCAAGAATATTTCTGAAATGTTTTCAAAAAATGAAAAGGCAAGATTTGTTCATTTTGTCTCATTAGATACAAATGGACATAATCAGTTACAATCACAATGCTGTTGTGTACGATGCCACTGTGTACAGTACAGTACAATAGGGTACTTTGTTTTGAACTTAAAAAAATATCGTCATAATCTTTCATTGTGCTCCTGGTGTTAACTTCTTACTGTTTCCCTTGCTCACTATATTGAAGTAATGTAATTTCTAATGGAAGCTAAGCCTAGAATTTGATATGGGACAAATCAGATGAATTTCTGAATTTATACCTTCATCAGTTTTGCTCATTTTGTCTTTCCATCTTTTTTCTAAAGCTATTTACGCACCATTTCCTTAAAAATTCTTCAAGTTCCTCTCTGCTAACCAATTCTTCTAATATCTGCTTCGAAACTCGCTTTTTGAAATACTTCAGTCCAATTTAATTTAAGGAATTGATTGTGTGCCCACTACGTGCCAGGCATTTTGCTGGGCACTGAGGTTAGAGTATGAAACAAAGCAGCTATGATTTCTGCTTTCATGGAGTTAGAAAACATTCTTCTAAGGCCTGGGATCAAGTTCAGAACAGTCACTTACCTACATAGCGAGATTATTACCAGGATCAAATGAGTTTTGAAACAAAACAGCAAAAAGCATTAATAAAATGAGTAGGAATAGAAACGTATTTCCTTAACACAGTAAAGATTCAAATCCATAGGAGAATATTCTGAACAACTTTATCCCAATAAATTTGAAAACTTAAATAAAACTGATAATTTTCTAGAAAAAAGCATACGTTTATTTTTAAAAGAGAAGAAAACTGAGTAAACTAATAACTGTTAATTAAATTGGGTAATCAAATTAGGTTACCGTAATTATGCAATCAAAGGTTTCCTTAGCAAGTGATGCCAGGCTTCCCTGGTTTTCAGGTGACTTTTATGAACTCTTCAGGGAATAGGTGACTCCCGTGCTAAAGCAACTGATTTGAGAGTAGCAAAACAGAAGTTCCCTAACTTATTTTGTGAGCCAATGTAATTTCAGCACCAAACCAAGAACAGAAAATTGTGATCAACTGCTTATGTTAAAAATCCTCAATACTATGTTAACAAATACAATCTATTAATGTACACTGCCGCATTCACCTTCTTATCTTTGAGCTGCTGTTGTTTCCTTATCTGATTGTGGACAAAATGCATACTTCACACGATTGTCATAAAAATCACACAAAATACTGCCAGTGAAAGTACTTAAGAATCTGCAAGTTGTTACTGCCTTTTAATTACTGAGCTTGCCTGGTTGGCTAAGAAAGACAAAGCACAGTGAAAAACAAAATCCAGACTGCTTTAAAGCAAGACAAAACAAAAACTGGTAGAAAACAGGAAATGATGTCAGGCATCAAACCTTGGCATCCTTTCCATGTTTAGAGCCATTTCCCATAAAGGAATATATATAACCGAGTGACTGGCAAACCGCAGGAAAGCTTCCATTTCCTTCCCTTCCCCACTTAACTCCACTTAGTGCTCAGCAGTGGTTCCTCTGAGGCACTGCAAGGACCCATACAGGGGATTTGCCCTGAGGTTCATGGTTATTATCCTTGAAGTTGAAGAGGGCATGGGAGATGTTACTGTGTTTCCTTAGAGCGGGTTTCTGCAGTTAGGCATCACCTCCACTCAACCCTCCAGCCTCTCAGAGCGCAGTGACAGCTCTGCCAGCAAGAATGCAAACAGCAACCCACATCAAGTGAGCCCTTTGGGCTCTGCAGGAATTCTGACGCAGCTAAAGGGACAATATGTTACCAACTGCCCCCTGCCCTCCTCCTGCGTAAATCATTAATATATGTTTCCATTTTTTTCCAACCAGAAGAGGGATTACAAGTTTCTAGCACAAACTAATGTCTATCTTGATAACCAGAGTCTTTTTTGTTTTTGTAAGAACACTTAACTTGAGATTTACTCTCAACACATTTTTAAGTGTACAATATAGTATTATTAACTATAGGCACAATATTAATAGCAGATCTCTAGAACTTAGTTATCTTGTATAAATGAAACTTTATATCCATTGAACAGCAACTCCTCATTTGCCCCCAAATCCCTAGCGACCACCATGCTACTCTCTGCTTCTGTGACTTCGACTGTTTTGGCTGCCTCCTATCTGTCGAAATTATATGGTATTTGCCTTTCTGTGACTGGCTTATTTTACTTGGCATAATGTCTTCCAGGTTCATCCATGTTGTTGCATGTGATAAGATTCCCTTCTTTTTCAAAGCTGAATAATATCCCATTGTATGTATACATCACATTTTCATTGTTCATTATCCATTGTTGGACATCACTAATCATCAGGGAAATGCAAATCAAAATCATGAGATAGCATCTCACACCTATTAGGGTGGCTAGTCTAAAACAAAAAACAAAAAACAAAAAACAAACAAACAAAAACCAAAAGATGGTGCTATGGTTTAAATGTGTCCCTCAAAGTACATGTGTTGAAAATGTGATACCTATTGTGAAGGTGTTGGGAGATGGACTCTTTAAGAGATGTTGAAAGCCATTATCATGAGAGTGGGTTCCTTATAAAAGGATGAGCTCAGGCCCCTCTTTCTCTCTCTGTCACCACCTCTTTGCCCTTCTAGAATAAGATGATGCAGAAAGAAGGCCCTCACAAGAGGCTGGCACCTGATCTTGGACTTTCCAGCCTCCAGAACTGTGAGACATAAATTTCTGTTCTTTATTAATTACTCAGCCTGAGACATTCTGTTATAGGACCACAAAACAGACTAGGACAATTGGCAAGGATATGGAGAAATTGGAAAATTTGTTCACTGTTGGTGGAAATATAAAATGGTTCAGCCATTACGGAAAGCAGTATGGAGGTTCTTTAAAAATAAAAATAGAATTACCATATATTCCAGAAATCCCACTTCTGGGTATATAACTAATAGACATGAAATCAGGATCTTAAAGAAATATTTGTATGATATCTGCACTCTTATGTTCACTGCTACATTATGTACAATAGGCAAAATATGGCCACCTCTGAATTAGTGCTGAAAGCTTACTTTAATCTTTTCTTCCAGATCTGGGGTATTTCAATTCAAGTCTCAAGAACAGGGATCTGCTTTTCCTGTATCTGACTGTGCCTTTAACTGGCTGTACAACCTTGGAAATCGTCCTTTCCATGCTGCAATTTCTTCAATGAGGAAACAAGCATAGTCATGGGTAGGTGACCTTTGGCATCTTGTCCCATAAATATATCTTCTCCAACATCATGCAGGCTGGAGCCATCACAGGTACCTGAGAACCATGTTGCTACCTTGCCTGGGGACAGGTATTCAGGGATGTGTGCAATCTTCTATTCCAGAGCAAGGTAGCTAGTTCCACTGCTGCTTACTGCTCTGTGATGTTCCTAAGTGGGGTTGAAGCAACTTTTATATAGAACATGTTTTAATTCTACTGGCTTTAATAAAGGTAATTTCCCAGATGGAGCAGGATTGAATTGTTTGGTGGACACAGTTTCCATGCCACAACATACACTCACCCATGATCTCCTTCACAAGAAAATGAGAATGCATCATTGTTCTTTTGCACTCAAAAGCATTGGCAATCGGCACTCCTGTCTGTCACAGTGACATGGATTGACCTACCTTCCGCACTCTATGTGACTCCTAAGAACCATGGGACAGAAATTGCAGTGGTCGAGAGGTCTCATGACATTCAGCTAGCCCATTCATCAAGGTCTCCACTTGTTTGCAAATTACACCCTGTTGTTCTCATCAAATGAGCCAGTGACTTCAGGACATGCATGGTTTTTGCTTTAAAATACAAATTGAAAATGGCAGAAGGGATCTTGTCAGACAAGACAGTAATGAAAAATTTGAAATATTCTGTGAAATAGAATGTTGTACCATTTCATTAACATTTAGTGAACTAATTCCAGTATAGACATTTATAGGTAGTAAACATTTTTATTACTGATTTTTATCTTTTATGAGTTTAAATTGATCTAAATTTCTCAAAGAAAGGCTAAGAATAAAGAAAAGAGCAGGCAGTAGAGGCATGTGAGAGGAGTTGCTCGTACTAATTCTGAAAATGGGTTATCACCTTCATTTGTGTAGTCCTGCATATAAACATAGAAAGATTTACCAAAAAACAATTTTCATGATGATTTTAAAATATCTTGAAGCAAAAACACAGCCATCAATTTTCATAACATTTTTGTGTGATTAGATAGTTAAACAGCATGAGGAGAAAGTGGTACATTTGGATTCGAAGAAAGAATAACATGAACAACTCTAGAACATATTGAGAATGCAGGTTATCTGGGGCTCAGTGTCTCTTTGAGAGTCCAAGTCACCTCTTTCTGCAGAGCAAGAGCTTGATATTTGAAGCCAACTTGAAGCAGCTCTACCTTTACAGCGGAGGCTCACAAAAGCCTAAATATCCTCTTTATTTGTAAAATGGGATTATTGCAGAAACCATCTTGTAGAGTTCAGTAAGAGTCAAATGCAATACGACCTGCTAAATGCCCAGCACTTTGTGAGACCCTTGATTAATTGTAACTATGATATACTTCATCTTACCCAGGGTGGCAGCTGTAGTCTTCACTTGAAATTCTGATTCTTATTCCATTCCCAAGTAGACATGATAAACTATAGCTAATTAAATGGTTGTGTTGTATAAAATGAAAACAATTGGCAACCTAGAAAATATCACCTCATCTTGAATATAAAAAGCATAGGCACAAACTGTGTCTAGTGAGCATGAAATGGTTTCTTATTCCCAGCTGGGAGATGTTGCCAGAAAAAGAGCATTTATTTCTAGCCTTTATAGTTCAGGAGATATTTGAAATTGAGATATAAGGGAAAAAAATTAAATCCAGTACTAGAAGCGAGTCATTCAGACAGAACCCTATCTTCTCGCCAAGGGTAAAAGGAGGACAGTAATGTCCCTCCTACCTACCCCCAACACACACACACACAGTAGTCAAGCAGAAGGCATTTGGATGAGAATGCTCAAGGAAGTCCAGCTTCCTTGAACAATTTTTGTGTGCTTGCAGCATAGCAGTAAAAATATAACTGAGCAATGGAAGTGGTTTGTGTTTCAGCCCTGAGAAAAGAACTGGGACGTCAGTGAGGCTGAGAAGTTGCCAAAGCAAAAATGCTGGAGACAAAGGTCACTAGTAAAAATGAGGTGAAACCTAGACACGGACAGCAGATGTACTTCAGTAGTTACTCACAGCCTAGGCAGTGTATACTGATGCTTGTCATTGACTATAACTGAGGGGTAGACCAGTGCCTACTGTGCAGTTTATTGTATAAATGAAATTTAGTGTTTTTTTTACCCCCTTCCCCTAATTTTCCCCCCATCTTTTAAAATTCTTAGGAAGCTTAAAGTTAAAGATCTTCTATAGGTAGGTGTATTAGTCCATTTTCATGCTGCTGATAAAGACATAGCCAAGACTGGGTGAATTATAAAGAAAAGAGGTTTAATGGATTCACAGTTCCACATGGTTGGGGAGGCCTCACAATCATGGTGGAGGGAAGGAGGAGCAAGTCACATCTTACATGGTGGCAGGAAAGAGAGAACTTGTACAGGGGAAGTTCACTTTATTAGAACATCAGATGTCATGAGGCTTATTTATTATCCCAAGAACAGCATAGAAAAGACCCGCCCTCAGGATTTGATTACCTCCCATTGGGTTCTTCCCAGGACACATGGGAATTGTGGGAGCTACAATTCAAGATGAGATTTGGGTGGGGACACAGCCAAACCATATCAGTATATTTAAAGAGAGAGGCAGGAAATGAATGGTTTTAGTAGTATGCTTACACTTAGCATTTCAGTGCTGTGACAGGGTAGGTAGTGCAAAGTGAGGGAACTAAGTTTGTGGGGAAACTGCTATCTACTGCTATGTGCTATGTGACAGTATTACCACAAACCTGGAAGCTGGAAGCCACAGACATTTATTATCTCAGAGTTTCTGTGGGAGTCTGGGCATGGGTTAATTGGGCCCTTTTTAAGGTTGCAAACTAGGTGTCAGCAAGAACTGAGTACTCATCTGAGGCTCAACTGGGGAAGGATCCACTTATAGGCTTGGATGGTTACTGATAGCATTAAAATCCTTGCAGGTTGCTGAACTGAGGGCCTCAGTTTCTTTCCGGTTGTCCTCAATTTTTTTTGCCATGTAACTGTCTGTAGGGCAGTGCACAATATGACATCTTGTTTTCTCAAAACCAAGAGGAAAGAGAGTTTTTTGGTGTGATAGTCATTACAGTATTATACAACATTGCAAAGGAAGTGAAATCTGTTCCTTTTGCTGTATTCCATTGGTTAGAAGCAAGTAGAACGTCCCACCCACAGTCAAGTGTGTGAGTGCTACAGCAACATGACTCCAGGAGGAGTACATCATGGGCACCAACTGAAGTCTGGTCAACAAAACTACTATGGATTGGGAACTGTAAAGACATTGAATAATTAATTTTTTAACTTCACTCTGAGGCACATGTTAATATGATTTTACAGATGAGTAAGCTGAGCTTCTCAAATGTGAAGACCCTCATGACTCCTCACTTGATTCATAGCAACTCCCTGTAAACTTGTTTCTTTCCTTCTAGAAAATCCTCTCCAGTTCCATGTTCTACACAGCAACTAGAATGACAAAACAAATGTGATCACATCCATGTTCTGTCAAACAATCTTAGTGTTCCTCTTACCACTTTGACATGATGGATACCATTGGCCCTTCATTAAATTGTCCTCAGATTACTGAAGTCCATAGTTTTTGGGGTCCCCTGGTGCTGTCCCCACAATGCACAATGCTCCTACACTTCCCCCATCTGAATGCAGACCTCTTTTCCCTGCACACACTGAGCTTCATCTTCCTCACCCTCAGAGTTATTTGAGGCTCTGAGGCACCTGACCCCAGGTTCTAGAAAGTGAGATTCTTCATTATTTCCTCTCCCCACAGTCCCTGGGCCTCACCACCTGAAGATGATCTAGAGTTCTCAGCATACTGCATGAAGAACCTCCAGGTTTCAGTGGAACCCAGCTCCTGGGAGCCTCTCAGACTCCTTAGGAGCAACCCCAGTAACACCTTTCAGGCTCTGGTGCTACTGCTCGTGCTCATTTCCTTCACTAATCACTGCATAAACATGATTTATTTGTTGTACACAGAGGCAACAGAAGCATTAGAACATTTGAGCCCCTTTTCCTGGTTGGCTGGAGGGGGCACTTACTTTTAGTAAGCAAGGTATTTAACATCTCATCTCAAGTCTATCACGCCAATTATTTAATATTAATTTTTATATATGCAACATTTGAGGACTACGATTTGCTTACCTGTAAGTCCTTTTCTATCAGGATAGCATACTTTAAAGAGCCTGGAGAGGAACATAGTTTTCCTTTTAAAAATAACAATTCCTACGACTGAAGATGAATCCTGTAAGCATGCGAGCAGAGAAGCTGTACTGGATGAAGAAATCCTGTGCCCCTTTGGGTTCCCTTCACTATCTGACTGTCTCCTTTCTTCTAAAGCACAGCTCGCCTCCCAGACCTGCTTATCAACAACCTCTGATGGTCCATGAGACAGCTGGAAGTCCCCAGCCTGCCTGTCTCACAAGCCCTGCACACCAAGCCCATCTTCAGGGAGATGCCTGTCTTCTTCCAGTAGTGGATAAGGCACTGTGTGCAGGGTCAACTGTGCACGCAGTGCTTCATCCACTACCGGAAGTATCATGAGCTACTGCTCAGGGGTCCAGTGCAACCTGGAATTCGGAGGGTGTTAACTCTCCAAGTGGCAAATGGATCAATGGAAACAAGAAATAGGAAGGAACTAGCTGGGCTATTCCCCCTCCTGCCTTTCTCCAATGTGCTACCCCAAGACAGAGATATTTGTTGTCATTTTCCTGGACAAGCCTAGGGCTGCCTGTTGTAACTTCAAGGCTTGTGGGGAAGGAGCAACAAGGCAATGCATCGCTGCACCTGGCATCCCAGATTTCTTTGCCTTTACTTCGCTTCTTCCTCTCTATCCTGGGTTTGCACATCCCAAATAAAGTCTTAGGTTTTGTTGTCTCAATGGCTCAGGCTAAGACAGAAGCCCGACTGTGAAGGCTACTCACGTTCTCATGCTGCTGTATCGTAGAATGGAGCTGAAATACAAAATTGAGATTCAACACATTCAGTCCCAATGAGAAACATTTCAAGGAAATCTGTGCTCACAGCAAGATTGAGTGATGGGACACAGCGCTTGAGATTTCAAGGCAAATGCTTTTTGTGTCGTACTCAAGATGACTAGCTTCACACATTACCAAAAAAAAAAAAAAAAAAAACAAAAAACCCCCACAAAAAACTGACTCATAAAACATGTATTGATGTTGCATTTGGGAACAGCTGCAGCCAGCCTGTGTGCAGAAATACACAAAAATGATTATCTTCCTAAAATCAATCTTTGCAGTTCTGGAAGAAGAGAGAAGACGGAAATAGCTCTTTGTGGAGCTGAGTGACATGTTCTGGCCAGGCGTTCTTTGTTAATATAACAGATGAGAATTAGACAAATTGGAGCTGGAAAGCACTTCTGTCATAATGTGGCTGATGGGTCTGTGGAATAGCAGCAGCCACGCCTGCAGAATGTGCTCACTGCTTTCCTGAGCTCCTTTTAAATAATCCAAGCTGTGACACTTCCCTAAGTGGAAGTTGATCTCCAAATTAGGTGAAGTGTTAATATTATGTAGTTTAATCCATCCTTGAAGTCAGAGAGGGTGCAGTGGGGGTGGCTTGGGAGGCTCCTGATGGATTGTTCATTCATCCTTTCAGACATTTATTCATTCATGTACTGAATTCAGAACTGCCCAGTAGAGCTTTCTGCTGTGATGAAGTGTCCCATAACAACGCTTTCTGA
Organism: Mandrillus leucophaeus; assembly: GCF_000951045.1. NCBI lineage: Eukaryota > Metazoa > Chordata > Mammalia > Primates > Cercopithecidae > Mandrillus > Mandrillus leucophaeus. The sequence goes on along the minus strand of NW_012107808.1, from coordinate 1,540,667 downwards.
TACTGTAGTCGCTAGCCACTTGTCACTACTGAGCACTTGAAATGGGGGTACAAGATGAATTTTTTTGTTGTATATGATGTCAATTAATTTAAATTTGAGTAGCTAAGTGTGGCTAGTGGCTACCTTATTGGATAGTGTGGCTAAACATTCATTCACTTAAAAATATTTACTGGATATCTACTAAAAGACCTCTTAGAAGGTGCTTGGTAAGTATTTTGGGGGAATAGTGGGTACTCAATATATATTATTTTAGTGATATGAGGAAGGCAAACTGGGTCCACAAAAATTTTTAATCAAACAGGGACTAAATATTGTAAGACACACATAGAATTTTATGAGACTGGATATACATATATCTGATGATAGAATAATTTCTTTTATTAATTTATTTTTAATTCTATTGGTTTAGAACTATTTAAAATGGCCAAGGCAAAGATTAGGTATATCTTCATGTCAAAGACATATTTATATTGAACCCGGAATGGAATTCCAAGCAGAGAGAACAGAGAAGCATGAGTAAAGGATCCCAGAAATAGCTTTTTGGTGCATAGTGGAAAGGACAAGAAAGGTCTAATGGTTACACAAAGAAGCATAAGCATTGTGCATTATTTCCATCCGGGAAATATAAAGGCAAATTTTCAGTATGTTCAGATTAGAAAATTTATTGCAAGAAAAAAAAAAAAAACAGAGAATTTCCGATTAGGATACAGAAGTTGTAATCATAAGTTGTTAATCAATCTTTTGTCATCCCCAAACAAACATTGGTAGCTTTTCCAGTGGCCTAGGCCTACCGACTGAATTATGGAAAGAGAGTCTCAGGCAAAAATCACAGGACCCCCTGTCCTTAGCAGATTGGTTCAAGCACCAGTTACTTAAATGGTGGCTAGAGTCAAGTTTCCCATAAACAGCAGACTGTGATGTGGCCTGGTGTTCAAATTTGAGGAATTATTATTTTATACTAGTAGCAGCGATAAATTTTTGAGTATAAGTAGTGATGATCACATTCTAATTGAGCCACAATTTAAGTTTTTGAAAATGGAAATCGTGGTGTGGGGACACAATGTCTTTATCTTCAAAGTAGAGAAATCTTTGCAAAAGTCAAGTCATAGATGACTATCATCCAGTAACAGGAAAAAGGAAGCAATCTTCCTGACCTTCCCTTTCTGCCTGCCAATGTTAACAAGAATAGCAGGAGAGCCATGTTTGAGCTCATGGTGACCCTGCACATGGCAACTAATGTTGCATTTAACCTTCACAGTCCTATGAGGTAGATCAGAAAAGTCTGAATTTATGGGTAAAGAAGTCTAGCTCTGCGCAGGCTCACAGCATTTTTTAAGGTTGCACCGTGAGTCTGTTTCAGACGAAGTGAAGTTGGTCCTACTCCAGATCTGTTGTCTTTTCATGACATCATGCCTCTCTTAAACTACCCATTGCCCACAGTCTCAAGTGTCATAGTAGAACTTCACAAGCTGATGAGTAGGAAAAAATAATTATCCAGATGATGATAATGCATGGTGGAGTGTGACGATATCCTTAAAGACAATGTTTATGGAATTTAAGTCCAAGCCAGGATGGGGACACATGTGGTTGAATGGAACAGGGGGTTTCATGGAGGAGGTCAAACGCAGGTGAGATTCGACTGTAGAGTAGGGGGAGTGTGTGGGTTGCTGGGGAGAGAGTCAGGCAGCCGAAATGACAGAAATACTTATTGAAATATCTGTGTCCCTTTCGGCTGGAGACTGAGAGGGAGACTACATCTGTGAATTAAGTGTAACAGAATGCTCTGTGGCTGAAAAGAATCCTCACGTGTACTTAATATATGTACACTTAGAAGAAGGTAAAACCTGCCATTTCATAGCTTACAAATCTGTGTGTGTGTGTGTGTGTGTGTGTGTGTGTGTGTGTTTAATCTACCAAAGAATTCAGAATTTAAATCGGGGCCAAATTAATTCTTTGTTTCATTCAAAGATATTAATTAAGCGAACTTGGCCAGGCACTGAAGATAGGCAAAGGAGAAGAATGTGGCTCCTGCAGCCCTGGAGCTCAGAAATCTGTTTGGAAAGACAAGCGTTGCCTGTGTTATAAAGAAACGCAGACATATGTAAGAATGGTGCAAGGAAAACAACTGGTTTCAAATATGTAAAGAATTCCTGGGGGAGGATGCTGTTCAATTTTCTCTCTCTAGGGAGGATGGAAGAGGAGTGAATGGTCTTACATCAGAGCCAGTGTGTGCAGTTATTAAGTAGGAAGGCCGATCCTGTTATCAGCTCTGATGTAAACATTGCAGAGGCCAGAGGTGGTCCTAACATTGCTTGGGGATGCTGGAGAGGAGTCCTCAGAAGGTCACCTGGAGGTGCTTGAAGGACAGGAGGAGTTTGGGAGACTCGGGAATGAATGGGTGGGATGGAGAGAGATTGTTTTCCAGGCAGATGGAATAGTGTGTGTGAAGCTCTAGTGCTGAGAATCACTTTAGCTTCTTAGCGTTCTTCAACAATGGGAAGGAGGCCCTTGGTGCTGAAGTGGGAGGATAGCAAAGCAGAGAGCAGCAGGAGGAGGGGCTGGAGAATGTCCAAAGGCCAGAGTGCTCACAGCTTTATTGGGGGGAGAGAAGATTTTCTCCTGAGCACGATGAATCTGTCTGTTCTACAGTTGTAAAGCAAACGCCGCCTATTATTCTTGGGAAAACTAAAATCATCTTGAATCCTAACACAGGGAAAATAAATATTCCAAAAGTTGCAATGAAGTTTGCAGAGAATACAGTTCGCTAAAAACACAAAGAATTTGCAAACTGTAAACCTAGCTCCTCAGTGTATGCATCAGAATTCAGGTCAATTTTGATTTGCTCTTGGGGAGAGTAAGCCTCTGCATGTTTTTGTTCATGCGTTTGCTTATCGGAGCCTGAGTACCAGGAGCCATATGGCTAAAGGCAAAGCATGCATGGCTGCTTTCCATTTACTTCTAGCTGGAGACCATGTAAAAGGACAGAATCAGAGTTTTTCCTGCTGCACAGTTGATGTCCTGGTCACAGTATTCAAGACTAAGTAACCACAAATGTACTGGAGTTCAAACGTTTTGCTCTGATGAAATTTTATTTTCCTTTTTGGACTATAATTCAGGACCACATTCTTGTGGGTGATAATGGGGCTTCCCCCAAAGAGAAAGTAGATATTTTCATTGTCAGTCCTGCTGGAACTGGGGATAAGAAATTAGGGTGGTGGGGGGCAATGTTGGACCAGAGAAGACAAAGCTCTTTCCTCTTTGAGATCACATGAGAGTTGGGCACGAGAACTTTCATGAGAGACAAAGCAGCTTGCTCCCTGTGATATGAAGGCTGACAAGGATCACAGACAGTCAGCCCAGGATCACAGAGAGAGAGAGGCCAGGATCTCAGAGCAAGAGTCCCATCAGAATTACAGAGGGTCAGGCCAGAATTGCAGAGGGAGAGGCTGGCCAGAACTACAATGAGGATGCCAGGATTGCAGAAAGCCACACTGCATGGAATGGAGAGATGGTGGATCTGAGTTTGTGAACATTGAACGTTATCAGATCTTTTAACGGTTGCAACTTATCCTCTGTGTTGTTCTTTTATTCTGTTATCTGGGTAGTGTATTGCTTGCATAAGGGAAAAGCGTGGGGGATGGAAATGCAGCTGAGCAGAAAAACTTGAAGCACTTGTTTCTCATCTCACATGAAGTAGGGGAGTTAATAGGAACCTGGGGGTGGGTGGGGCTGAAGGATGGGGATCTTGCTTTGTAGTGTGAGAATGTGAAAGAATGTGACCTTCTACTGTTTTCCTATGTTGGAGAGGGCTGGCCAAACCCCAAGGAAGGTGGAGAGAAGAAAGGTATGGAGGGGTCCTGCGGAGGGTGTGGAAAGGGAGGGATGTGTAAATCCCAGCGTGGGTTTGGAGGACCTAAGTAGGTTGGCTTCTCTGGGGTTTAAATCACAGAGGTGTTGGGAGGTGAACCCGAAATGGAAATAGGCCACATCTTGAAGAATCCCACGTGCGGCGCTGAGAAGTTTGCATATGGAACAATGGACTAATTTTAAACAGGGGAATGGCATAGTCAGATTTGGATTTCCGACAGATTGCTCCAGTTTCAGTGGAGAGAATGAAGCAGAGGCGGGATCTTTAGTGGCAACTGTGCAGGTGCAAGGCAAGGAAAGTGCAGCCTAGGTGAGTGAGAGTAAAGCTAGGGAGGAAGAGTTGGGTATCTGATATGGCAGGAGTGGAACCATAGAAACTGGAGATTCATCGGGTCGATGGATGGAGGCTTGAGTTTCCCAGTTAATGGACGTACTTCTTTGCAGCCATTTTGAGCAAACAGCATTATCTATCTAAAAAGGATGAACAAATGTTTCTCCCTGTCAAATTGTCTAACTTCCTAGTTAGTGTGAGTTTATATCTAGGTTGTTCAAATATTCATCAAGCAATTATTAGAATAAAAGGACCAAATTCCCTTTCCTGTTTCAAAACAGAATGCTTAGGTGTTGCAGCAGATCCATGGAGAAGTGACAAGGGAGCTACATTAGGTGAAAAAGGGAGGATTTCTGCTAACCCTTAGGGAGTAGGGATCACATGGTGAATAATGGTCCAAGAGGCAAAAGGACTGAAAGCCAGCTAACTGGAATGTTTAAGACTCAAGTTCGTAGTTGCATTTAGATGTTTTCCATGATAAGGCCATAGGAAACAACTGGTTTCAAACATGTAAGGTGTTCCTTGGGGAGGATACTGATATGGTTTGGCTCCATGTCTCCACTCAAATCTCACATCGAATTGTAATTCCTAGTGTTGGAGGAGGAGCCTGGTGGGAGGTGATTTGATCATGGGGGTGAACTTCCCCCTTGCTGTTCTCACGATAGTGAGTGAGTTCTTATAAAATCTGGTTGTATAAAAGTGTGTAGCATCTTCCCCCTTTGTTCTCTTCTTCCTCCTCCAGCCATGTAGGATGTGCCTGCTTCCTTTTCCCCTTCTGACATGATTGTAAGTTTCCTGAAGCCTCTCCAGTCATGTTTCCTGTATAACCTACAGAACTGTGAGCCAATTAAACCTCCTTTCTTTATAAATTACCCAATCTCAGGTAGTTCTTTATAACAATTTGAGAATGGACTAATACAGATACTGTCCAATATTGTTTTCTCTAGAGAGGGTGGAAGAGGAATGAATGTTGTTGCATTGGAGCCAGTGTGTGTGGCCAGTAAGGGGAGGATGAATCTCATCATCAACTCTGATTAAGCCCTGCAGAGGCCACAAGGGAGGATGATGTTGAGACTGATGTACTGGAATGTCCTCAAACATCTACAGCTCTCCTGGATGCTTTAAGAATTGTCTCATCTGGAAGTAGGAGACTGAACTTATCCCTTCAGGAATCTACTCAGCTCTAATATTTTGTGATATTCATTCTACTGTGAGAATTCCCCCTCCCTTTTTTTTCTTTTTTGAGACAGTCTTGCTCTGTCGCCAGGCAGGAGTGAAGTGGTGTGATCTCGGCTCACTGCAACCTCTGCCTCCCAGGTTCAAGCGATTCTCCTGCCTTAGCCTTCTGAGTAGCTGGGACTATAGGCATGTGCTACCATGCCCAGCTAAATTTTGTATTATTGGTAGAGACTGGGTTTCACCATGTTGGCCAGGAGGGTCTCCATCTCTTGACCTCGTGATCTGACCGCCTCAGCCTTCCAAGGTGCTGGGATTACAGGCATGAGCCACCGTGACTGGCCGAAGATCTTTTTATATTTGCTAAACAGTAAAGCCAAAGCATCTTTAGGAGGAGAAATTGTACTTTGGCTCTAAATAAAGGTTATCAGCATACATATGATACTACAGTATTTGCAATGCTCCTTATCCTTTTGAAGAAATAGTCATTTGATACCAGTGAGCATTAATGACCTGAAGAAAAAAAATCTTAAGTTTAGGTCTTGTTAATTTAAAATTTGTAATTATCTGAAGTAAAGTAGATCTAGAAATTATGTTTGCACCATCTTATGGAAAAAGGGAGGACATGATGTAGTTGTGGAAACAGGTCTGCTGAAAGGTAGTTCACTTTCATCAAGTGCACTTTTAAATTATTCATAATAAATCTATAAATATAATATCCATCTCTTGTGCTGCCCTGGGGGACACGTGTACTTTCTGTAAGTTGCCTTGACCCTTTTCCTCCATGTATTGGGAAACATTAACCTCCACCTTCTCCCATTACTTTCTGTACTTCTAATGCCGAGGTTGTCACATGACATTAGTGACATAGTTTGGCTATGATTTGTTCCCACCCAAATCTCATGTGAATTGTAATCCTCAGTGCTGGAGGTGGAACCTGGTGGGAGGTGTTTCTTTGGATCACGGGGGTGGATTCCTCATGGCTTGGTGCTGTCTTTATGATAGTGAGTTTCCATGAGATCTGGTCATTTAAAAGTGTGTGGCACCTGCTCCCCAGCACTCTTTCTCTCTTGCTGCTTCTTTCACCATGTGATACTCCTGCTCCTGCTTCATCTTCTATCATGATTGGAAACTCCCTGAGGCCTCCGTAGAAGCTGAGCAGATGCTGGCTTTATGCCTCCTGTACAGCCTTCAGAACGGTAGGCCAATTAAACATCTTTACTTTATCAATTACCCAGCCTCAGGTATTTCTTTACAGCAATGTAAGAACGGCCTAACACAATTAGTGAGCTGTATTTATGGGTCTGTCTCCCCATTAGATCCAGAGCTCCAGGATATCATGGGGCAGGACTTAGTACTCTCTGTATTACTGGCTTCAGGCCTAGTATCTTACATAAATTAGAGGTTCAGTCATTACATGTTGCATAGAAAAGTTGTTCTAAAAAATTGTTAATGATGAATTGATAGTATTATTATTCTATCTATCTGAAGGCAAAATAACTCTGCAGCAGAGTACTACAAACTGAAATGCTGTGTGTATATATAATGCATATATATGTATGTGTGTGTGTGTATATATATATATATATATATACACACACACACATATATTATATATATACACACACACTCATATATATGGTGGCCAGGGTGAAAAACAAGAAAGGTTTATGTGGTCATGTGGCCCATGGCCCAGCTGGGAAAGGCATACCCTAAAGACCTTCTTAATTAAAAGACAAAGGAAGAATGAAAGCAAAGCACTAAGGCATTCATGAGCCACCTTGTGCATTCAAATTATATAAGAATGCAAGCTCCATGAGGCAGGCATTTGGTTTATTTTATTCACTGCTGTATCATTAGAACTTATAACATAAGAAGTATTTCCTGTATGAATGATTGAAAGAATCAAGTGACTGAGTCAAATAAGACATGTCTGCAGCTTGATTCAGCCCCTGGCAAAGCCAATTTATGACTTGTTTTAGAAAGCATCCTCTAATTCATTCTTTTCCCTAATTTGGACTGGCTTTATTCTTCTACAATCTCTATCTCCATTAAAATCATGGAATTTTAGCACCAAGTAGGCCTCCTGAAATTATTTCAATTAGTATCCCTTATTTCTGTTGGTCTTGGCTTGGCTCTATAACTTCTAATAATATTTGTTTCTTAAAAAGGAACCAACAAACCAAACAAAAAATAGCCATGGAACCCTTTAAATGGGTTATTCTGGGAATCATACAGCTTCTTTGAAACTCTGGGGCCTTCGCTTTTTTAGCAGTGGGATGTTGAAAGACTACAGACTCTAAAACATTGATATTTACACTCTAAGTGGAAGAATTAACTGAGTTTTCTGGTGTGGCATAGATCTAGTTTCAGTGCAGGTGGCACATTATTGTCAAAGCAGATTTCCATTCAATGTAGCAATAAAAATACCCCGAGAGTTAGGCAAGATTGGATAATTGATAATATTAAGTAAATATTTTTAGGTGTGATGACAGTATTGTGGTTATGTTTTTAAAAGATCTTGTATCTTAATTACACACATTTAATTATTATAGGTGATGTGGCTTGGTATTTACTTTCAAATAATCAAAGAAAAAATGGAAGTGGTGGAGTTAGTACCCTAATTACACCATTCTCTCTACTTGTATATGTATTTAAAATTTTCCACTTTCAAAAAAGTTAGTAAAAACAAAACATCCAAAATAATATATTCAGATGCACTACTGGTGATCAGATTGTCAATTGGATCTACGTCTTAGCTTAGCTGCTGATTTCTACGAGGAATCCTAATGATTCAGCAAGAATATAAGGTCGTCATATTTAGCATCTTCACTTTATGGGGCTCAAAGATGTTAAGTATTTGTTCAAGGTTGTGTTGGTTAGTTTTCCAGGTTTGTGACCATGAGTTGAAGTCTGGAGTTGAGTAGGAAGAGAGTGTACTGAACCTAGCCTAGAAAATCAAGTTGAGTAACCTGAGGGAAAGTGGAGCCAGAACATTTCTAGAGAGGAAAGGAGACAGTGAAAACATTGCCATAGGAAGATGATCTAATATGCAGACTGGACATCAACTGGGGAATCTGCCTCAGGCTTTATAGTTCTTCAGATCCAAGTCCCATTGACCTCTGATTCCAGAAGCAGCTGTGAATATGGAAAGGAAGAACCTCGCAGACGGAGCAAGAACCCCCTCTTAGGGGCCTGTGCACCCCTCCCCTACTGCCCCAAGCTTGAAAGTAAAGGAAAATCTTAAGTTCCTTCAAGGATAATTTCAGAAGCCTAGCTAGCCTTGAGAAACAAATAAGTAACTTGTGGAGTTATGATATATGTTGGGTTTTGTGCACGGTTCCTGGCTCATAACTCCCATGGCTATTGTTAGTCTTTTATTGTAATGCTGGCTGTTAGGCCTTGGGAAACAGAATCTCTCTGGTTTTCTCCTGCATTCCTTTCACCTGTACAAAGGCAGGACTCTAATCATCCCCTACCTTTCTAATTGTGGGTCTTAAGACCCTCTGGAGAGAAGGTCCCGCCCTATATTCTGCAGAAAGGAATGCTGATGTGATGAAGCTTCCATAAAAACTGAAGAGCATTGGGTTCAGAGAACTTCAATACAGTTGAACACCTGGAAGTCCCTGGAGGGTGGCAGCTGGGGAGGGCATGGAAGCTCCACACCCCGTTTCCTATACCTCACCCTATGCATGTCTTCATCTGTCACCTTTGTAATATCCTTTATAGTGTGTTTCCCTGAGTTCTTTGAGCCACTCTAGCAAATCAATTGAATCCAAAGACGGGGTTGTGGGAACCTCAACCTGAAGCCGGTTGATGAGAAGCAAGTTCTGGAGGCCCACACCTGCAACCGGTTTCTGTGTCGGGGGTTATTCTTGGGGACTGAGAGCCCAACCTGTGGGATCTGACACTATCTCCAGGTAGAGAGTATGGGAACTGAATTGGAGGACACCCAGTTGGTGTCTGCTGCTTGGTGAGTGGGGAAAACTCCCACACATTTGGTCACAGAAGTCTTCTGTGTTGACGATGGTTGTTTTGGTGGTGTGAGAGTGGAGGAAAAAGTTAGAGTTTTCCCTATAAATAGCTTGATAAGCAAGAAGGTAATAGTAGCTTAAAACAATAAGCAAGGAAGTTATAGTCAGAGATATTTGATTCCCCTGTGGAAACTAAAGATAACATCTACATGTTACAGTAAGTAGCTGGTCGGACATGAGCAGGGTGGGAGAGAGCTCCCCCGACTCCCACCAGGAATGTCCGACAAACATTAGGTGATGATCAGGAAGTTATTAAGCTCTCCCTCTAAAAGAATAATTGGTTGCAGGCAGCACCAAGGAAAGGCAGTCTCTCCATAGACAGAAAAACCTGAAGCTGGTGATCAGCTTTCTGATAAGATCTCAGGAGTTGGGTAAGTGGGCTTGAGCATGAGCACTAAGAGGCACAATGGCAGCATTTAACTGATATATGACCTTCTAGGGACACTGTAAGGGAAGAATGCCCGCTAGGGACATTGGTAAGGGGAGAACGCCTCAAGGAAGCATGTATACAACTCCAGTAAACACTGCAAATGCGGCTCCTCCCAAGTGCTGGCAGTCCACTGTGCATGCGGGCAGCTCACTTCAAGAGAAGAGTCAGGGGAGAAGGGACACAAGACCCCAGCATGCCAACATATAAAACCCCAAGTCAAAGGTCAAACCCTGCACTTGATGTCTCAAGTCACCCGCCTGGGCCTCTTCCAAGTACACTTTCCTTCCTTTTGTTCCTGCTCTAAGGCTTTATAATTAAACTTTCACTCCTGTCCTAAAACTTGCCTCAGTCTCTCCCTCTGCCTTATGTTCCTCAGTCAAATTCTTTCTTCTTAGGAGGCAAGAATGGAGGTTGCTACAGACCCATAGGATTCACCGCCACTAACATACTTTGGTGCCAAGTGACTTTGGTGCCAAGCTCCACTGCTAGCAATAGCATATGTCCCTGAGTGGTTTATCAGAAGCCGGAGAGAAGGTCCTGCCCTATATTGTGGAGGAAGGAATGCTGATGTGACGAAGCTTTCATGAACACCCAAGAGCATTGGGTTCAGAGAGCTTCAGGACGGCTGCACACCTGGAATTCCCTGGAGGGCGGCACCTGGGGAGGGCATGAAAGCTCCACACACCATTTCCTATACCTCGCCCTATGCATGTCTTCATCTGTCTCCTTTGTAATGTCCTTTCTAGTGTGTGTCCCTGAGTTCTGTGAGCCACTCTAGCAAATCAATCGAATCCAAAACGGGGGTCATGGGACTCCCCCCTCAAACAAATCTGCTGCCTCATAGACCTCAGATAAGGGAGAACTGAAGTCTGAACTCTAACTTTGTTTTAAATTAACTTCCTTAGGAGCCTGGAGGAGGTCAGGCCCACAAGCCTCACTAGCATTCTTTTCTGCTGATTCCAAATCTTTAGACAAAATTTCACCACCCTATACAACTGCAGATCAGAAAATGTTGGAATTCTCCTATGACCCATGGGCCCCCACGTTAAGATGCTCCATCTTTTTAGGCCAAAACCAATGTGCAAACATCATGCATAGATTTATAATTTTGCCAGTAACTTTTGCTTTCCTGAATTTTACCCCGGCTCTTAAACACCCTCACCTACAAGCCATCGGGGAGGTCAGGACTTAAGCATGAGAGCCACCTGGTCCTCCTTGGTTGGTGCCCTGCAAATAAACACCTGGCTATTTCCCACGGCAAACCTTGGTGTGGATATCTGGTCTCACTGTGCTGGCCAAACGGACCTCAGTTCTGCTCCATAACATCTAGGAGAACATGCTGAGGCCTTATCTACAGGCTTTGTGGTTTGTTAAATTTACAGGACAAAAGAGAGGAGAAGAGAGTGGAAAGGATCCTTGTTCATGTAATCTCAATTACATTTGACCTCTTCAGAGGGAAGATAAGAACTAGTGGCTATGTGCTCAAATGCAGCAAAGAGAAAACCAAAATTATCCTCATAGAAATGAATATAATAATTCACTCAAACCTCATACACCTGTTATATGCACATAGTACCAAAGTTGTACTTGCTTAAAAATAAATAGATGCTACTTATCAACAACACAAAATTAAATATTATATGTACATATGCTGGCTGAACAACAGCTGTGTTTTGCTGCTTTCAGCTAGAACACAGCAGGCATTTTCCCACACCATTTCAGTTCTAAGGGAAAAATCCATAGACACAGCAGGGAAAATGGACAGTAAGCCACATGTTTGCATTTACTTTGAAAAAACCTGGTTTCTAAAGAACCAGAGAAATTAAGATGGAGACATATATTCCCATTCCTGTTACCCCCTGATTACTTACAAGAAATAGAAATAAAGGTGTCCAGGATTATACTCTAAAAGCTTTCCCTAACATTGTACCATGCCTTCAAAAT
>NW_012107808.1:1524227-1527565 GCF_000951045.1 Mandrillus leucophaeus | reverse complement strand
CCAGCTGACAGCCCGCAAAAAAATAAAAGGAGGCCTCAACCCTATAGCCAGAAGGATTGATTTCTGCCAACAGTCCGAATAGACCTGGAAGTGAATCATCTCCCAGAGCCTCCACATAAAAGCCTAGCCAGCTAACACCTTGAGTTCAGCCTTGTGAGACGTGAACAAAAGACCTGGCCAACGCTATCTGGGCTTCTGACCTACAGAACTGGATGATAATACATTTATGCTGTTATAAGCCTCTAGGAATATGCTAATTTGTTATAGCAACAATAGAGAACTACAATAGAAAAATAGTGAAAATACAATACAGAATCATGGAAAACTGGGCTTGGAGAGTGGGATCCTATTAGCAACAGAAGTGGATACTCCTCAGGAGGCTGAAGTAGGGGAATCGCTTGAACCTGGGAGGTGGAGGTTGCAGTGAGCAGAGATCGCACCACTGCACTCCAGCCTGGTGACAGAGCAAGACTCCATCTCAAAAAAAAAAAAAAAAAGAAGAAGTGGACACTCCTTTATAGGGATTTAAGTAACTTATGAAGAAGACACCAGAGACACAAAAATGGTCCAGCAGTTTTGGAGATACTTTTGGAAAATATGAAGTTTGTTGCTGGTGATGATTGTGAGAGTCTGTGTGTGTGTGTGTGTATGTGTGTGTGTAAAGAAAGGCTTCAAAACTGGAATTAAAACATAGAATATTTGAAATAACCATTTCTGGTTTTGCATACCTTTCATGAAGGTGAAGTCATATTGTTAAATAAGTTTTCATAATAAGCATATATTTGAATGTGCAATTTAAGTAAACTCTAATTATACATTTGTAAGTCGAATTCATTTTTGAAATGGTTTAATTGTTGCAACAATCGAAGTGACAATGTTCTGAACTTTACGTAATCAATATTTCAAGATCTAGCAAACCTTTCTTGAATTCATATGTGCATGTATTTATGTGTGTGAGTGTGGAGCAGGATGTGTAAATGGTGTGAGCAAATGGTATGAGGGTATACAGCAAAGCTGCTTAAAGCCACCAAAGCCATCGAGTATTTTCATTCCTTAGTGAAATACTGTTTAATCTGTGCTTTGAATGTGAGATAGTTCTGAAGGTAGAGGGTGGGGAGTGGTAAAGGCTGGAATTACATCATTCTAGGGAGTAACATCTGTAAAGTCACAGAGGCACATATGAGGATGGCTTGTTGAGGTGATATGGAAACACTGTGAACTTTCTTCTGGGGTCTCCCCGCTAAGAGGTTGCTCCCTGTCTGGTACCCTGCCCAGCAATTTCATTCCATTTATTTCCTCAGCTTTGAACTCTGATCTGATTCCTAAGCTCATTAGGCCTATGATGTTCTCTACTTCCTCTCTGCCTCCCTGGGCTATCGTTAGGAGACTGTCCCTGAACAGATTGCTGGATGAAGGTGGGGCCTACCACATGTTTTTATTTTATTTTATTTTGAGATGGGGTCTCACTCTGTCACCCCAGCTGGAGTGCAGTGATGCAATCACAGCTCACTGCAGCCTCACCCTTCCCAGGCTCAGGTGATCCTCCCACCTCAATCTCCCAAGTAGCTGGGACTACAGGTGCACACCACCACGCCTGGATAATTTTTGTATTTTTTGTAGAGATGGGGTTTTGCTATGTGGCCCCGTCTGATCTCCAGTTCCTGGACTCAAGTGATCGGCCTGCCTCGGCTTCCCGAAGTACTAGAATTGTAGGTGTGAGTCACTGGCTCAGCCCCACGTGTATTTTATTCTCTAAAGCAGGCGTCCCCAGTGCCCAGATCATGGACCAGCACCAGTCCATGGCCTGTTGTGAACCGGACCATGCAGTAGGAAGTGAGTGGAGGGTGAGCAAGTGAAGCTTTATCTGTATTTACAGCCGCTTCTGATTGCTGGCTCTGCCTCCTTTCAGATCAACGGTGGCATTAGATTCTCTCATAGCAATGCAAACCCTATTGTGAACTGCACATGCAAGGGATCTAGGTTGCCTGCTCCTTATGAGAATCTAATGCCTGATGCTCTGTCACTGTCTCCCATTGCCCCCAGATGGAACTGTCTAGCTGCAGGAAAACAAGCTCAGAGCTCGCACTGATTCTACATTATGGTGAGTTGAATAATTGTTTCATTATGTATTACAATGTAATAATAATACAAATAAAGTGCACAATAAATATAATGTGCTCGAATCATCCTGAAACCATCCCCTCACCCACCCCATCTGTGAAAAAATTGTCTTCGACAAAACCAGTCCCTGGTGCCAAAAAGGTTGGGGAGTGCCGCTCTAAAGGATGATGCTTTTGCACTCCCTATTAACCAATGCCTAAAAACAGTCACCTCAAAACTGTCTGTTCGTTCGTTCATTCATTCATTCATTCCAGATGGAGTCTCATTCTGTTGCCCATTCTGGAGTGCAGTGGTGCTATCCCAGCTTACTGCAACCTCCGCCTCCTGGGTTCAAGCAATTCTCCTGCCTCAGCCTCCTGAGTAGAGTAGCTTGGATTACAGGCATGTGCCATCATGCCCAGATAATTCTGTATTTTTAGTAGAGACAGAGTTTCACCATGTTGGCCAGGCTAGTCTTGAGCTCTGCACCTCAGGTGATCTGCCTGCTTTGGCCTCCCAAAATGCTGGGATTACAGGCATGAGCCACTGTGCCTGGCCAAAACTGTTTTATGTTAATTTTTTTTTTTAATAGTAAGAAGGCTAGTCTGGTACCAGTTAATTTCTTAAAATAAGAAGCTGAAGCCAAATGTTTTTGAGTAAAATGATGGCATGATGAAATTTCTATTTTAAAAAAGTAGCAATTATACCAAAGAGAAAGGGAGAGGATAATGCTTATTGGGATGATGGGTAGTGGATAGAATTATCGATTTAATTGAGTGTGAGGGAATTGGAGGAATTCAGAATGACAATGAGAATTTTAGCAGAAAGTTTTGTATACAAAGGGGAAAATCCCAAAATAAAAGCAAGTTTCATTCGGTAGAGAGATGACTGTGATTGGAAAAATCTCAAAAATCAATACAAATTTCCTTTCTACCACCTTTTCTGATCTTGTCACTTTGGCTTAGGGATGAATACACTATATGCTGTTGAGTGCCTGAGATGTTTCACAGACAAACATTTTGACTACAATTATCCAACATTGCAACAAAGTCATTAAATTTCCACTTAGAAATCCGCAGAACAAATTCCATTAAGTCATTTAAATTCTTAATCAGTGTTCTATACAGGTCACTCAAGCTGTTTCAAATATTTTCCACTTTCATTTTCCCTCGGATCCATTATTTTCTCTGTAAATTTTTACAATAAGGATCTTTTTTTTTATTGCTGGTTTTGGTTTC
>NW_012107808.1:1520917-1521902 GCF_000951045.1 Mandrillus leucophaeus | reverse complement strand
GCTAGATGAGCAGAGGTAAATTGCTTGACGCCTCCGGTTTCTGATTGTGTCACGGGACGATATCATCCACCTTGCAGGTACTGTGAGTGCCTAAAGGGTCCCTACTTTAAGGTTCCAAATCATGAAAAAATTTTTTAAAACTCCAGAGGTCAAGTTGGTTTGCTTTTGAAACATGAGGAATATCGATATGTAGGTTTCATGTGAGAACGTACATCCCTGGACCCTATGCCGGGCTCAGTGCCTGCAAGATGGATGGATGCTCAGTAATGCCTAAGTGCCTTGGTGAAAAGAAAAATAAAATTATTTGTGCAGTTATTTGTATCATCAATTGATGAACTCCATTCCTTTTCTATTACATTCCAGGGATCCAAATCTTGAGAACACACCCTTAAGTATGTCTTTTTCTGAGAAGCAGAGATTAATATCAACTGCTAAAAATACATGCAGGCATCAGGCTAAACGTACTAACCATGCCAAAATACGATGTGATTGACAGGAGAGCAATAATACACAAACATTTCTTCAAATACCCATTTCCTTTCAAATAGAAGGCTGATTTTTTTTTTCATGCTTTCCTCAAACAGAAAGCCTCATGCCTTGTTATGTTCCAATGTCACAAGCAAAATGTACAGTTGTAAACCACCAGATCCAGCAGGACCAGCCTGCCATCGTGTTCCAATGCCACAGGCAAAATGTACAGTTGGAAACCACTGGATCCAGCAGGGCCAGCCTGCCATCGTTATTTTGCAGAGGGAAGGGTACCATTCTCAGGAAGCTTTGTTCCGACAATATAATAAAGGCTACACGTGGTGAATATTATCTGTGGCAGGCAGAATGACTCCCCAAAGAAATGCCCATGCCCTGTTCCCTGGAATGGAATATGTTACATTGCACGGAAGGAGGAAGTTGACAGATAAGAAAATATTCACAGACTTTAAGATAAGGAGATTTCCCTGGCTTACTGGGATGAGCTCAATCTCATCAT
>NW_012107808.1:1427250-1517847 GCF_000951045.1 Mandrillus leucophaeus | reverse complement strand
GCCTGTTGTGAACCGGACCATGCAGTAGGAAGTGAGTGGAGGGTGAGCAAGTGAAGCTTTATCTGTATTTACAGCCGCTTCTGATTGCTGGCTCTGCCTCCTTTCAGATCAACGGTGGCATTAGATTCTCTCATAGCAATGCAAACCCTATTGTGAACTGCACATGCAAGGGATCTAGGTTGCCTGCTCCTTATGAGAATCTAATGCCTGATGCTCTGTCACTGTCTCCCATTGCCCCCAGATGGAACTGTCTAGCTGCAGGAAAACAAGCTCAGAGCTCGCACTGATTCTACATTATGGTGAGTTGAATAATTGTTTCATTATGTATTACAATGTAATAATAATACAAATAAAGTGCACAATAAATATAATGTGCTCGAATCATCCTGAAACCATCCCCTCACCCACCCCATCTGTGAAAAAATTGTCTTCGACAAAACCAGTCCCTGGTGCCAAAAAGGTTGGGGAGTGCCGCTCTAAAGGATGATGCTTTTGCACTCCCTATTAACCAATGCCTAAAAACAGTCACCTCAAAACTGTCTGTTCGTTCGTTCATTCATTCATTCATTCCAGATGGAGTCTCATTCTGTTGCCCATTCTGGAGTGCAGTGGTGCTATCCCAGCTTACTGCAACCTCCGCCTCCTGGGTTCAAGCAATTCTCCTGCCTCAGCCTCCTGAGTAGAGTAGCTTGGATTACAGGCATGTGCCATCATGCCCAGATAATTCTGTATTTTTAGTAGAGACAGAGTTTCACCATGTTGGCCAGGCTAGTCTTGAGCTCTGCACCTCAGGTGATCTGCCTGCTTTGGCCTCCCAAAATGCTGGGATTACAGGCATGAGCCACTGTGCCTGGCCAAAACTGTTTTATGTTAATTTTTTTTTTTAATAGTAAGAAGGCTAGTCTGGTACCAGTTAATTTCTTAAAATAAGAAGCTGAAGCCAAATGTTTTTGAGTAAAATGATGGCATGATGAAATTTCTATTTTAAAAAAGTAGCAATTATACCAAAGAGAAAGGGAGAGGATAATGCTTATTGGGATGATGGGTAGTGGATAGAATTATCGATTTAATTGAGTGTGAGGGAATTGGAGGAATTCAGAATGACAATGAGAATTTTAGCAGAAAGTTTTGTATACAAAGGGGAAAATCCCAAAATAAAAGCAAGTTTCATTCGGTAGAGAGATGACTGTGATTGGAAAAATCTCAAAAATCAATACAAATTTCCTTTCTACCACCTTTTCTGATCTTGTCACTTTGGCTTAGGGATGAATACACTATATGCTGTTGAGTGCCTGAGATGTTTCACAGACAAACATTTTGACTACAATTATCCAACATTGCAACAAAATCATTAAATTTCCACTTAGAAATCCGCAGAACAAATTCCATTAAGTCATTTAAATTCTTAATCAGTGTTCTATACAGGTCACTCAAGCTGTTTCAAATATTTTCCACTTTCATTTTCCCTCGGATCCATTATTTTCTCTGTAAATTTTTACAATAAGGATCTTTTTTTTTATTGCTGGTTTTGGTTTCTAGAAAATATGATGTTATAAATTTTGCTATGTGCATTTTAATGTGGAGTTATTATTTCTCATAAGTTCAATTCTTCTAGGTAACATTTTGCAAGTCTAAATTCTGTCAGTATTGTTTCCCCTGTCAGTTGAAATGACTATTTAATTGTATCAGTTAGGTGATTTTTTTCCTGTCATCTTTACATTGGTTTAATATTTCTGCTACTATTGTTATTATGTACTGGATAAAAGACTAATAATTTGTATTCATGCCATAGCTAACCCATGAAAAAATGGAAAATAATTTCAGCATCACTGTATTATTTAAACTCTTTGCCTGTATCAAAATTACTTTTTCAACTTTTAGGTATTTCAGTTATCCTAGTCTTGTTCTCCCTTAAGTAGGGCTGCATATAATTTTATCCTCTTTTGGGATAGGGTTTCTCCATTTCACCAATTAGCTTCCACACTGCAGGACACCTGCTTTGGAATTTGCTTGCGTGGATAAAATGCAACTTGGAAAATATTTAAAAAATGCAACTTGGAAAATATTTAAATATGAAAGATCTTGGTTGATCTTTCATATACTGACTAGACCTGGAGGGGAAAACAAGCAAATTGCTAAGTCCCAAGATACCATGGAAGTCATAAATGAGTATATTTGGAACAACATAAGATTAGCCGAAGCCATCTGGCATGTTGACTGCTGACTCTTGAAAGCACAACAGGTCAAAATGAACCCAGATTTGAAATTGGCAGGGTTAAAACATTTTGCTTCACTCAGAAACTATTTCTAGATTCCAAGAAATTAAGAAAAACTGATTTCTCACCTCTAGAGTTGTAAAGACAAGATAATGTTCTAGAATGGGCATCCTGAAAAAGCAAACTTTATGGCCACAAATGCATTTTTTCCCTGAAATGAGTCAGCTAAAAATGCAAATAGCAGCCAAACCCTTGGATATAGCTTTGCAGCTTTCCCCATGATCAACTTTGTTAAATGTGTCACATTTTCTGAGAATTTACTTTCAACAATGGCTGAGGCATCATTTTAAGTCTCAGTCTTATGAAAACAAAGATTTTCCTGAAACAGGGTTATCTTTTTAACTGTGTGTCTTATTTCTTGATACGTTATGTTTCCAAAATCAGTCAACTTCTTCCATGTGGTATGGAAATCAGAAAGAAAGAGAGAAAACAGTGTCTGAAGAAAATATTGCTGCCTGTGTGATCCAGGGTTTTGCTGCTATTGATGCAAAGGGTTGAGTGCAGTGGGAGCCAGGTGGGTTGATAACAGGAGCGCAGGATGCATTTTCGAAATATGTTTTATATTTCCAAAACTAAATCTAGGTGTGCTGCTAGCTGTGCAGGTCTAGGAAATGTCATTATGTTTCTGCCTTTTAATTTTTTAACCAGAATATTTGTAACAGAAAAATTCAGAACTCACGATGCTACTACTATTTTAGCATCTAGCGAATCTAGCGAATAGCGAATCTTACAATTTAAGCCTCATTGTCAAAGTCATCACTTCCTTTAAGCCCTTCTACAAGAGCTCTTTGTTAGCTATTAGGATTCCTGCTTAGGATGAAGAAGTGATTAAGCACAACGAGGACAAGATTTTCTCAGCCATTCTTTTAACAACTGTACTGTTCCATCTGGCTTGCAATCTCTATCTCTTCATCTAAAATTATTATAATTTCCAGTTTTTTAACCAATTTTTTTAACAGTTTGTTTTACAATTTATTATTTTTATTTTTTGAGACAGAGTCTCACTTTGTTGCCCAGGCAATCATGCAGTGGTGCGATTTTTGGCTCACTGTAACCTCCGCATCCCAGGTTCAAACAATTCTCTGATTCTCCTACCTCAGCCTCCCGAGTAGCTGGGATTACAGGTGCCCACCACCATGCTTGGCTAATTTTTTTTTTTTTTTTAGTAGAGATGAGGTTTCACCAGGTTGGCCAGGCTGGTCTTGAACTCTTGACTTCAAGTGATCTGCCTGCTTCAGCCTCCCAAAGTGCTGGGATTATGATGGGGAGCCACCACGTGTGGCATTTTTCATGAAGTTTTATTGCTTGTTTTAAATAATGAATGCTATACACTGAATGTTTGTGTCCCCCAAATTCATATGTTAAATCCTAGTCCCCAAAATGTGATGGTGTTAGGAGGTGGGGACTTCGGGAGGTGATCAGGTCATAAAGGTGGAACCCTCATGAATGGGATATGTGTCCTTATAAAAGAGGCTTTAGAGAGCTTTTCGGCCCCTTCTGTCGTCTGAGGTTATAACAAGAAGACAATCATTTGTGAACCAGGAGGCTGGTACTGAATATTCTGGCACTTTGATCTAGGAATTCCCAGCCTCTTGACCAGTAGGAAATAAATCTCAATTGCTTACAAGCCACTGTTGTGACTTTTATTGTTATGTTTTCTTTCTAATTTTGTCTTGAGGTCTGTCTTGAGAGTGGCCATAAGCCCAGATAACCACTTTCTAGGAGAGCCCTGACCAGGAGATGGTCAGGTAAGATTCGAGCAGGAGGTGAAATAAAAATGCACAAAACAGGAGAAATTAATTGCTTACAGGTCCTGGAGAGGTCGGGGGTGCTGATGGGAGACTGATGCGAGGTCTGTAGGTTGTGGGGAGCTCAACCAGTGGGTGAGGGAGAGAAATAGAGAGAGAGAGAATGAGACGAGCTGGGACATGCCTGTATTAGTGTTCCGTGGGCATTATTCCGAGGCTTTCCCTTGATGGTTGGGGATTGAGCAGTTTAAAGAAAATGCCCACAAAGCAGGGAGCTTATTAACATAACTGTGGCCTTGACCATTAGGTTTTTCTCTTGGTCAGAAGCTATGGAGTGTTTGGAACTTGATCCAGATGAGGAACAGGTGGACCCTATGGCAGACAATCACACAGGGAGGGAATGTTTTAACTCGGTCAAAGGTGATGGGATACGAGTGGGTGTCAAAAAATTTATGTCAGGCCTAAAGACGGATTAAACAGCAACTGTATTAAACAAATTCAAGACAGCTACCCAGTCTTTGGTAGTTTGTTATAACAGCCCAAACAAATGAAGACAGTGAATATCACGCCGCCTTCAGTCTGTGATATGAGAAGGGTACCCGGATCAGCGGCAATACAAAGCTAGGTGGTTTCCGCATCCTGCCTTACCAGTGAGAATGCCGTCAAGCCTTCACTGTTCACTGTGCGCTCCTCTCTGACCCAGTTCCGTCTCTATCCATTCCGCACCCCACATAACCTCCACCCTGAAGTTTCCGTCTATCATCATGACCTAACTTTTGCCTGTAGTTTATTCGCTGATGAATTCATCTATGGCTAATATTCAATGATTAAGCGTTAGTATGCCTGTTTGTAAAATACTGAAATACTTTGGCCGGGCGCGGTGGCTCACGCCTGTAATCCCAGCACTTTGGGAGGCCGAGGCGGGTGGATCACAAGGTCAGGAGATCGAGACCATCCTGGCTAACATGAAACTCTGTCTCTACTAAAAAATACAAAAAAAATAGCTGGGAGTGGTGGTGGGCGCCTGTAGTCCCAGCTGCTGGGGAGGCTGAGGCAGGAGAGTGGCGTGAACCTGGGAGGCGGAGCTTGCAGTGAGCTGAGATCTGGCCACTGAGTGACAGAGCGAGACTCAGTCTCAAAAAACAAACAAACAAACAAACAAAAAAACCAAAAAAACCAAAAATACTTCCTGACCCGTTGGCAAATAGTCACATCCCAAGCCCTGGAGGACCCACCTGCCCTGGCTGTTCAGACCTATTGTTTGGGCTCTTCTGGACTTTCCCATGATCCAGAAGGAAAAAGATTTCTTTTTTAGCACAATCAGGCACCTCCAGGAACCTTCTCCAGCACTGTGGTTGGCATCTATTCTGTCTGGTCAATGCCCACATGGTACCATTCATTAAATATTTTGAGGATCCCCCTTCAGAAGATTCTCAAATAATACATTGTTGAGGTTTTCATGGCTTTTGAAATTGTTTGGTTGTTTTTAAATGGCTGTAGTTGATTGTCATTTGTGTCTGCTATTCCATTGTATGACTATTTCAAAATCTACTTTAGTAAATATTTGTGTTGTTTATAATTATTTGATAATATGAAAACTTCTATGAATATTTTTATATATTTCCTAGTGCACCTGTGTAAGGGTTTTTCTAGGTAAGTGAGTCTGGGAGATTGACAGGTTAGTGGGTTTGTGGGTCTTCATATTGTCTTGAAAATGTTGTTATTTTTCAAAATGGTTATAACAGTTTACATTGTCATCAGTATCACCCCAAATAGTTCCTATTACTCACATCACTACCAACACTTGATATTACCAGGCTTTTAAATGTGGGCCAAATTGGCAAGTGGAAATGGTATCTTATTGGGTTTTAAGCATTTCCCTGATTACTGGTAAGATCAAACATTTTTACATATTTATTTCCCATCCATGCATTCTCTTCTTTGAAGTTCATATTCAAGTATTTTTGTTCTTTTTGTTATCAATTTACAGAATTTCTTGATATGTTCTTGATATAAATTTTTTCTGTTATGTGTTACCGTCGTTATCTCAAGGTTTTCAATTTGTCATTTCCCTTTCTTTATGGTATCCTATGATGAACAGAACGTTTTTAATTTTAATGTGGTCAAAATTATTAATGTTTTCCTTTTAAAAATTTGTTGAGTGTGTATATAATGTTCTTCCCTGACTTTGAAATATACAGACTTTTTTGTGTTACCTTCTAAGAGTTTTCTATTTTTATTTTTCCCACTTAGATCTTTAATCAACCTATATATTTTTAATGTGATGTGGAGTAGGAATGCAATTTTATCTTATGTTTTCCAATACAGATAACTAATTGTTCCAGTATTATTCATTTTTACTTTCTTGTCTTACATCAGTAAGATGTAAGCCATGTCTGTCAAAACTGAAATTTCAGTAAGTATTTTTCTGGGTTCCTTTTCTCTCTTCCAGTGGTTTATATACTTTAATGTCTTAATTACTATACCTTCATAATAATTAGAAACTCCTAGATTGACAAGTATCAGAGTATTATCCTTTCATCTTTACAGATCATTTAAAAATCAACTCTACAGAGGTATAATTTACATATAGTAAAATACACTACTTTAAAGTATATAATTCAATAACTTTTGACTCTGGAGATACCTGTATAACAACCATCATAGTATTTATGAAACAACTCTTTTTGGACCTGTACAACAAGCATCCAGGACTATACCCCTCAAGAGATGAGGTCACACCAGACAAATCTTAATGACTGCTGTGGCTTTCTGCCTAGAAGCACTTTCAGGAACATGGGAATGTAAATATGGAGAACCCAAGCAGATCACAACAATCTTGCTGGATTAAGGAAACAGAGACTGGGATTCAAGAATGTGGCAGCAGCTATAATTTTTAGGACAGAGTACTGAAGAGGAGGGAGCTACATAGAGAAAGCTCCAGAAACCTGTGTAAGGTTCTTCATGAGTTTGTAGCTAAATATCAAACCAAACATGTAAGCTGAGCAATTCCAAGAGCCCCACAGGACTAGGAGACAGAATTCTGACCAGACCGAGTAGAAAGATATCACTGAACACCTGGGGCATTCAGTAGCGCTCCAGAAGGACCATGCCTTAGTGGCATGTCTGTGTCTAAGACTATTTAAGATAAGACAACAATATTTAGCTCTCAGGAATGCAACACAATGACCAGCATGCAATAAAAAAGTACTAAATATACAAACAGCAGAAAATGTCACACATAGGAGGAAATTTTAACATAGAAACAACCCAGGAATAACAGAGTTGATAGGATTAACACACAGGAATTTTAAAATGTTGTTTTAAATATGCTTAAGAATGTGGTAGAAAACATAAACAGTACAAAGAGAGAAATAAAAAACAGAAAATATAAAACTTGTAAAAATGAAAAATACATTTCATTTTAGTTACAGTGAAATAACTATATTGTACGAGATCAGCAGATCAGACGCTTTTGAAGAAAGGGTGTTTTGTGGTTACAGATTCTCAGGATTTCTCTCTGCCCTACCCCAATATTGAGATGGGCAAGTTTCCTTACTTTCCCCTTCTGTAAGGTATGCATTTTTAATTCATCTGATATGGTCTGGCTCTTTGTCCCCACCTAAATCTCATCCTGAATTGTAATCTGAATTGTAATCCCCATGTGTTGCGGGAGCAACCTCATGGGAGGTGATTGAATCATGGGTGTGGTTCTCTTATGCTGTTCTCACAATATTGAATGGAGTAATCATGAGATCTGATGGTTTTATAAAGGGCTCTCCCCTCTTCACTCTGCACTTCTCTTTCCTGCTGCCTTGTAAAGAAGGACATGTTTGCTTCCCCTTCCACCATGATTAGAAGTTTCCTGAGGCCTCCCCAGTCATGTGGATCTGTGAGTCAATTAAACCTCGTTTCTTTTAAATTACCTAGGCTCAGGTATTTCTTTATAGCTGTCTTAAAACAGACTAACACAGTAAATTGGCACTGAGGTAGTGGGGCACTGCTATAAAGATACTTGAAAATGTGGAAGCGACCTTGGAACTGGGTAATAGGCAGAGGTTGGAACAGTTTGGAGGGCTCAGAAGAAGATAGGAAGATATGGGAAACTTTGGGACTTCCTAGAGACTTTTTGAATGGTTTTGACCAAAATACTGATAGTGATATGGACAATGAAGTCCAGCCTGAGATGGTCTCTGATGGAGATGAGGAACTTGTTGGGAGCTGGAGCAAAGATCACTCTTTAGCAGAGACTAGTGGCATTTTGTCCCTGCCCTAGAGATCTGTGGAACTTTGAACTTGAGAAAGATGTTTTAGGGCATCTGGCAGAAGAAATTTCTATGCAGCAAAGCATTCAAGAACTCACCTGGTTGATTCTGAGAGCTTTTAATTATATATACTCACAAAGAGATGGTTTGAAATTAGAAACTTATGTTTAAAGGATAAGCAGAGTGAATAAGTTTGGAAAATTTGCCGTCTGACCATGTAGTAGAAAAGAAATACCTGTTCTCTGGGGAGGAATTCAAGCCGGCTGCAAAAATTTGCATGAGGAGTTGAATGTTAATAGCCAATACCATGGGGATAATGTCTCCAGGGCATGTCAGAGACCTTTAGGGCAGCCCCTCCCATTATATGCCTGGAGGCTTAGGGGAGAAAAATGGTTTCATGAGTCGTGCCCGGGGCCCTTTTCCTGCTCTGTGCATCTGCAGGACTTGGTGCCTTGCATCCTGGCCACTCCAGCCATGGCTAAAAAAGGCCAGGGTACAGCTCAGGCCATTGCCTCAGAGAATGCAATCCCCAAGCCTTGGCAGCATCCATGTAGTGTTGGGCCTGCAGGTACACAGAAGTCAAGAATTGAGGTTTGGGAACTTTCACCTAAATTTCAGAGGATATATGGAAATGCCTGGCTATCCAGGCAGAATTTTGCCACAGGGGTGGAACCCTCATCGAGAACCTCTGCTAGGGCAGAGTGGAAGAGAAATGTTGGGTTGGAGCCTCCACACAGAGTCCCCACTGGGGCACTGCCTAGTGGAGCTGTGAGAAGAGGGCTACCATCTTCCAGACCCCAGAATGGTAGATCCACTGACAGCTTGCTCCCAGATGTAAGACATGGAATCAAAGGAGATTATGTTGGAGCTTTAAGAGTTAATGAGTGCCCTCCTGGATTTAGGTCTTGCATGGGGCCTGTGGCTCCTTGGTTTTGGCCAATTTCTTCTATTTGGAATGGGAACATTTATCCAATGCCTGTACCCCCAACGTATCTAAGAAGTAACTGACTTGCTTTTGATTTTAAAGGCTCCTAGTCAGAAGGGACTTACCTTGTCTCAGATGAGACTTCGGACATGGACTTTTGAGTTAATGCTAGAATGAGTTAAGACTTTGAAGAACTATTGGGGAGGCATGATTGTGTTTTGAAATGTAAGAAAGATGAGACCTGGGAGGGGCCAGGGTAGAAATGATATGGTCTGGATATGTGTCCCCACCCAAATCTTATCTTGAATTATAACCTAAATTGTAATCCCTATGTGCTGTGGGAGGGACCTCGTTGGAGGTGATTGGATCATGGGCTGTTTCCCTCATGTTGTTCTCATAATAGTGAGTGAGTTATCATGGGGTCTGATGGTTTTATAAGGGGCTCTTCCCTCTTTGCTCTGAACTTTTCTTTCATGCTACTTTGTGAAGAAGGACGTGTTTGCTTCCTCTTCCCCCATGATTGTAAGTTTCCTGAGGCCTTCCCAGCCATGAAGAACTGTGAGCCAATCAAACCTCTTTTCTTTATAAGTTACCCAATCTCAGATATTTCTTTATAATGGTGTCAAAATGGACTAATATATTATTCTAAGAGAAAGCATACTTATCTAGTATTCCATATTTACATTGAGATGTTCTATTTGTCTCTGTGCCTTGGGGGAGTTCTCAACTTTATTGACTGCTATTGCCACCTTATGCCTCAAAACAAAGGCTCAAATTACCATGGTGTGACTTCCATGCTTTTATGTAAAAGCAAATTTTAATGCTTGCTTACCTCCCAAAGTTTCTTTTTTTACAATATTTTTAGCATGTGTGCATTCTTTACTTTCTTGCCAGGTTCGTAATTCCTTTGAAAACTTTGTCTTAAACATTGTTTTCATCAGTTTGAGTTGTTTTTGCATGATAAGCACTCATGGTGTCTGTATTAGTCTATTTTAACATTGCTGATAAAGGCATACTCAAGACTGGGTAATTTATAAACAAAAGAGATTTAATAGACTCACAGTTCCACATGGCTGGGGAAGCCTCACAATCATGGTGGAAGGCAAGGAGGGGCAAGTCACATCTTACATGGAGACAGGGAAGAGAGAAAATGAGAACCAAGTGAAAGGGCTTTCCCATTATAAAACCATCAGAACTCATGACACTTATTCACTACCACAAGAACAGTTTGGGGGAAATCACCCCCATAATTCAATTATCTCCCACCAGATCCCTCCTATGACAGACACATGGGAATTATGGAAGCTACAACTCAAGATGAGATTTGGGTGGGGACACAGCCAAACCACATCAGTGTCTAATTGATCATACTGTCAGAAATATAACAACTATAATAGTTTTTTCAAAGAACACCTACTTCATTGTCATTCCATCATGTGAAACATTTAATCTCTACATTGTAGTGTTACATTATTTTTCTTCGTCTAATGTAAGCTGTGGTTCCTCCACTGCACTGGGTCCTTGGGATGTCCAGGAACAAAGGTGTATTTAACTTCTGTACCACAGAGCAGCTGATTTCAGACATGTGAACACAACATAGAATTATCCCAAGAAAAAAATAATGGTTTTACTAACTTGGTGATAAGAGACTATTGACATTCTGAGCCAATAGACAGGGCAGAGGCTCATAGAGAGGCAGCATATTATATGGGCAGAGGACTATGACAGGCCTCTAGTGTCAGAAGACTAGGTTTACACTTGGCCACTGATATGGTTAGGCTTTGTGTCCCCACCCAAAATTGTATGTTGAATTATAATCCTCATAATCCCCATAATCCACATGTGAGAGACCAGGTGGACAAAATTGAATCATGGGGGTGGTTTCACCCATGTTGCTCTCATGGTAGTGAGTGAGTTCTCATGAGATCTGATGCTTTTATAAGGGGCTCTTCCTTCTTTGCTTGGCACTTCTACTTTCTGCCACCTTGTAAAGAAGGTACCTTGCTTCCCCTTTACCTTCGACTATGATTGTAAGTTTCCTGAGGCTTCTCCAGCCATGCTGAACTGTGAGTCAATTACACCTCTTTTCATTATAAATTACCGAGTCTGGGGCAGTTCTTTATAGCAGTATGAAAATGGACTAATACAGCCACCTACTGTGCATGACATTTTGCCCCAGATGATTAACTCCTCTGAATCTCAATGATCTCATTAACAAAGAAGTAAAGAATCATATACATGAAAACTCATTGCCATAATACCTTATAATTCATGTAGTATCAATTATTTTTGTATACCAGGTGTGACCAATGTCACTCACATGCGATTTAAATGAGATCTTTTAACTTTTTGAATTAAAACCTGTTCATGGTCTCATGTGCCAAATGAGTAGAGAGTAAAATACTTGTCTCTTGTGAATTCTTTCTTCCCTAAATTTTCCATGAAATGTATGGATTTGTCCAAAGAGGTTACTCTTCCCTCTAACTGCCATGTAGTGAGACAACTGATGAAATAGAGCAGGTCTCAAATTTTCAGCTGCCATGGCTTCTGTTTTGTCCTAGTGTCACTGTATAAAACTGTTTCTGTATTGTCCAATGCAGCCTTGCCTGTTATTGGAATGTCCAGATCCCTGTTGTATCCATTGCTGGTCTTTGAGAGAAGACAGAAACACTTTCACAATGTCACCCTCAGCCAAATGTGCTTGTGCTTGGTATCTGAGATTAATAGTTTCTGCAAACAACGTAAGCCACATGGCTGCAGCACTGGCAGCAACACACCCTGTCATGACCTACTGTCACATCCTTTTGCCTTTCCTTACCTGATTTTTAAGAATCATGACAAAAGAAATTTTTTTCCAAGGTGAAAAGCTGTTTCTTTTCAGGAAAACAACTGGTACATTTCAAATCACATACTTTTCGTGAATATTCCATCTAACCAGGAGTTCAACTGCACCATTATGTGTGTAGTCATGTCGATGGTGGAATGAAAATAAAGAGAGGCAGATAGGGAGGTATTCTTTTTTGTTTCTTGAGACGGTGACTTGCTGTGTTGTTCAGGCTGGAGTGCAGGAGCGCAATCTTGGCTCACTGCAACCTCCACCTCCCAAGTTCAAGCAATTCTTGTGCTTTAGCCTCCCAAGAAGCTGGGATTACAGGTGCACGTCACCACACTCAGCTAATTTTTGTATTTTTAGTAGAGATGGGGTTTTGCCATGTTGGCCAGGCTGGTCTTGAACTCCTGGCCTCAAGCAGTCCACCCCGCCTTTGGCCTCCCAAAGGTCTCGAATTACAGGTGTGAACCACCATGTCTAGTCAGATAGGGAGGTATTCTAATTACATTAACAATTTCTCTAGGTTCTTATAGACTACTTGAACTGAGTTTCCATGGGGCATTCACAAGTGATTTTATCTGAAAATCCCTTAGGGAAATCCCCTTAATAGGTAGGGTCTGAGACCCATGACACCGTCATGTAATACTCTCTTTCTTATAAGAAGAGTACAGACTAATGGACCATGGTGGTTTTTCTCAGTAAAAGGACCTCAAGGTCTATGTGTACTTTATTGAAAGGTTGCATTTTGAGATGCATATTGAAAGTTGGTGAATATGGAATATGATTATAACTTACTATTTAATGCTGTCTAACTTAGAAACCATGCTAGCTTGATTTTAGGCTTTATAAGGTTCTTATAAAATTAGGAAAAATTATTTTTCTTTGTTTCAAAAAATTTTTTTAGAAAGATATGTTGGTTGTGGGTCCACAATTTCTACTTTGAGTGAATTAATAAAAGGGGCAAGAATGCCTCCATCCTCTTCTCTTTTTCCTGCAACTTAATATTAGAAACTATGGGGGGAAACACCCTCTATTTTCTACCCATATCCCTAAATGATTCATGTCAATGTTTTGCAGAGTACAAGAATCCTATTTTCAGTGGACTGGAGGTAGCAATTCTTGGCATATTACTCACAGTAGGCTAACTACTGTAAAAACAACCTCCAAGTCTCAACAGCTTAACACAAGGCAAGTTTCTATCTCTCTTTCATCATATTGATGAAAGTCTTTGGCAGAAGTCTCTGGAACCCAGAACATTTTGATTTTACCCTTTTCTAGACGCTGAGATTAAGAGTCTTCTCCATTCAGGTGGCCGATGAGGAGCGAGAGAGAGAGAGATGGGTGATGGGGTGATATTTCATGGGCCCTGCCTGCAAAGGAATGAACATCATATCTACTCATATTCCACTGCCAGCACTTATCCATATTGCCACATGTAAGTGCAAAGGAAGCTGGGATATGCAGCTTTGATATATGACCAGAAAAAAGAGCACATGGAGATTGATGAGCACGGAAAGTCTCTGCCACAGTTCACCAATTTAATCACCAAATACTATATCCATTGCATTTTTCTTCACACTCACCCGTCTCAAGGTGAGACAACATAAATTCTATCCAACTAATCCAACGATATCCAGCTCAAAGTCCAGGATCTCTGGGGAGTATGCAGTTTCCTCCTTCAGATCTTACTTGCACATTTTGTGGCTTGTCAACCTGTGAACTAGGGGAAAGACATCTGCCCAGCCCACACCCAAAGTTTAATAATGGTAGATCGAGGTTAGGATATAATGATTGTTACTTAAAAATGGGAGAAACACATCTAACAATGATGCATAGCATTTGTAAAATCCCACTAAAACAAGCACCGTGAAGGTATTCTACTATGGAAGCAGAGGAAGTTTCTTTCATGGACCCTGATTCTGCTCTCTGGGAGAAATCTCTTGTCCTTTTATAATCATGGCATTTTAATCTGCTTGTGGGAGTTCCTTCGTTGATTGTTTTTTCTCCATTGCTTCATGTGAGGTGTTGTAGAATATGCCTTCCTTGAAGGCAGCTTAAGCTTCCTAGCTCTCCTCCTGATAGTGGAATATGGGGGACCTAAGTTGTTCAGTTCTCAAATGGTCAAAGGCATTTATTTATTGTTGATTGATGGACTGGTTGATTCACTGTTTAGGCTTATGATTTCATTTGGCAATCCAATTTCCCCAGATACTTGGTAGGCAACTCATCTTTTTCCTTACAGTTACCTCTTTATGACAGTAGCCACACATCATTTCTAGAATAATTTTTTAACTTTATGTATACCTTGGCTTTCTGGTCCACCAACCGTTCTCTTTAAACCTAATGGAACTACCCTGAGTCTATCTGTGAGAATGAGCTTTAGTGGAAATCACACTCTTAATTTGATTTTCAACATAGGGCTGTGTTTTAATGGACATTTGTTCCTCAAAACACTTTTCCTACCTTTTGGTACTGTTTTAGGTCTAGAAGCTGAAATTTGTACCAACCTTCAAATTCAAAAACTTTTTATCTCATTCATTCTCTTTCATACCAAGCAATTTTGATCCGAACTTAAGATTTTCTTCTAATACCTTGCTAAGTGCAGCCAATAGTATGCAATAGACAACATTGACCTGTTTTCCAGTTAAGTCCAGGAGGCATTTGTTCTGCCTTCCAAGTTATCAGTGGAAGAGTTTTAAATTTTTTTCCCCAAATCAAAGGGCTTCTTGAGCCTTCTGTTTTCTGATCTTGGTTTTCTTGCTGACTACTACTAAATTGCTAAGTCAATGCCACATACTTTAGTTTTTGTTGCAAGGCCAATTTCTCTATTGCTTAGCACAGGCTCACTTTTGTAACAAAGAAGCCCATATCTATGGCTTTCCACAAGAAAAATTTGTATCTTTTCTTGTGCCATAGTCCAATGTGGTTATTCTAGTTGACAGACTACTTTAAATGATTATTTAATTAAGAGAAATTTTGATTAATAGGGAATAGTTGAAGAATAAATTCTTAAATTGATTTTAAGCATTTGGGTCTTCTCATTTTTGTCTCAGTGTGGTAACAACAGGGAGTTAAGAGAGGCCCAAATTTGGCAGGCCAGCAGACCTAGTTGGTGCTCACAAAATGCTTAATCTGTAACCAACACTGCCAAAAGAACTTTCCACAATGACGTGAATGTTCTAGATCTGTACTGTGAAATATGGTAGCTGCTAGCCATATGTGATTAATAAGCACCTGAAATGTGCCTAGTCTAAGGAATTGAATTTTAAATTTTATTTTTTTAATTAATTTAAATTTAAGTAGTCACATGGGTTGAAGAGCACAGAATATCAGTCCAAAATTTTCAGAGGCCGGGGCGCAGAGTCCTGTTTTTTTGTTAGAACTTTTCTTGAAATTTTTTAATAGAAAAGAGGTTGTGGGTAAGTGAACAGGGTTACCTCTTCCCTGCTGTCAATATTAGCTATGGAAAAAAATTGCTCTCATCTGACAGTATACTTCCCATGCACAATAGGTTCAGTAAAGCTAACCAATCAAGTGCAAACCCTTTCTCTGACTGTGTAAGTTGGTACATATTTGTCCGAGTGTGTTGGATTTGATCTGTTCTACACCAGGGGTGTCCAATCTTTTGGCTTCCCTGGGTCACACTGATGAGTCAAAAAAAAAGAAAAAAAGAATTGGATAATGTTTTAAGAAACTTAACGGATTTGTGTTGGGCCACATTCAAAGCTGTCCCAGATGCATGTGGCCCACAGGCCATGGGTTGGACAGCTAGTTCTATGCTTTCTCCAAAATAAAGCCATCTGAGAGACAGGAGAACTTTCTATGTCTTAATTGAGTGGTACCTCCATGCCACACCCTAGATTTGCATTTCTACTGAAATCACTGTGAAATATACAAAAACAATCCTGCAAGAAAAAGAAACTCACAGACTCCCCTGAAACCTGCATATAGGTTGGCTTCAGAAAAAGCCATTTGGCTGTGTACTGACAGCCCTTTGATTCCAACGGCACTTTCCTTCACCTGGCAGTAGATTCAGGATCTTATGTGGGGCACATCAGTCAGCAAACATCCTCAAGAGTGTTAGAATATTTGTTCAGAAGTGAAACCATCTAGTCTTTTAACAAAAGTTCATTGAGTGTGATCCCTGAATAACCCATGCTCAAGTAATTTCCTGAAACCTTTCAAAAATATTATCTGTTTGGCATAAATAGAGATAAAAACGATGGGCATTGCAGCAATTCTCCTAGAAGCAACAAGAGAATGAGAAACTTGAAACTCTCCCCACTCCTGCTTACCCCACTTAGTAGACTAGTTATAAGTTTCAAAATACAAAGAGATATTTTTAGAATTAGATCTGTACACACATTGTACCCAAGATGGGATTTGAGTGAACTCCAATACAGAAAAGTCATCTTACAATCTGGAGCCATACCACGTGGGGAGATGTGTTAAATAATACTTTTCTTTCCAAAATGATTGTATCTTGTATAATGAGTTTCTTACCTCAAATTCATTTTTTTGTTGTTTAAAAAAATCATCTTCAGCTACCACTACTAAGTTTTAACTGTGGTTAGGCAAAGATCACATTTCCATTGTAGATTCCAAATTCCTTTGCATTTTACTCTAATGGACTCTTCAATTAGTATCTCTTTTATTCTGCTCCAGCATTCATACCACTACAATATTTATCAAAGTTCAATTATGTGCAAAGGCCTAACCTAGCATAGATGGCCCAATAAGGTCACTTTGTGCTTTGCTGTTCTTTATCTTCCCAAAGGCTCCGTAAATGGGCCCATGAAGCCTCTTAGGGTTATGGGATTTTTTTTTTTTAAGACGGAGTCTCACTCTGTTGCCCAGGCTGGAGCACAATGGTGTGGTCTCGGCTCACTGCAACCTCTGCCTCCTGGGTTCAAACAATTTTCGTGCCTCAGCCTCCCAAGTAGCTGGGACTTCAAGCAGCAGCCACCATGCCCAACTAATTTTTTTATTGTTAGTAGAGATGGGATTTCACCACTTTGTCCAGGCTGGTATCAAACTCCTGACCTCAGGTGATCTGCCCACCTCAGCCTTCCGAAGTGCGGGGATTACAGGCATGAGCCACTGTGCCAGGCCTGGATTATGTGAATATTTAATTGAGATAATCCACATAATGCATAGATCTTAGAACATAGCAACAAATCAATAAAGAGCAGCAATGGTATTGTCATCTCTGCCACATTCATCAGCATTCAGGGTCTGTGTCCCACCGGTCAGTGGCCGAGCCAGGGCTCCACATGTCCCACATCTGCTCATACCCAAGAGCGAGCTTTCCTCGACTTCCTGCTTCATCCTCCATTGTGTTTGTTGAAAAAAACTTGAACCAACAGTTCAACAATAAACCAGAGTATTTTACTTTGAGTATTTTCTTCTTTCCCTAGATAACTTTTTATTATCTTGAGAGACTAGGGCTCTGTCTTAAAGAAATATTTTTCAGGAAAGGGGAAGAAGAACACTAGGTAAAACACAAAACCTCAGGAGAAAGGTCACCATATTTATTCTGGATGCCAAGTCTACTGAACGTTAAAGTCTAAGCATCTGTTAACCAGCTCTGCTGATACCTTTGACATCTGCAATCAAATGCTGAGAAGAACTGTGGTGAAGTGAGTTTTAAGTTCAGAAGGGGAATCTACATGGAAAGAAGAAACAATGTGGAAGAAGTATTCCAACCCAAGTCCCCACCAGATACTGTTTTTAGAACTGTGCATTTTCAAAATATTTAGAGTTTAGTATAGGTATTTAATTATTCCTTTTCTTTTAATCCATAGAATTCCAAGGTAGAAATTTTAGTGCCTGGAAGGCAGCCTGTGGCTGGGTCCTAGTCCAACTTAAGCACTTATTTGTTTTATTTGTAGTATGTCACTTCTCACATCTGTAAATCTGTTTCTAAATCTGAGGACTGCAGATGATGAAATACATTGTTATTTCTGGAAGATTGATTAAATGAATCTTTTGTGAAAGCAATTTACAAATGCAATACAAACGTATGCCATTTTTCAGAGATTGTTTTCCTATTGTATATCATAAAATAATTCGCTATTGTTATTTGTAAGGTGACATTTAAAGACAAGGGCATGTTCATTCCATTTGTTACCTTTGCCTTTGGTGCACAAGAAGATACTACTAGTTGAACGACCAGGTTGGGTGATCATAACTTCAGATGTGAGTTATTCAACTCTTAAATGAGTGCCCTGCAGGCCAGCCTGACTCCTCAGTCCTCCCCACATTATGGAAGTCAGTGGGCAAGAAGACTTGGCTGATTCCCCTGTTGCACAAGATGATGATGTAAACTCCTTATTGTTCCTATGAGAGATCCATTGATATCTTGTATATCTTTGGAGATGATGCCTTTGAATACTTGCAGAGCACCCAAGTTTATATTCATTCCAATGCTTGTTAAAATTAGAGGAAAAATTCTATATTCTAAAGAGGAACAAGAATATGTACAAATTTTATGAAAAACTACAAAACATCAAACAACAAAGGGTAGGGAAAATATTTGCAACACAGATGACAGAAAAAAAAAATGTTGTTTTTCTGTTACACAGAGCTCCTGAAGATTGATGAAAAAGAGACAAATAGGAAGATGGGCAAAGTACGTCACAATTTGTAGGAGAGAAAATGCAAATGACCAGTATACATATAACATTTCATTCATTCTCCCTACTAGTCAGATAAATATAAATTAAAGAAAAAATATGCTATTTTTTAACCCTCAGACTGACAAAAATATAAAAAGGATGAATAGGGCTGGGCACTTTTGTACTGGTGAGAATGTAAATTGCTATATCTCCTTTAAAAAAAAAAACTATGTGCTAAAATTAAAAATACAAAAATACTTTGACACAGAAATCTCCATTTTGGGAGTTTAATAGCAGCTAAAAAGGGGAGTGAGAATGAAAATGAATGGAGAGTTGATTATTATCTTGGTACATTTTTGCATTCTGTTGCTTGATAGAATAAACAAGTAATACTCATGTGATTTAAATCCATATGTATATATGTGTGTGTGTGTGTGTGGAGGACGGCTATGTGTATGTGTATGTGTGTGTGTGTGCGCGCGTGTGTGTTTATGATCAGAATGAGTATGCCACAATGTGTATGTCCTCAAAATTTTAGAGCAAACCTAGGTTGCTTCAATAGGTATTTATTCAATAGAAGTTCAGAATAAGTTATAGTTTTTCCCATTATCTGGTGAACAGATCATATATTGTGTCAGCTCAGTTCCAAATGCTGGAGGATGACACAGATATTCACAAACTAAAGAAATTCCAAAAAGGGGAAAATGAGATGAAGAGGGACTGGCAGTCGTATCTCCTATGTGATTGATTACCCAGTGATCTAAATCAAGTTTCCTTTTCTTTACTCCTCACCCCTCTGCAGGGAGGTAGGCATCAGGCCTTGTGATCCCACATCTTATTCATCAAATCTATAGGCGATTTTTCTTGTCTGGGTTGTTTATAGCATTTGATAATATTAATAAACGCTTCCTTCTTTTTTTCATGTATTAACTTTACTTTGTAAATATTAAGTGCTAATGTGCTTATAATGAAAAGCAGTAGTCCCTTTCTTTACTTACCCTAAATTCTACTGTATATTAAAAATATAGAAATAATTTTTAAAAGTGATTTCTGATTTCAGTTTTTCTGATGGTCACCTCAGTGTTTCTTATTCTTGAGTTAGCAGCTTTCTGCATACTTCAATGACTTGGTCCTAGGAAAGCTGAAAATATCACTTATACGATGCTGTGTTCAGTTCTTTTCCAATTTTTTTTCCAGTGTGTTTTTTTTGGTGAAACAAATACTGCTAATTGTCCCCAAATATCATCACGGCAGAATCTAGATCTTTTTTTTTTTTTTAAATTTTAGATTTGGGCTGGATACAGTGGCTCATGCCTATAATACCAGCACCTTGGGAGGACAAGGAGGGAGCATTGCTTGAGTCCAAGAGCTCAAGACCAGATTGGGAAACACAGGGAGATCTGGTCTTTATACATGATAAAAAACACTTAGCTGGGAACAGTGGCACATGCCTGTAGTACCAGTTACTTGAAAGGTTGAAGCAGGAGCACTGCTTGCGTCTGACAGATCAAGGCTGCAAAGAACCATGATTGCACCACTGCACTCCAGCCTGTGCGACAGAGTGAGACCCTGTCTCAAAAATAAATATAGATATAAATAAATAAATAAAACACAATTTAGATTTATAGAATAAATACATTTGTCAGCTTTCCTTGTAACTAGATGTGGCCATGTGACCAAGATTTGACCAATAACATTAAGAATCAAAGCTGTGTGTCAGCTTCTAGGTACTTAAAAAAAAATCACTTTATGTGGAGTGTGGGTTCTTGTTGTATCCCTTCCTTCTTTCTGCTGGCTGGAATGCAGACATGATTGCTGAAGTTCAAGCAGCTATTTTGGACAATAAAGTAAACTTGTGAGGGATGACTCCCACAGCAGGGAAACAAAACGAAATAAATCTAAGTCCCTGAGGACTTTGTAAATTACACTTGCCAGGCCTGTTCTGGACTGCTCTCTGCCAGGTTTTTACATGAGAGATAAATAAATTTTTATTTTGCATAAGCCATTGCTATCTGGGGTCTTTGCTACTTGCAGATAAGTTTAATTTTAACTAGTACATTTGGTTGCCTTTATAACTTTAAATCATCCACTTAAATTTCTATTTTATGATCTTGCAGATTTGAGTACCTCTGAAGATAATGCTGTTGAGTTCTTGTGAAAGCACCCAAGTTTTTATTCACTCAAATGCTTGTCAAAGTATATACTTTGATTTAAAAATAAGCAGAAAACTTTATCGATACATTCTATGAGAAAATGTAAAAACCCACAATATAATTGACCAGTATTTACAATACAAAAAGCAAAAAAGATACAAATATCTCTTGGCTTGCCACTGAATTTCCACAAAAGGCCACAAAAGTGTCTCGGTATCTCCCTCTCTCTCTCCTTATTCTCTTGCACTTCCCAGGCTCTATCAACTTTAGATGACACTTATATTCTGATTTGTAACCATTAGTCCTCCAGGTTTTGTTCACTTTTTTCTAAAAACTAAAAATGAATAAGCAGTATTCACATCATTATGACTGTGAAATAGGATTCACTGCAAAGCCATGAACTGTGCTGACTTCATTTCTTTTTCTATGGATCTAATGTTAAGATTTGTGTGACTTTAAAGCAGATGTTTCTACCATTCAGGGGAAAGGGATTCTTTTTACTAATAGTTAATAAATGTCTTAAAATCATGCCACATTTTAGTTTGCTTCATATTTGAGTCGTGGCTTTCTGTATTTTTGTTGCTGTTAGTGCTTTGTTTTTCCTAGACTATTTAATTGATTCTCTTTTATTTCTTGACAGGAGAAGAGATATGTGCTTTCTTCACTGTGCCACTAAATCACTAATCTTATCTAGCTTCTTAGTCATTCTATTTATTCTTTGGATTCTATTTCATCTTCATCTTGAAGACATTCTTCTTGGAGCCCATTCATTTTCTGCTTTAACTTTGGTTGCCTTCCAAGCTTACAGTGCAATTAACTTCCTGGGATTTAGTTTGCTGAACTCCTGAGTTATCTCATCATTTTTTCCATCATATGTTTTCTTTGCTTTATTTTTCACCTTCATTTGGATGGTATATGAACTCAAGTAATTCACTCAGAAAAGGCAACTAAAGAATAAACAGTCTTGATCTAATATGTCTGAAAATAACCTTACTTTGTCATTATAATTTGCTGTTAGTATAGTTGACTTTAGATTGTGACCATGGAAATGATTGTCTGCTAGAACTTTAAAGGTCATTTCCTCCTTGCAGAAAGAATGGCTGGGAAAATTAGACCTTTATGTTCTCTTTTTAGTGATCCCCAGTCCCTGAGCCACATGGGATAAGTCCTGCCCAATTCAATTTCTCTGCTCACCACAGGCCCCCAGGTTTTCTACATCCCAAGTTGATCACTCCCATTTATTAACAATCTTTCAGATTTCTATGTACCTTCAAAGACCTATTTGAAACCAAGAAGTCATTTTGGTTTATTTGGATGTATCAGTATATATCTAACATAATCAAATATTCATTGATTTAAGAAGTAAAACTCTTAGTTTATGGGAAACATATCATTTATTGCAACTCCAAGGCCTCCAATATATACGTTATAGTGTATTATCTTTAGTCTTAGCTCATAGGCCTTACGTGGACTGTGACCTTATACCATATATGAAACCTTCTTTACAGTCGAAAATTTTAAGTGGTTGAATAACATCCTGGTCCTAGATAACATCTCCATTTTTCTGATTGGCATTCAATTTCTAATAAGCACTTCCATTGGATACTGCACTACTCTTTTATCTTTGCCTAACAATAATAGAATCTAACCTAATATGTATCTATACATTTGAATTGTGTTTAGCTTGAAAACACATATAGCAAGAACTATTGCATTTTGTAAAAACTCATGTGTGTTCTAATACCAAGAAAATTGGCTAAGGTAGGGGAAGTCCCATTTTATAAATTTTTACTTTTGTAGAAAAATATCAATGCAGTATAATGTTACAAATGTGGGTTTTTGGAATAAAACTGTTAAATCGAATGCCAGTTTTATGTCTTACTAAGTTTGTGGTCTAAGGCTACTTCCTCACATCTAACATCTCAGTGGCTCAGTTTTCACATCTTTAAAGAGTGTTTAATAATATACCTGCCATTTAGGACTATTGCAAAGATTATATGAGATAATAGCTACAAAGACCTCAGAATCGTGTCTGGAAGGTAGAGAAGTCTCAATAAATAGTATTATTATTGTTGGTGTTTTGGGAGGGTTCCAATAAAAAGCAGTCTTCTACTCACTAGTTCTAAATTTAATGGCAAATAAGGCAGGGTGTTGTAAGATGGAGACCAAAACGTCATCACAATGATCACTATAGACTAAGATCGCAAAGGTACTTTCTGAAAGTAAATATCAGAATTAGTGAGGCTCATCTATCTTTGGACAAGCCACAGTAGACCAGTGAGTTTGTCAAGGTCTGGATTCCAGTAACAAAGAAATATGTGCCTTTGAGTTTCCTTGTTCCCAAGATAAAGAGGAAAATGGAAAAACATGAATGTCTCCTTTCAGTTTTCAAACACCAATCTGATAGCTCAACCGCCTTTTCCTGGGACAGAGTGGGCAGAAGAATGGAGATGCCAGGAGTGATAAGATGACAAAGACCATCATCTTCTTGACCTCACCTTAAGCTGGCTCCTCTGAGCCTTCCTTGCAGAATCCAGTTTTAGCACGAATACTGCTGTATCTCTTTAGTGAAAATCCTCCACCCTTGTTGTCTAACTACCCTTGATAGCTGATCAGATTTTTTATTTTCCTTTCTGGATATGCTATCATCCAGGCCTGCCTTCAACCATAATCCCATCAAGCCTGTTTTGACCAAATTCCCCTGACCACTGATGTTTTCTCTTAGATTTCCATCCACGATGCCCATCCAGCTCCTTGGCTGTAAATCTCCATCTGGCCTTTTGGTATTGGGAGTTGAGCCGAGTCTCTCTTCCCCACCACAAGACCCGCTTACAGGGGTTCCTATACCTATCACAATAGTTACCACTTGATTAAAGTCTTCCTTAATGTCTTTACCAACTGTCATTAATACTTCTTTCCTTTGGCAAAGGTAATGAACTTCCTCCACATGGAAGGACACACCTAGAATGGGGAAGAATCATCTCCCCAAACATATAATTAATCAGTGACTACATTCTCTGGGTCTCAGCTCACACTTGCACTAGATCTATAATGTTCTATATAGGCTTAACAATGTAGATCTACGTTCTGTTCAAAGATAAGAAGAATGATTTTTGAAGGAAATCTGAAAAAAACACTTTGCTCTTCTATGCCACATGCACAAAGATAAACACAAGAAACTTGATTGCAAGGAAGTGATGAAGTGTCTCTCAAAAACATTTTACAATGTCTCCACATGAGTAAACAACTGCTGAACAAAGAAAACATTACAATAAATGCTTTAAATCAATAAAATGTTGACCAAGACAGTTATTTTAAGTTATATTAAAATAAATTGAATGACAGTGGGTCTCATTCAGCATGGCCAAATTGGAAAAACAAATTAATTATTGGTTTAAGGTGCAATAGATAGTAATTATTGTTTTGAATGGATTTTAAAACATTTTCTAATTATTTTAAAAAGTTATAGTGCACACATTTGCATTTGTAAGCCAAAATAATTTCCAAGTCAAATTTTGGAGTGTCTCCATTGTCTTTCTTCATCGATTTCAGGCAATTACAGAAATTAATTCAAAACTCTTCACCTGTAGTTCAAGGTTAGCAACTCAAAAAGTAATATTAATATTGCTTTTATGCTCAGAAACTTGTAAGAAAATAAAATTGCTTCATGTTATGAAATGGATACACATAATTTCATCTTTTAAAATAGGTTCAGATTAGTAATAATTACAAAGTGTTAAAATTAGCATTTTTCTATACATGGATGATTAAAGGGAAAATTTTTAAGGAAGTATATTTAGAAAAGACTGTTTTATCTACTAGAAGAGTGGAGCATAAGTTCAAGACTGGAAAAACTGTCATTCCAAAAAGTGTAGCGATGACAAAGTAAGGAAGGAGTACAGGCTGTTGTCAGATACCACTTACTAACTTTGGCAATTCAAGCAATACTTCTCTGCTGCATAAATTTCTGTAGTTTATGACCCTTGAATCAAATGAAACCTACCATGTTTTCCTGGTGTTGGTTAACTGGCCTAGACGTCAGTGAAGAGCTACCAGAAAAAGCATGAGGGAAGTCAAAACATCAGAAATGATGTGGCAGTGACCATCCATGTCGGATAGTAGCAACCAAACCCATGTTAATGATAAATCCTGTCTTCTTGGAGGCAAAGATGTTGCGGAGAAAAAGAGAAGGTGGATTTCATGAGTCAGTTTATATTCTGAATACAGATGAATTACATTTTTCTATGAGGTCTCTGAGTTTGGGACAACCATATGACTGTTGAGGTGACTGCTTCCAATACAGTTTCTCATTTTCCTTTATTCTGGTAATTAAGTCATCATGGAAGGTAACTTAGGGTTCTTGTATCTTCAAGTCCTAAAATAGCCTGACATATTCATATTGCTGAGTGCAGTTGCAGTATTTTTCTTACATGATCTTTCAGCAGCATTTGGCAGAGTTGACCATCCCCTTCTTGAGAAACTTCCTTTTCTTGGCAAGCCCCTTTGCAGACTGCAGTAATTTTCTCTCTACATGTGCTCTTCTTAAAGAAACTCAGCTACTCTCGTTGCTGAAACAACCATCTTTTTGCAGATGACAACCAAATAAAGATTTCCCATTTTTTCTGAACCCTAGACCACAACTCAGATAGCTTATTTGTTCCACAGACTTCACCAGCTTAACATGAACTGGTCTGAACTGATCACCTTTCCCCACAATCTATTTTTTCTCATTTTTACCCCAATTCAAAGATTGATTCTGGAATTCCTTCTCCATGTTCCTTCTCTTTCCTCTGTGTTGTATTACAAATCATGGGCAATATTTTCCCAAGTTTCCTTAGGCCCCAGATACACTAATTATCTGCAATTTTGATTGACTCATTTTAGAAGTAAGGATCTGCATAATTCAACTCTTAAAGTATTCATATTTTTAATAAAAATTGAAATAATTATTTCTATCATGTAAAAATATATAAAGAATATGGCCATGTACCAGCTTAAGAAATAGTTTAATTGAAGTGCCCCATGGTTTCTCCCTTCATCACATTCCCCTCTCTCGAATCCCATACCAAATGTAATCAGTAACCTGGATTAGGGGTTTATTATTCACATGAATTTCCATTAACTTTTATGAATATATGTCTGTATCACTAATAAAATATCTGGTATTATTTTGGACAGTTGATATAAATGGCTGCATTCTAAATGTGTTCTTTTGTAACTTGATTTTTTAATGTTCAGTGTTTCCTTTGTGCAATATATTTGCGTGTGTGTGTATACACATTTCTTTGTGTAAGATGCAGTTAATCCTTGAACAATGTGAGGATTAGGAGTACCAACTCCCCTGGGCAGGTGAAAATTTGCATATAATTTTTAACTCCCCCAAAACTTAATTACTAATTGTGTACTATTGATCAGAAGCCTTATTGATAATATAAGTGTCCAATTAGCACATACTTTGTATATTATATGTATTATATACTGTATTTTTACAATAATGTGAGAGAAAAGAAAATGTTATTAAGAAAATCATAAGGAAAAGAAATTATATTTACTACTTTATTAAGTGTAAGTGGATCATCATAAAGGTCATCATTCTCATTGTCTTCATGTTGAATAGGCTGAGGAGGAGGAGGAAGAGGGATTGGTCTTGCTCTCTCAGAGGTGGTAGAGCAGAAGAAAATTTGTGTGTAAATGGACCTGGAAGTTTACATCTGAGTTGTTCATGGGTGAATTGTACATGCATATGTAAGTGAGTGTAGATAATATTAGCTAAAGTTGCTTTATTTTCATTACCTGGTAATAGTCCATTAAATGAAAATCATTCTGCTTCTTTGTTCATCTTTGGATGTAAACATATGTAACTTCTGACTTTGGGGTATTAAAATCAATGCTGACCTAAACAATCAGGTACACATCCTTTTGTACATATGTTTACTACTCTTTCTAGGGTATATGTATCTACAAGGAAAGGGTGAGATTTTAGAATAACAGATCTTTGAATGTATTCGTTATTACAGTTTCTCTTCCACTTATACTCTTATCAGTTATTGTCTATTTCTCCCTTCAGTTCTGTCCATTTTGGGTTCTGTTGTTCAGTGTGTATCTAATTATTGAATCTTCCTGATGGATTGATTCTTTTTTATTATAAAATATCCTTCTTTGTCTTTAGTAACAATTTTTGACTTAAAGTCTATTTTTTATGATATAAGTATAGCTACTCCAGTTCTCTTGTAGTTAATGTTTGGATGACATTTTCTATCCTTTCAATTTCAATTTGTTTTTGTCTTTAAGTTTAAAATATGTCTCTTGTAGATAGCAGACAGCTGAATTTTTTAAAAAGCCATTTTGCAAATCTCAGTCTTTTGATTGGAATTTTTAGTCCATTTAAATTTAGTGGAAGTACTGCTAAGGCAGGATTTACATCTATCACTTTATTTGTTTTTGATAAGTCATTTGTCTTTTTTTTTTTATCTATTTCTCCATCACTGCCTTCTTTTATGTTACATAGATATTGTCTAGCTTACAATTTGATTTTTCTTGTCACTTTTTTTTGTTTTTATTTTTTAAGTTATTTTCTTTTTGATTGCCCTGGTGAATAAAATTGACATCTTAAAACAATTTAGTCTGGTTAATATCAACCTAAGTTCACTAGTGTACAAAAACTGCTCCAAACACCTCCATATCTTACCTCTTTCTTTATGCAATCATTGTCATTTAGATTACATCTTTATAAATTGTCTTCCCATCAATTTTATACTCACTGCTTTATACAAGTTTCTCTTAAATAAGATAGGAGAAAAAAAATGAGTTACAAACACAAAGTTACATTTACACTGTTATTTATATTTACCTATATGTTTACTTTTATCAGTGCTCTTTGCTTCATTATGTGGATTTCATACACATCTATTGACTTTTTATTTCATCTTGAAGGGCTCCTTTTATAGTGACAAGTTCTCTGTTTTGTTTATCTGTGATAGTTCTAATTTTTTATTCATTTCTGAAGCATAGTTTTGCTATATATGGAATTTGTTTGTGGTGAGCAGGTCTGTGCAAACCTACCCCTAAAAGCCGAGGGAGCTGAAAGGCTGAAGGCTGACAAATCCAGTTTCCCAGAAAAAAAGCATTTAATAGGGACTTACAAAGAGAAGCCACATCTTGGGTGGCTGCAAGATGGTGAATTCTGCACCCGCCCTCCAGGAAGGAGTCTTTATAGAGCAAGCTTTTAGGGTAAAGCATGTGCAGATAGTCACATCTTCAGATTTTCCTGCCGAGACTCGTGACCACTGGGGAGGTTAGAGAAGCATCTTTATGGGGGATTATTTATCATACAGTTATTGTTCAAGATCTTACTACAGAACACGTTGGTATGTGAGGGTCAAACCCTGGTCATCATGGCGCTTTTGCTTCAAGGTGGCATCACTCTGGTCATGCAACAAGCTACGTTCCCATAAAATCCTTAGTTGACAGTCTTTTTCTATTAGCATTTTGACTATGTCATCTCACTCTCCCTTCCTTCACTCCATCCTCCTCTCCTTCATTTTTAAATTATACGATGACTATCTTGGTTATTCCCTTTCCAGAATGACTACAGGAAAATGATCAGAGAACCAATAGTTTACATACAAAGTTCGCTCTGGAAAGGTGTTAAAGTAAAGACCAGGAAGGGAACACAGCCAGTAACAATTACATTATCAAGTTATTGACACAGAATGGAATCAGAGAGTAATCCTACTCGGGGGAACCATGCGAGGTAGTGCAGAAATGGAATCTCAGATTTATCCACTTGAATGGTGAAGGGGGCAGAGCATTTACATACCAAGTCATATTAGTCATTGTTTGAGGGAGTATTATTTCTACTCTTTCTGGATTGCCATTGGCAAGAGAAAGTGGATTCCACTCCTCCCAAATATTCTTATGCAGTTGGGAGTCACAGTGCCTTGCATCACAATGATTTT
This sequence comes from Mandrillus leucophaeus, assembly GCF_000951045.1. NCBI lineage: Eukaryota > Metazoa > Chordata > Mammalia > Primates > Cercopithecidae > Mandrillus > Mandrillus leucophaeus. The sequence goes on along the minus strand of NW_012107808.1, from coordinate 1,489,075 downwards.
GCCTAGGAGTTATGGACAAGGCTTTGACACTGTCTACCCAAGAGTGACGCCCTCTCGAAGCACAAGCACCATGATGACCAGTGTTTTACGCTCACATACCATTGTCCCAACATCATCAATGAGGAATTTATACTTTTTCTCATTGATTTTCTACGCCAATTCTGTCATAGATCAATATCCATTATATAGGTAGGGAATGTTTCTGAGCTTTCTACTCTGCTCTATCGATCTGTTTTCTATCTCAGAACAAGTCCTACACTGTGTCCTTTGTCTCTCAATACTTGTAATGCTTGTCTTCTCTCTATTTTTGTCTAATTTGTTTGGCAAGCGTTGCATGAATTTTGTTGGTTGCTTTAAAGAATAAGCTTTAATACATGGTTTTTCTATGTTGATTATTATTTTCAATTTTATTTATTTCTACTGGTGAATTTATTGTTTACATTCTTCTACTTTTTAAAATTTAATTTACTTCCTTTTTTCCTCTCCTTAATTTAAGGTGGACACTTTGTCCATTTATCTGTTACTTCTCTCCCAATATAAGCATCTAACACTGCACATTTCCCTCTAAGCATTACTTTAATTGCATCCTATAATTTTTGATATGTTGTGCTCTCATCATTCAGTTCAAATTATTTTTGAATTCTCCTTGTGATTTCTTCTTTGGCCTGTGGATGATTTTGATTTTTAATTTTCAAATTTTGGAGATTTTCTAGATTCTTCTTCGTTATTGATTTGTAGTTTAACAATGTGGTTCTAGACCATACTTGGACATTTTCATTCCTGTTTTCTTGTTTTCTTTATTCTTTTTCTAAAATTCTGCTATTTGGACATTGGGCTTTCTAAATTGATCTTCTAATTGTCTGACTTTTTATTTATTTATTTTGTATTTTGCTTTTTATCTCTCTATTCTACTTTCCGAGAGACTTCCTTTACTTCATCTTCTGCATTGTACTAAAATTTTTATTATCATGGTATCCATTCCTTTTTTATTTCATTTTTAACAATTTGATTTTGTGTCTTATAAGTGAAAATTCAGTTAATATTTATCTTGTGTTACTTATATAATTAAATTTCTATCTCCCATGCTGTATTTTATTTTCTATATATTCTGCTCTTTTGGTCATTCTTCCTGATTTTTTTTCTTAATTGATGGAAGGTTTTTAAAAATTGTATTTCTCCACTAGTTTTGAAGTTATAACCTCTATGCCTATTCCGCTAGTGGTTACTATTGAAATGGTAATACGCATACCTATCTTACAAAATACATAGTTAATAAATCTCTCTGTCAATCGCCAAAATTACAAAGACTTCAGCAGACTATTTTATCTTTGGTCGTTATCTCTCCTCTATACATCATGATACTTTTTATGCTTATGAGTTCTTAGAAGAGACTTTTTCTTCTTTTACGATGTAAGTCAAAAATTGGAAAGTTCCTTAGTTGTTGGTCTTTCCTGTCGGGTAGATATTGTTTAGTTCCTCATTTCTGTTAGGTTTTAGCCATTCAGAGTACTGATTTGTGATAGGAGATCTCAGCTCCAGCTCCCCACATTTTACTAACCCAATAAAATTTCTCATTTTCCCCTTGAGTAATCCAATAAATTTTCTTATTTTCCCTTTGGGATTGTTGCATCTCCTGGATCTAGTTTAATCAGGTCAGCCGATGCTACTTCAGTAGCATGAGTTCAGCAGAATAAAACTTAGCAATCTGATTTCTACCTTTTAAAAAGATTTTTGGTATTTTGGGATTTTTCTTATTTTTTTTTTCTACAAACTCATCTATATATTAAAAAGATACTTCTAAACTTTTATCTTTCATTCTTAGTGAAAGAATTGACAGGGTGTTTTTGGTAAGTGTTTTTTTCTATGTTGCCAGAAGCAAAGTCTTGAATTAGCATTTTATTATTTTAATTTCTTTTTTGATTTCTTTTATCTTTCTTCATTATTTCATTCTAATATATTAAATGTAGTTTTCTGATGCTGTCTGCCTTGGTGATAGATCCTCTAATGGTTATGCAAAATTAATGGTGAGCAGCAGAAATAATGCATAAACTGCTTTACAAGTGCTGAGATACTATATAAAACTTTTATCACATTTACCAAGAGTTTCCTATGTGGCAGATATTTTGCTAGGTTCTTTGCATGCATTAACTTTACACTTCATACAACATTCATTCATCCCCAAGTGCTGCAAGAGAGTAAGATAGAGGTTAATTTTCCCAACATCACTTAGCCATGTAGGGGGTTAAGCTAGGGTTTGACTTCAAATTCACCTAACTCCAAAATATGTCCTTTTCCCACTGTACCTCAGAATCTCCAAAAAAGATCTGCAGAGTGCTTTGCAACATTTGAAGAGAATATTCAATGAATGCAGAAACAGTTTCCTACTGCTGAGGCCACTGAAGAGCACTGCTGTCTGAGTGCTGAGAAAAAAAATTAATCAAAGTGGACACAGTTTTCTAGATGGTAACAATTACATAATAATTCCCTAAATTTGCCCAGAATTAGTTCATTTAACACACCTATTTAACTACCTGCTCATAATATGTAGAAAGCATTTTAGATATTTCAGTCCTGTGTTTTAATTTATATAGTAGATATCCAGCCCACACTTGAGTAAATCATTGGAAAAAGGAGACAAAGTTTAAAATATAGGTGCCAGAAATTACCAGAGGTAAATTTTCCATGGAGAAATGGATTCTTCTGGTCATGCATCAGGAAGTCTGAGGTGATTCTTAGACTGTTTCTAAAGTAAATCATTCTCTATTTGTCAAAAATATCTGAATGAATAAATTCTGAAGATCTATTATACAGCATGGTGACTATAGTTAATAATTATGTAAAATTACTAAGAGAGTAGATCTTAAATGTTCTCACCACACACACACACATAAAGATAACTATGTGAATAAATTGATATATCAATTAGCTTGATTATGGCAATCACTTCACAATGTATACATGTATCAAAACATCACATTGTACCATAAATATGTAAAATTTTCATTTTTCTATTTTACCTCAATAAAGTTGAATATATATACATATCTAAAAAATATTTTTAAATAATGATTAAGAACACCAGGTTCAGTAAACACTTGATTGAAATCATCTGATTAAATTGACAAAATTAATTCAAACCTCACTACAACAGCTTTTCTAGGAATAGACTGCTTTCAAAGGAAGAATGGAGCTTCCTCTTTTGTTCAAGATTAACATTTAGGATACAAAATATATGTTTTGTCATGAAGAGTTCACTGTTCCACAGTAAAAGATAATTCTGGCATGTTTTTTGGTCCTTTCCATACTCCCATCTCTAATATCCCCTTAACATATGCCTTCTCTCTTGTGTTTGTATGATTGCTATAATAAAAGGATAAATCGTGGATTTTCCAAGTATTGAAAAACATACTGAGTAAATTATTAGAGAACTTTAGAGCTTAATGAAATACATTTCTTTAAATACTGAGAATCATTGCTTAATTAGCTCTAATGGAAAGATGAAGGCCTGTTTTATGCTACTGTCGAAGATTGCACCTGCCGGGGATTTGACACTATATTACTTGCCATTCTTACTTGCGTTTATTTAAAAACAATAACAAAAAGCCAAAACAGATTGCTCACCAACCATCTTTAGCTTACAGATGAGCATCACATTCAAATAACTGTCACGTGGAGGATCAGGAGGAGGAAGCGCTGGGCTTGGTCTTCTCCCAGAGTTTGCTGCACATTCGCCATGGATACAAATGTGGCGATGGTGGGAAGGCCCATCATCTTTCTAATCTAATGGCCTTGATCACAAACTACAAAATGTCCAGCTGTTACTTTTGTTTATATTTGTCTTGAGTTAGAGAAATATGGAAACAACAGGCAGGGGGGAAAACAGTCTTTTGGTTATCTTAATGGAGAGAAGGGTAGATTAGGACTCAAGAAACCTCAGTTTAAGGCCTTATAAGAGCTGATAAGAAATGTGTCCTTGGAACATAGATGAACCTCATTGATCTGATCTATGTAGCATGTGGCAAATAGTACCTGTCAGATTTCTTTGAGTATTATATAATATGCCCAGGGGTTGGAAAAAAATGTATAAAATATACCCAGGGGTTGGACCTGAAATCGCAAGTGCCATGGGTTGAATGTTTGTATCCCTACAAAATTCATGTTAAAACTTAATCCCCAATCAGGCGCAGTGGCTCATGCCTGTAATCACAGCACTTTGGGAGGCTGAGGAGGGTGGATCACCTGAGGTTGGGAGTTCGAGGCTAGCCTGACCAACATGGAGAAACCCTATCCCTATTAAAAACACAAATTTAGCTGGACGTGGTGGCGCATGCTTGTAATCCCAGATACTCGGGAGGCTGAAGCAGGAGAATCTCTTGAACCTGGGAGACAGAGGTTATGGTGAGCTGGGATCACGCCACTGCACTCCAGCCTGGGCAACAAGAGTGAAACTCCATCTTAAAAAAAAACAAAACCAAAACCAAAAACTTAATCCCCGATGCAGTAGTATTACGAGGTGGGGTCTTTTGGAGGCAGTTAGGTCATGAAGGCTCTTCCTTCGTGAATGGAATTAGCGCCCTTAAAAAGGGCTAGAGGGAGTAGAGCCATTTTGTCTTTCACCAAGTGAGGATGCACTAGCAAGGCACCATCTCTGCAGCAGAGAGTGAACCCTCACCAGACATCAAATCTGCCAGCTCCTTGATCTTGGGCTTCCCACCTTTCAGAATGGTGAGCAATTAATTTTATTGATTATAAATTACCTAGTCTGTGATATTTTGTTATAGCAGCCTGCACAGACTAAGACAATAAGAGATAATTTAGGGAACAGCTGTAAGAGAAAAGATTTAGTGAGTCTATTCAGTTATTTTGTAATAAAATTTATATTTTAGAGAATGTAAACATTTAATTTCCATTCTAAATAATACAAACGGCTTATTTTTAATGTTAGTGTATCTTAGAATAGTTATCTACTTGTACTTTACCACTGCCACCCTCCATACCCATAGCAATTTTTTCAGAATATCATTTTACATAGAAGGTCATTATGCACAAACATTTCTTAGAAACAAAACACACATCATAGGAATGCTCAGCCAGGTCCTTAAAGAGGACTCACCTGCACTTTCAATAACAAGGAGCTCAGTTGAACACCGGCTCTAATTCACTGGCAAATCCTTCTCGGATTGGGCCAAAGATAGCATTCTTGTAATTTTCAAGCATTATCTTTCCCTGAGTATGACATGGAGTATATTTAAACGTGCTTTGCACATCCATGTCTGTGTCCTCTTTTTACCTACTATTTGTAATTATTTATTTATTTATTTATTTATTTTGAGACGGAGTTTTGCTCTTATTGTCCAGGCTGGAGTGCAATGGCATGGTCTTGACTCACTGCAACCTCTGCCTCCTCCCAAGTAGCTGGGATTACAGGCATGCACTACCACCATCCAGCTAATTTTGTATTTTTAGGAAAGACAGGGTTTCACTATTTTGGCCAGGCTGGTCTCAAACTGCTGACCTCAGGTGATCTGCCCACCTCGGCCTCCCAAAGTGCTGGGATTACAGAGATTACAGGTGTGAGCCACAGCACCTGGCCTATTTTTTTTTGTTTTGTTTTTTGTTTTTTAAGACGGAGTTTAGCTCTGTTGCCAGGCTGGAGTGCAGTGGTATGATCTCAGCTCACTGCAACCTTTGACTCCCTCATTCAAGGGATTCTCCTGCCTCAGCCTCCCAAGTAACTAGGATGACAGGCACACACCATCAGGCCCAGCTAATTTTTGTATTTTTTTTTTTTAGTAGAGATGGAGTTTCACCATGTTGGCCAGGATGGTCTCGATGTCTTGATCTTGTGATACATCCACCTTGGCCTCCCAAAATGCTGGTATTACAGGCGGGAGCCACTGCACCCGGCCCCCTGTAATTCTTAAAATATTCTTTTTATGCAAACTTTCAAGGTAATATATTGCATGGGACATCTTATACTAAAATTTCTATTATTGTTTATCTAAAATTCAAATTCAATTTAGTGCTTTTATTTTTATTTTGGTAAATTTGTAGCTTTTAGAACATTAATCATTCTGCTAGTCTCTTGTTTTTTTTTTTTTCTCATATAAAACTCAGATACATATGGTCAAGTCCAATTTTATTATTTATAAGCTATGTGATCTTTGACAAGTTACATTATTTCTCGGAACCTTAATTTTCTCATCTATAAGACTGGCACAACATCTCTAATGACAAAGACATCATCTGCTCACCGAAGTGTATGCATACTCTTCTTCCTGGGAGCCACTTGATATGGTTTGGCTCTGTGTCCCCACCCAAATCTTATCTTGTAGCTCCCATAGTTCCCACGTATTGTGGGAAGGACCCAGTGGGGGATGATCAAATTATGAGGGTGGGTCTTTCCTGTGCTATTCTCATGATAGTGAATGGGCTCACAAGATCTGATAGTTTTAAAAATGGGAGTTTCCCTGCTCAAGCTCTCTCTTTGCCTGTTAACATTCACGTAAGATGTGACTTACTCCTCCTCGTCTTCCACCATGATTGTGAGGCCTCCCCAGCCATGTGGAACTGTAAGTCCAATTAAACCCCTTTCTTTTGTAAATTGCCCAGACTCAGGTATGTCTTTATCAGCAGCATGAGAATGGACTAATATACCACTAGACTCAATATCCCAGCCCCTTTTGCAATTAGGAGCTGCCTTGTGGTTGACTTTTACAGTAGAGTGGGAGCAATAGTGATATATGCCATTAAGGGAAAGGCTTTCAAGAAGCAATTGTTTCTTCTCCACACTCCATGTTCTTCTTTTGACCAGCTGATTGCAGGGAGTGCTGAGTCCTCAGCGATTAGTGGGGTCTTAGTATGAAAGAAACCCACGTCTCTGAGTCACCACATGAAAAAACAAAACAAAATATTTAAATATCAGAAACACTCGTATCATCTTTTACGTGAAAAAGAAATAAACTTTTGTTATATTATGGCACCTAACTTTGGAAGTTCATTTGTCACAGCTGCTACTAATACCATAACTAATACAAAAATTGCTACTAGAAATAAAAATGCTGACTTATTAAATATCTAAAATAGGTGGTATTAACTTAGCAGTTAGGCAAGACCAATAATAAAAGATATTGTAGCTTAGAATATTATTCTATTGATGTGATCAAACTATTGCCTAGAAACAGATGTCACTCCTACTGAGCCCGAATCTCCAGGGAAAATGGTGAGTAAGAACCATTGTGTTAGTGAGTTTTGGTCTTTACTTTGCAATGAAGTATTACGAGAAAGAGATAAGCTCAAGAAAGGACTGACTGGTTTGAAAGAAAAAGCATAAGAAAATAAAGAGAGTTCAGAAATTTGAGATTTTGCCAAGTTAGAAAGCAGATGGCACCTGGATCCTAAATGGGAAGAGGCAATTCTAGAAAAGTATGTCAACAATAAAAGGACCTATTATGTCTATTTGGCTAAACAAAGGGAACCAGCCCTATGACAAAGATCTGATTAAGGGTAAAGCCTTTCCACTCAGGACTAATGTTTCAGATGGCTCCGTGCTATCAAACATTATGTCAACAGATACAGGCATGGGGCTTAGAAATCAGAGAGATAAAGCAAACTTTGTTATTATGTATGGAAATGGAAATGAACTTTAAGTCTTGTACATAGAATTGACCACTAGAAAACAGATCAGAAACTTTTAAAGAAACTGTATTAATTTGATAGAACTGCTGTAACAAACTACTACAAACTGGGATGCTTAAGCAACAGAAATTTATTCTCTGATATTCCTGGAGACTAACAGTGCAAAGTCAAGGTGTCGGCAGAGTTGGCTCCTGAGGGCTGTGAAGATGGATCTGAGGCAGGCCTCCCCTCTTTGTCTGCAGACAGCCATCTTGATCTTCACAAGGTATTTTTTTCCTGTATACAAGTTTGTCTCCAATTTACCCCTTTGTAAATTTAATTAATTTATTAATTAATTTTAGAGTCAAGATTCTCTGTTGCCTGGGCTGGAGTAGTACAGTTAGCACTGTACTACCGGTGATCATGACTCACTGCAGCCTCAAACTTCTGAGCTGAAGTGATCTTCCCACCTCAGCCTTCAGAGTAGCTGGGACTACAGGCATGCACCACCATGCATGGCTCCCAAATTTCCCCTTTTCATAAGGACACCAGTCATATTGGATTGTAGCTCACCCTAATGACCTCAATTTAGCTTTTTAAAGACCCTGTCTCCAAATAAGATCATATTCCAAGGAAATGGTGGTTAGAACTTCTGCATAATCAATTTTGAGTGACACAATTCAATCCATAACAAGAACTTTTTGAGGAAATTATATTGCCAAAGAAACAATTTTCCTGGATATTTTTTTAAAATGCCAGTTATTATAAAACAACTCTTGAATCCTAACGTTCACAAAATCAGAAGTGTACTGCAAAAGCTCTTCTGCCTCCAACACCCATGTGACCATGGAAGATAATGAATGAGGATCCACTTCCCACAAGCCAGAACTAGGTCATGGATGAAACAGACAAAGCAGTTCCTCCCAGAGGGCATATCCAGCGTCTAATCCCAAGTAACTTCCTCCATGTCCAGATCAAGAATCACTTCTCCAGCAGGAGTACATCATGATGAAGGACCAGTGAGCACCTTGTGTTTCCTGTTCTTCCCATTCTTGGTGGGAATATCATTGTTCTTCTACTGGATCTGCTATACTCTTTTCTATTATATGTATGTTTGGGGAAGAGATGCCCAAACTCATGATCTGGAGTTCATAGATCTCCAGATCATGAGTTACTTCTCTCTCTCTCTCTCTGTGTGTGTGTGTGTATATAAATATATATATACACACATATACATATATGTATATATAAATATATATTATTTATTAATATAAATATACATTCTTTATACTATTTAATAATATTAATTAATTATAGTAATATATATGTATTTTTGGAGTCAGGGTCTTGCTATGTTGCTCAGGCTGGTATTGAACTCCTAGGCTCAAGTGATCCACCCACCTCAGCCTCCGGAAGTACTGGGGTTACCAGGTATGAGCACCCCGCCTAGCCATTGAGTCACCTCTAGACTCAAAGGAGAGGTCACTCTATCCCCTAGAGATTATGGACTTCAAGCTGCTGAGTAACTCAATGGTGAGAGTATCTCTGGGAAGGAGGAAGGATGACCTACTTATCAGAAAAATGAATGGAAACAGAATTTGTTCGGTGTTCACCATTTTAGGTGCTTTCCCTTACATTCTCCTGTTTCCGAAAGTTAAACCACTACATGAGAGTTTTACTGATGAAATGTAAGTGGAAGTTATGTGTACCATTTTGGGATCACAGCTTTTAAGAAACGGGGATATCTTTTATGCTCCCATTTTCCCTTCCACAAGCAATATCCTGAAAATGACTTGACTTGACCCTTAGAAAGCTTTAAAATGAAGAGACTGGATCCTTTGGTTAGCATATAAAGAAAAGGTGTCCTCAAACCAAAGTAAGAATTTGACTGCAATTTGAAAGAGAAATACACTTCTATTTTGCAAAGTTGCTAAAATTTGGGTATTTATTTGTTGTAGTAGCTAGTGTTTCCCTAGATAATACTTCCATCTAATTTTAAGGCCTCTTTGAGACTTAATATTTTAAGATTCTACAGTGAGTTTCCAGGGCTATGACACGCCTGAAAACAAAAATAGCAGGCCTGCGATTTGTTGTTCCAGAATTTTCTAGTTTTGCAGAGCATTTACTCTTAAAAATGAAAAGTTACAGTGATACCCAACTATGTAATAGCCGGTTGCTGTTGCTGTTATTTTTCCTGGTGTTAAAAATCCAACATAGACCAAGGAAACACAGAATTTTGGTATTTCAGATGAGGAAGGACCTACAAGTTAGCAGACATTTTCATTTTACAGATGACGAATGTAGCTTCAGAGAGGTTAAATAAGTTTGCCTACATTGAAACTATTCATAGTGACAAAGATTGGACTTTAACCCAGCTTATACTCCAAGGATTCTGAGCTCTCTAACTGTGCAATACTGTGTATATGATGTTTCAAATATTATTATTTACATCGCCAACCTTTCTTTGTCAGTCTGGTCTTACAACCATGCAAAATCTCACTCAAATCCTACTCAGCCACCTGCCAGCTGTGTGGCCTTGAGGAATCATTCAATGTCTCTGAGCCTTAGGAACCTCATCTGTTATGTGGACATAATAATAGTAGCAAATACATACAATTGTTCTGGGGATTAAAATGTGAAGATGTGCTGGGCGCGGTGGCTCACGCCTGTAATCCCAGCACTTTGGGAGGCCGAGGCAGGCAGATCACGAGGTCAGGAGATTGAGACCATCCTGGCTAACACGGTGAAACCCCATCTCTACTAAAAACACAAAAAAATTAGCCGAGAGTGGTGGTAGGCACCTGTAGTCCCAGCTGCTTGGAAGGCTGAGGCAGGAGAATGGCCTGAACCCGGGAGGCGGCGGAGCTTGCAGTGAGCCGATATCGCGCCACTACACTCCAGCCTGGGCGATAGAGTGAGACTCCGTCAAAAAAAAAAAAAAAAAAAAAGTGACGATGTACACAAAATGCAACAGCACATTGTGTCCTAGGCAGAAAGTACTTAGTGATAATTATTGTCATAATAATGAAGATGGATTTAGAAAAAAGAATTTTTTAGTTCAATGTCGCCTCATCTTTGAGGAAGAATGGAGAAAAGACTCAGAAAATTATCTCACATGTTTAGTTTATAGTAGAAACTTGGTACTGTTATCATGAAGGGGCAGTCTGTGTCTATTTCACTTTAATTTCAACAAAGGGATTAACCTCACAAACTTTCCATGAATACAGATAAAGATACGTACCCTCAAATAGAAGTAAGAGAATTTATCCCTGATATCTTTAAAACAGGAAGGTTATCAACGTGGTGTGACTATGAAATGCCATGAACTAGAAATGGAAGGCCTCATAATTTAGTCTTACAACAATTTTAAGTTAGCAAAGCTCAAAAGAATTTACATAACAAAGACATCAACACAAATGGAATGCAAATTATGTTTTCAAGCTAGTGTGAGAGATGAGGTTATGATATCAAAAGAACCGTATATGACATTTCAGAGTTCACAAAAAGCATTTTTCACATTCACAATCTTATCTGGACCTCCCATAACTCCATAAAGTTGGGATTGATCCTAACCCCTGTTTATCCATGAAGTCTTTGGGACTCACAGGTTTGAAATGACTAGTCTAGTGTTATCTACCCAGTAAGTGGATGAAACTCAGAATTAATTCCAAGAATCCTACGTATTTTGCATTAATAACTCATTGTCTCTCTGGATATAAGACCTATTTCAACAGATAAGAATACTTCGAAGAAACACAGGCTTGAGCTGCTGTTGTAGCACTTGATGGAAAGTGAACATTTTGTTAAACCAAGTGATCTACAACGTAAAACTGAAGCAAACCCTGTGGACAAAGGGAAGCCTGTAAGAAAAAGATTTGCTTGCTAGGAAGAGAATTCTAATCAAAAGTATGTGACTGCCTCTGAGATTGTTATGGGCTAAACACATCACCTAAAACTATATTGACTAGGATAATAATCAGTGTTCTTTTAGTGTAACTAGGTTCTAGAACACCACCTATCCTCAACATTTCCTTTCATGAACATTACATATGGTTATTAGAACTAAATATTTGAAAGACACTTTCTCCTACCTACCCCTCTACTCTTCCAAGTGTGCCTTTCTTTCTTCTCACCAATCTATATGTTGGACTCCTAAGATATTTATCTTCCTTAACACCACCAGCACACACTCACATAAGCACACTTTTGTGCTCATGCTTGCATTGCATCTAATATCTTTTGTTACTTGATTTATTTGATTGACCACGGCTTGATTTGAATGTAACCTAATCTGTTGTCCCAGATTCCACTAACTTAGATATTTCTCCTCTCAGCTCAGCTCCCGTGACACTCTTTTTTTTTTTTTTTTAACCTACAATCAATCTATATAATTTTTTGTTCATTCATCTCTCTTTTTTTGTCTTCAAGACCAAGTAATTGCCCTTTTTTGGGAGGCAAAAATAAGTACTTATTTAGAATGAAAAAATTCACAAGTTATGCATTTAAAAAGCTGAAAAGTGCTACAAAAACACACAATACAGAAAGATAATACTGTATTTTTCCTTATGTTTATTTATCTTTTGAGGTGTGGTCAATGACCATCTCCTCTTTCTCTGACCACCTCATATGAAGGAACTAGCCCCTTTTTCATTAGTTGATATGGACTTACCCTGCTTTCTTCTATTTCATAGCACTTATCCCTTGAGCTGCCATCTCTGTTTCTGTTTGTTTATTGTCTTTCTTCTCCACTAGAATATAAACTTGATGAAGGCACAGACATTTTTGTCTAATTGGCCATTTTCTGCCAACATCCAGAACATGGTAAGTGCTCAATGAATGTTTGTTTAGTAAATGTTGAAAATTTTAATGCAGAATTCTATATTTTATAAAAAGTATGAAAAATATGATAAAGTTGTTAAAAAGTAGTAATATGTATAAGAGAAATATCAGAATTAAATCAAAATATTAAAAGTTACTATCTCTGCATATAAAGTTAAGGAATATTATTTTCTTCATCCTGTTTTTCTGGATATATATATTTTTTCCTTTTATGGTAACCACACTTTTCATCTCTGTATGTCAGGTCTTGTGTGATAAAATATGTGGGCCTTATGCACTGGTGTTCTTCAAGGCTGTATTGTTAGACTTCACTTCCCTTTTCTTGAAATTCTTTTCTTATGTGTTCTTATTTATTCCTTCAAGCATCACCTACATGATATTGATCTCCAAATCTTTATTTCTAATCCCTAACTTTTCATGAGCTCCAGACCTTGGATAACTCCATTAGGGCATCCAAAAGGAACTTTGAATACAACTTGGCTAAGTGCTCACTCATTTTCATTAACAGCTGTGAGCCTGGCACTGTGATAGATGCTTTGTATAACCTACTCATAACTACAGTATAAAATAAATGAGAAAATCAAAGCTAAAGAAGGTTAAGGGACTCACAAAAGTACTAAAGAATCTCATTTCAGGCAGCTGGAGAGCTTTAGTTAATCCAGAGCCCTTTGAGGCTTGATGGGCAGCAGAGCCCAAGAAGACAGGTCAGAGGCACTGTCAGCTCAGCCCTGGACAAACAGCCTTTTATGAAAAGGTCACGTTGGCACAAAATCCTTCACAAGCGATATCAACACAGGGATCAATATTCAATTGGTGGATATTACTTTCCATTCTGTCTGTGCTTTGCAGGCTCACAGATCTATGCCTTGGCTTAGCTGTTGGCTGTTTGGAATGTTCCTCCTTCTTGACTCCATCAATTACAGCCTTCCTTTATCCTTTAAGTCCATTCTAAAGGACGTCATCTATATTAGCCCTACTCCAGTTCTTACGGTAAAAATAAATACTCCCTCTACTTCCTCACACAGTATTCTTCTTCCACTTCCTTTGTAGTTCTCTTCCAATTTTCCTAACGTTGAAATTAGCCATTGAATGGCTGCCAATAGAATTGCCTGGCAAGCTCTTTGCAGAAAGAGTTTCTGTCCTGTTCATTTCAGGATCCTACACATGCCAGCATGAATAATTGCTAAGGTAAATCTTCCAAAGCTTGTATAGTTAAATAGTTGCCCAATAAATGCTGTGACAATTAATCCTTTGGGTTATTATAATATTTATTAACTAAATAGAGTAACTTCTATATTGAAACAACAAAAAAATTTAACAAGACTCTCAATAGCAATCGAGTTAAAATTCATTGAGCACCTATCCCATGTTAGGCTAATTCATATTACCTTTTACCTTCAAACCAGTTCTGAGAACAGTGGGAGGAGAAACTATAGCAAGTGACAGAGATAGCTGAACCCATTTAACTGCATAATTAAGACTACAATAAAGTTGAGATTTATGATTACCAGACACAATTATTCCATAAGTAGTATAGGAACAACTGATAGCCATGTGCAAAAAGTAATACAGGTAGTCCTCTGACAAGTTACAATGAAATAAGTTATAGATGAACCTGAATTCAAGACTTAGACATAAAAAGTGAAACTGTATACTAGAAGAACATTAGAGAATTAAAAATAAATACTAGAGTAAGAAGGCCTTTACAAGTTTAAATTCACAAGTCATAAATTTTACTATATGAACAAACAAAAAAACTAGGACAAAGATCTGCATAGACCATATAGACAAAGTGTTAATATTATATATAAAGAGCTTCTACATATTGTGTAGAAAAGACCAACAATGGAATAGATTAATGGGAAAATAATGTTATGGAATACATAGAAAAATATATACGAATGGGCCAGGTGCAATGGCTCACATCAGTAATCCGAGCACATTGGGAGGTCAAGATGAGAGAATCCTTTGAGGTCAGGAGTTCAAGACAAGCCTGGCCAACATGGCAAAACCCCATCTCTACTAAAAAATACAAAAATTAGCTGGGTGTGGTGGCACTCATCTGTAGTCCCAGCTACTCGGGAGGCTGAGGTGGGAGGATCACTTGAGCATGGGAAACGGAGGTTGCAGTGAGCCAAGATTGCCCCACTGCACTCCATCCTGGGTGACAGAGACTTTGTCTCAAAAAAAAAAGAAAGAAAGAAAAATATATTTGAATGTTTCTTAAACGCATAGAAATATATTCAAGAAACATATTCAACTTAACTTATGGGAAGAGAAACAAAAATAGAAATTACAGCTCAACATTTTCTACTTGTCAGAATGGCAAAGGTCAAAATATTTGATAACCTATTATGATAGTATGTACAACAACTTGTACTCTTTTTAATTGTTGGTAGGAGTTTAAATAATATAATCCTAATAAGAATAATTTGGTAACTTACATCAAAAGTGGATATACCTTTTGATTTAGTAATTCTGCTTCTGAAATGTTATCTTACTAGTAGATTTGCCATTGATCACATACACATTCAAGGCCATTAATCACAACATCTTTGTTTTGGAATCATAGAATATTGAAAATAAATGCCCATCAATAGGGAGCCAGTTAATAATTATGAAAATCTATATTATATAATAATATGCAACCATCAAAATGAATGAAGCAGCTTTATGCAACAGATGTGGAAAGATCTCAAGATGAAATTAAAACAAATTTTTAGGTGAAAGTATCAGGGAGAAAGCTAATATGCATAATATATTTCCATCTGTGCAAAAGCGAAAGAACATGTACCTATGTGCTTACAAAAACAAAAACAATTCCAAAAGAAAATTATGCTGAGAAGGCTCCATTTAACAGGTAAGGAAATAAATAATCAGAAATATTATGAATTGCCTTCAAAGACAATGAATTAGCAAGGTCGTAGACTTAACCCAAGTTACCTGACACAAATCATTTTGCTTTTCTCCCTAGCTAAGATGCCAGGTTCTCCAGTGAGCAATGGGAATTCAGAGACAAGAGATGTGGCTCTTACATTGGAAGAACTCATAGTTGGAGGAGTGGAGACATATGACTGCAAGTACACAGAAGCATAGTGGCAGTCATAAGCTCAGGGCTCTGTGGAATCACCAGGGAGTTGGAGTGCTGTGAAGGGATGTAGAGATTAATGTTTGAGTTGAGTTTTGGAAGGAGACTTATGAGTTTATCGTCTCACAAAGAGATGAAAAGACTAAGGTCTAAGAAAAGAATCAGCATGACCCTTCAAAGGCTCAGAATGAACGAATAAACGAAGGAGGGAATGAATGAATTCCATACAATATATATTTATTAAACATCTGTTGACTCTTGGGCATGAAATGATGACCAAGTCAGACAAGGTATGCAGCTTCATTGTCATATCCTGGGGAGGGAAGACAGGCTGAAGATGTAAACGGATAAGATAATCTCAGAATAGAAAATGCTATGAAGCTTTACGAAGAAAACAAAACATGTGATATGACAGTAAGGGAATGAAGGTGGTGACAGGGGTGCTTTATAGACTAGCTAGGTAGGGTCTTTTGCAGAAGATGGCATTTGGACAGAGATTTGAATCATGAGAAAGAGGCTGTCAAGAAAACAGCAAATAGGAGAGGTTTCCAGACAATAAAGCAGGAAGGGCAAAGGCTGTATCAAGCCTGCTTTGCTCAAGGATCAGAGAGAAGACGAGTTTGTCCTCAGGAGAGTGAGCAATAGGAAAATTAATCACAGATGGCATTGGAAAGGTAGGCAAATGCCAGATCATGTAAAACAATGATAAAGAGTTTGAATTTTGTTCTAGGCAGAGTGAGAAGCTATTGGAAGCTTTGAGAAGGGAAAAAGCATGATGTGATTTGTGCTTTTAGATCACCAACTCTGCCAGGTATGTGCAGATAAACTTTGGGAGGCCAAGGTGGGTGGATCACCTGAGGTCAGGAGTTTAAGACCAGCCTGGCCAACATGATGGAAACCCTGTCTCTACTAAAATTACAAAAATTACCTGGGCATGGTGGCACGCACCTATAATCCCAGCTACTCAGGAGGCTGAGGCAGGAGAATTGCTTGAACCCAGGAGGCAGAGGTTGCAGTGAGTCAAGATCATGCCACTGCACTCCAGGCTGGGCAACAAGAGCAAAACTCCATCTCAAAAAAAAAAAAAAAAAAAAAAAAAAATTTCTGGAGGCAGGGAGCCCACTGAGGAGGCTGTTACAGTAACCCAGATAAGAGATGATGGAAGGTTATTCTGGGTGGGATGGAGATAGGGGGAAAATTCAGCTATTTTTCAGAATTAGAATCTGCAGACCATGGCTGGAATATGAGGTAAAACACAAGAGAAGGATCCTGAATGATTCAGGTTCTCAGTCCCAGCAACTGGTGACTTCACATCACCTGCAATGGGAAGATGAGGTTGAAATAAGTTTTGGTCTAAGACAGAGGGAGAGACCATTGTGCCAACTTGTAGTCAGTCCCATGATACTCATTTGATTGGAATGTGGAAGGAATAAAAGAATGGGGAAAAAATAAGAATATAGGAGTGAGAAAATAACTGGGCACAAAAATAATGAGGATGTTGGATGCCAGGAAAAGAGTTTGGGCTTTATCTAGTAATAAAAATATTAAAAATGTTTTTCCTGGGTATTTAATATTCCCAAGAATCCAGAAGCAGCATTACTATTTTTATTCTTACATTACAGATGAGGAAATGGAAGCACAGAAAATTTAGTAATATGATCAATGTCATATAGAACGATAATAACAGTGAAAACTCAGGGTTCAAGATCTAGGCAATATGAGTCCAGATCAGTCTCTCTCTCCATCTCCGTTCTTCTTTCTCCTCCTTCTCCTTTGTCTTCATTTTTGTCTTCTTCTTTTCTTCATTCTCTATCATCTATCCCTTTGTCTATAATGTAAACCACATACATCATTTACAAATTTTTAAGTAACCACATTAAAAAAATAAAAAGAAGTCAATGAAAATAATCTAAATAACATATTTTCCTCAGTCAACTATATCCAAATATTTTTATTTCAACATGTAAGTATAAAAATTATCAGTTTAATGCTTTACATAATTTTTCACACTAAATCGTTAACATTTGATTTGTGTTGCGTACTTTTTGCACATCTTATCCACACCATCCACATTTCAAGTACTCAATAGCCACAGGTGGCTCACTGATGCCATACCGGACAGCTTAGATTTTTACCAATATAGAAAATTCTAGAGGAAAATGCCAGGATTATTGTTTCAAAAATATTATGTAAGATTGTAGAACTTCAGCGGTAGAGCAAACCTAGCAAGATTAATTCAGGATCTTAATTCAGGAGGAATTAAGATTGTCTTAGTCTGTCTTGTGTCATTATAAAAGAATATCTGAGGCTGTGTAATTTATTAAGAACAAATGATTATTTGGCTTATGATTCTTCTGGCTAGAAGGTTCAATACTGGCATCTGGTGATGGCCTCAGGCTGCTTCTACTCATGGCAGGAGAAGGGCAGCCAGCCTATGCAGAGGTCCCATGGGGATAAAGGAAGCAAGGGAGAGAGGGAGAGGTACCAGGCTTTCTTTAGTAGCCAGCTGTCTCTTGCAGGAATGAATAGAGTTAAAACTCATTCACCCCCAGTGGAGGCATTCCTGAGCCATCTGGCCCCCCATGATTCAAATACTTCCCATTAGGTCCCACCTTCAACACTGGAGATCAAATTTCAATATGCGGCTTGTAGGGAAAAACATTCAAACCATAGCGGAGATGAAGGATTTTCAGGTTTCTTATTTCCAGGCTTTTTCTAGGCTCTGCCATTTCTTAACGAAAATTCCCCAACACCCCTTGCTTGTCTCTCTGCTTTCTTTTTTTCTTATGAATGAATGGAGGTGACAAAGGATTTATGACTAAGAGTATTGATAACAGTGCTCACCTCTGCACCCAAGGCTTACAAACATCGTGTTTTTGTATATACAGACTGAATACATAACATGCAACCAGGTGGTAATAAATAATGTTAGTGTCACTTTGTACAAGGACATTATTATAAAAAGTACAAACCATTATCACCTTCTCAACTTAGGAGTCCTTTTTAAACTTTGTAATATCCACATGAAGTGAATCTATAGCCTGAATTTCCGAATCTCTCTCTGAAGAAAACAGAAGATCACTTCCTTTCTAACACGAATAATATTTATGCTTACATGTAGGTCAGAGTCAGCCAAACAGCTCTTGTGTCTGAAAGTCTATTTTAAACTTGGCTGTCATGACAACCATGAGATCTGGCCCAGGTGTCTCCTCTCTCCTGACACACAGACAGCAGGTTTGCAGGCCTGGCTGTGATTTCTGGGGAGCAGCACTTAGGAACTGCCATAGGATGATTCAGCCCACTTGGTTTTGGCAGGGGTGCTGACCTAACAGACTGCAAAAAGATTCGGTTCCACATGGATTCTTAATTTATCAATTTAGAATTAGAAGAGGACACAATGGGGAGGGTTATGATCACTAATGGGCAAAGTTGTCATGGTACTGCATGAACGAGGAAAGCTGGGAAAGAGTGAATAGAGTGAATAAGGGCTATCATTTGAGAGGTGCTTGAACCTAGAATCCAGATTTGAGGTTTCAGTCCTCAGAGCTCACTTCCCAGTCCAACGACATAAATTATGAAGTAATTCCCTGGGAAGGAGGCCTGCCCTGGAGCAGCTCTGACTGCCCGTTCTGAATAGTCCATCTCCGCTTCATTCTAGCCCCGGGAATTCATGGGGGTGATGACAACCCTGTCTCTCCTGCCCACCAAACATGTGTGTTTCTAGCATCGCCTATTCTAGGACAATGGTTCTCAAATTTTGCTGCATAGCGAAATCATCTGGGAAGATGTTAAAACTCCAGATCCCCTAGCGAAACCCTATATCCACTAAATAAGAATATCTGGGCTAAGAGGCTGTGAAAATCAGGACAGTAGTAGTTTTTAAACCTCCCTAGGTGACTACAACGTACAATCAAGGCTGAGATGCACTGACCTAAAATGAGTTGGGAGTGGACTGTGATATCATATAGAAGCTTGATTTATAGATTGTTTTTAATTAACATAAAATACTAACATAGATTTTTATTTGATTAGCTACAACAGTGGTTACCAAAGGGTTGGTTTTACAACCCTTTTTACTCTTAAAAATTACTGAAGATTCCATAGTGCTTTTATTTATGTGGGCTATATCTATTGATATTAACTGTTCTAGAAATTATACCTGAGACTTTTTTTATAGCACAAAAATGCACAAGCACATGTTCTATTAGCCATCAGGTCTCTGAAATGCCTTTGAAGCCTTTTCTCCATTGTCTTGGCTATTAGCACTTGGCTCCTTTTTACTCATGCAAATTTCTGCAGCCCGCTTGAATTCCTCCCTCGAAAATGGGCTTTTCTTTGCTACCACATAGCCAGGCTGCAAATTTTTCATACTTACATGTTCCACTTCCCTTTTAAATATAAGTTCTAGTTTTGAGTCATTTCTATTATCCTGTACCTGAGCACAGGGTATTGGAAGCAGCCATGCTACACTTTGAAGGTTTCTCGGCTTAGAAATTTTTTCCACCAGATCCCCTAAATCACCACTCTAAAATTAAAGTTCTGCAGATCTCTGGGGCAGGGGCACAATGCAACCAAGTTCTTTGCTAAGGCATGACAAAAGTGACCTTTGCTCCAGTTCCCAATAAGTTCCTCACTTCCATCTGAGACCTTGTCAGCTTGACCTTCAATATTCATATCTCATACCACTATCAGCATTTTGGTCACAACCATTTAACCAGTTTCTAAGACGTTCTGAACTTTCCTTCATCTTCCTGTTTTGTTCTGAGCCCTCCAAACTCTTCTAACCTCTTCCTGTTACCCAGCTCCAAAGTCACTGCCACATTTTCAGATATCTTTATAACAATGCCCCATTCCACAGTAATAATTTTCTGTATCAGTCTGTTCTCTCACTGCTATAAACAAATACCTAGACTGGGTCATTTATAAACAAAAGAGGTTTAATTGGCTCATAGTCCTTCAGGTTGTACAGGAAGAAAGATGCTGGCATCTGCTCCGCTTCTGAAGATGCCTGTGGAAACTTATAATCATGGCAGAAGGTGAAGGGGAAGTGGGCATATCAGATGACGGGAACAGGAGCAAGACAGTGAGGAAGGA
This sequence comes from Mandrillus leucophaeus, assembly GCF_000951045.1. Taxonomy (NCBI): domain Eukaryota; kingdom Metazoa; phylum Chordata; class Mammalia; order Primates; family Cercopithecidae; genus Mandrillus; species Mandrillus leucophaeus. The sequence continues at coordinate 1,468,437 of NW_012107808.1, read as the reverse complement.
GGTGCTATACAATTTGATACAACTAAATCTCGCAAAAACTCACTATCATGAGGAAAGTACCAAGTGGATGTGTCATGCGCGTCTGTGTGACGAGACCACCAGACAGGCTTTGTGTGAGTGATATAGATTTTTAATCACCTCTCTGCAGGTGGGCTGAGTCCAAAAAGAGAGTCAGCGAAGGGAGATAAGGGTGGGGCCGTTTTATAGGATTTGGGTAGGTAAAGGAAAATTATAGTCAAAGGGGGGTTGTTCTCTGGCGGCAGGAGTGGGGGTCACAAGGTGTGCAGTCGGGGAGATTTTTGAGCCAGGATGAGCCAGGAAAAGGACTTTCACAAGGTAATGTTATCACTTAAGGCAAGGACCGGTCATTTTCACTGCTTGTGTGGTGCAATGTCATCAGTTAAGGCGGGACAGGGCATTTTCACTTCTTTTGTGATTCTTCAGTTACTTCAGACCATCTGGGCGTATACATGCAAGTCACAGGGGGACGCGATGGCTTGATTTGGGCTCAGAGGCCTGACAGGATGTTACTAAACCATTCATAAGAAAACTACCTCCATGATCCAATCACCTCCTCATGACCCCACCTCCAACGTTAAGGAATATATTTCAAGATGAAATTTGGGCTGGGACACACATCCAAACTGTATCAGACAGCCTCTACTTCTGGCCTTAGATTAGAAGACAGAAGTCCATGTGTCTCCTCTGTGGTCCTCATCAAGGTGGAGGCCACATGAGACTCTGCAGCTGAATCAGGGGAACACCAGTAGTTGTAGTGGATGCCTGAGCAGATATCTGGAATCCTGGATACATAAAGCAATCAATGTCTAACATGGTAATTCATATCGTGGAGCTTTCTGTTTTCCCAGGGATTGTTTCTGCCACTTTTTCTTATGGCTAAACTTACTCATACTTCAACATTCAACTTGAATAACACTACCTAACTCCTTGGCCATCATCCACCCTCATGTTTCTCTGTTAGGTCGCTCTCCACTGACTAACACAGAACCTGTACTTGCCCTCTTTCTGGCATTCTTTCTTATGAAATTCTATTTACACAGTCAATCCACCATGTGCCACTTGGCACTTAGGGTCGAAGATGATAGTCTCAAACTCTTTATCTAGTTTTTAGCATTAAACCTGTCACCCAATAAATGCCCTTTAATTTTGAACTGTATTCACATAACCCTACTATTTACACAAAAGAAGAGATAATGTATAAAAGTGAACGATACCCAGAAAACACTCAAACCATTATGTTATTCCCGTTCTATGTTCAAACATAAAATTAATTAACAAAAATTCTTAAGACACTTGTTAACACAAGATTTTATCCACTGTAGACAGAGTTTTATGCTTTTGGAATTAGCTACTTAATGCCAACAGGAACTTGAAAGCTTAATGCTCCTTTTTTCCTTGTGGTTTCTATTATAATTTTTAGTGGTTTGTTGATCAATCTGGAAAAAGTAAATATAGTTTTGAGCCCTCTTGTTTTTTAGCATATTTTCTTTTGAGTCAGCCATGAACTGTCACAGTTGAGAAATACACTCCTCTGTGTCCCTCTGAACCCTCAGGAATCTTTATTCAAGAGAATGGGAGAGTGGAAAGGTTTCTGGAACAACTGGGCTTTTGTAGCTGTCAAAATTGAGATTCTGTAGTCCTCAGATGGGCCCAAAATTGCTTCTCGCCAACTAGAGTTCTTGGTACAAAATTTAACCAATTTTTAAAAATAATTAATAATTTTTGAGGCGGAGTCTCTCTCTGTCACCCAGACTGGAGTGCAGTGGTGGCATCTCAACTCACTGCAACCTACGACTCCTGGCTTCAAGTGAATCTCCTGCCTCAGTCTCCTGAGTAGCTGGGACTACAGGTGCATGCCACCACATCTGGCTTATTTTTTTGTATTTTTAGTAGAGATGTGGTTTTGCCAAGTTGGCCATGGCTGGTTTCCAACTCCTGGCTTCAAGTGATCTGCCTATCTTGGCTTCCCAAAGTGCTGGGATTGCAGGCATGAACCACCATGCCTGGCCCATTTTTTTTTTTTTTTTAACCAAATGTTTATGACATTGAGCAAGTCATTTGACTTCTAAGCCTCAGTTTCCTCAACTGAAAACGATTGGCGTGACACTGCCTCATCAGATTGTCAGGTGATTTGCATTCCTTCTGTCTTTCCCTTTTGAGAATCTCATTTTAAATACAAGGAACATGTAAATCAGAAAGGGATTTTAGTTCCGTGGGCCTTTATGCTGGTAACTAATGAAACCACTTAGCATGTTTTCTGTTAGTGTTCCTAGAAAAGTGAGAGTTTCGAGAGGGCTGAGAAATATTCTCATCTAGAATGTACTCCCCAAAAATGTAATCCACTGAACATCAATAGGTTTGCTGAGCCTTTAACACAAAAAAGGTACAGGGTGAATCTTAAGGAAGAGAACGTAGTTTTAAGACTTACTTAATCATGGGACACTTTTCAAAAACAAAACTTACGTGTTATAAAATTTTTAGATGTGCTAGTGTGATTTGCTACCTCATATTTCAGAGGACAATAAGGTCTAGAGAGGTTAAGTAACATTTCCAACTCCACCTAGTACACCAAAGATATGCTTCACTTCATCAATGAGTCTTTCTACTAATTTATTTTACAAGTAATTTATAATAAAGAGAAAATGTTTTTTATTCTAGGGAAAAATAATTTACTTCAGTTAAAAATTTGCCCCCAGCCCCAGTCTGAAAAATGGAGAGCAAGTTTTTTTTTTTTTTTAAATACTTCAAGTACTGGAGTACACGTGCAGAATGTGCAGGTTTGTTACATAGGTATACACGTGCCATGGTGGTTTGCTGCATCCTTCAACCTGTCATCTACATTAGGTATTTCTTCTAATGCTATCCCTCCCCTCGACCCCCACCCAGTTTTGATTGCCTTGATATAAACATGCCCTCATTGCTCAGTGACTGTAAAGGCATGGCAATGCTATGACTTCCCTCTCTGTGTAGACAGAACATGAAAGAGAGCTGAGATGTGCTACTGACAAGCTGTCATCCCTATTAGTGGGAATGGTGACATGTGGAGATGGGGCTTGTGCAAAATCCTTGTGATAAACCAAATTGATCTGGTTGAAATTTCAAAACTTGAATGAAAATGTAAACTACAAGTCTAAGAGTTGACTCGTTCACTGTAATTTTTCCCTATTTTCATTATCTTTATTTTTTTAAATATTAATAGTCCTGTGTTCTTAGTACATTACTTACCTGTTTAGAGACACTGTTTAAAAACAACTATTGCCACTGGTTGGTTTTTTTTTTTTTGACACTTTAGAGTAAGTCTTTTTTCTCAGAGCAATCCTTGAGTCAGGTCAAATGAAGGCAAGTCCTCAAAATGGAGCTGTTCAAGCATACGTGGATAGGACAAATAGTGACAATTCTCTGGCGCATGAGGCTTTTGGAGCATTTCAAACCAGTTGTGCTCATTCTAGTCACTGCTAGCCTGCTGATTTCCGTAGCTAACCCAGTTGTGAAGCTATTGGCTTTCAAGACTACTGAAAAGCATTGGAGAAGGGGATGGAAATAGGGATAGTTAAAATGTCAAAATCAGTCTTCTTTACTGAGATCCAGCCTTTTTTCTTTTTTTTCCTGAAATACTCTGCAGGATTGCTGCAAACCTTTGAGTTATCTTCAGAGTTCTGAAAATGTTAATTTTAATGGAAGAAAAAACCACGCTGATTTTTGCCAGTGTTCACATTGATTTTATGGAGGTCCACAGGCCACCATTGCTGCTGACATGCTATAGGCTTATTCTGGCACATTGCACACTGTATTATTCATATAATCATTTGTTTACCAGTCTTTCTTTCCACCTGACATTTAACCCAAGGTTAGTGCGTGTGTATATAATGCTTTTCACATTATAGGTGTTTAGAAAACATTTTTCAAATTAACCTGAGCAGTTAACTATAAATCTAAATGAAGAGGTAGAAAATTATTGATCATAGCAGTGAAGTCAGGCACACATATTATTTCAGGTCCAACCAAGCCCTTAGATATTATCCAGTGAAGTTTAACTCTCCTGTTATTACAGACAAAGATAATAAAACCGAAATTGGAAAAGTGACTAGCCTAGTTTCTTATGCGAGGTAGGTCTTTGAGAACAGAGAGATTTACTTTATCTCAATGGCCTAGGCAAATGTAATCCCTAAGAGATTAAAGAACACAATAGTAAACTTCAGCAGGTTCTTTTAGATAAGATTTAGGATTGGCAACTTTTCCATGTAAAATCCTCATGGGAAAAATAATTTAGTCCTCAAAAGGGACATAGGTGATCCTTTTATTTGTTTTCTATTTCATTTATTTCTGCTCTTACAGATCTTATCTACTTTCTTTTAATATTTTGTGCTTAATTTAGCTATAAATTTCCCTCTAATAATACCTTTACCAGTCTCTCACAGTAAATAATATGTTGTACATTTGTTATCAGTCAGTTAAAAATAGTTCTCAGTTTCTGTTGTGATTTTCATTTTGACTCATGTATTATTTAGTAGTGTCTTGTTTAATTTCCAAATATTTGGAGGTTTTTAATCATTATCTTTTTTTGTTGTATCTGGCTTAATTTTACTGTTGTAGAGAACATACTCTATATGATTTTTAATCTTTTGAAACTGGCTTATTCTTGCTTTATGGCCCAGCATATGGCAAATTTTGTTAATGTTTTATGTATATGGTTTGAAATTTTTGGAATTTTGGGGTGTATTGTTCTATATACGTCAATTAGGTGAGTTATTAAAATCATATATTGAAATTTGCTGTATCCATTTTGTCTGATTTATTTTTGCTTGGTTTATTATTTCTAAGAGAGGTATATGAAAATCTTTCTTTATGGTTATGGATTTTTCCATTTTTTCTTTTAAGTTTCTTCATTTTTTTATGGTTATAGTTTTGGTTAATTTAAAATAAAATTATGTATTACTAGTGGGGTCACCCTATTGTAACTACATCTCTGGTATTCTTTTCATCTTATGCTTTGACATCAGCTTGGGCTCAGCTAGAGTTTGTATGGTGTTGATCTTATCCTTTTATTGCCAGTGTTTCTTTACTCTTTTATTATAGATATGCTTCTTATTAGCAAGGTATAGTTTATTTTAATATAACCTGGCATTTGTCTTTTAGTTGCTAAATGCATATTTAATGTGAGTACTGATCTATTTAGATTTATAGCCCCCATCTTAGTATTTGTTTTCTATTTTTCACATCTCTTCTATTTTCTTCTGTGTCCTTTCTTTCTATTTGTTGGATTAATGAAGTATTTTAAAATAATTCCCCCTCAAGCACACTCCCAAGCTCGTTAGTTGCACATGCTTCCATCATTCTTTTGATGGTTACCCAATGGTTACATAGTCCCTTCTTCACACACTGAAGTTAAACATGTTGAGTGCATCACAATCCAGGGGACTAAGGATAGTTTGATATGTTTTGTCCCTTCTCATATTTTGTATTTTTAATTGTCATCTTTTTCTGCAGTCATAATTGCCTATATTTATCTATTTATTAATCTTTTTCGAGCATTCATCACACCACCTTACATCTTTGAATTTTCATTGGGGATTATTTTTCTTTTTCCAACATAATCCCTTCTAGTATTTCCTTAAGTGAGTTTCTGCTAGTGACAAATTAACTCAGCTTTGTTTATCTATAATGATTTCAATGACCATTTGTCCTAGTATATATCTTCATTTTCATTTTTTGAAGACATTTTTATTGTTTTAGAATTCTAGATTGGCAGTTACTTTTTAATAACATCCTTCTGGTCTTCTGTCTTCCCTACTGCTCTTACTATTGTTGTATTAAAAGCAACATGCATTTTTTTCTCTCTGGCAGATTTTAGGAATTTTTTTTGTGTTTCTGAAGTCCAACTACAATGGGCTTACCTGGAATTTTATTTGTGTTTTTTCTTTCTTGGGATATATTTTATTGGTTTGGAAAATTGGCATACATTGTGTCTTCGGATATTGATTTTTGCCCCTTCTGTTCCTTTCTGGAATTTCAATTACTTGCATGTTAGTTTTTTTTTCTTTTTCTGCCATGTCTCATATATTCTTTTTTCTTTTTTGTATTTTCCATCAATTTCTCTCTGGATTTCATCCTGGATTATCTGTTATAGATTTAGCTTCAAGTTCACCAGTTCTCTAAAGCTGTGTGCAAACTTCTCTGAAACACACCCACTAATGGTTTATGTCAGTTGTTTCATTTTAGTTCTATAATTTGCTTATGATTATTTTTATGGTTTCTATTCATTAAAGAAAATGTCTTGTTTTCTGTTTTCTTAAATATATTAGTAAAAGTATTTACAATTCTGAGGTGAGATGTAGAGCACGAAACTACAATATAAGATGGTATGTGTTTTGACATGTCTACGCAGTGTTGGCATAACAGGTGGAAGACATTCCAGGAGAGGGGTCATCTGAGTTGATTCTTACAGGACAAGCATAGTGGCCTTGTCTGGAAAAGGGAGAAAAGCTATTTTAGCTTGGGCTGATGGCAATACAAGGACCCAGAAGTGGTGCATTAAGATGTGGTGTGAAAATCTGTGTGTGTGTGTGTGTGGGAGGGGGGGCAGTGGAGGGTGGCTGAGGTGGGAGCTATAAGCAGCTTCTTAGAGTTCCTTCTCATGTTGGATCCTCTCCTATACTTTGTGAGAGTCCACTGACAGCAAAAGAAGAGTGACGCTATCAGGTTGGTGGATTAGAAAGTCAGCTCTGGTGAGTGTGAGAAAGCTGGATAGGCAAGGGCAAGAATGGAGGAAAAGAGATCAAGCTGGAGCATCAGATAAGGCTGATCCCACTGGAATCAGAGTATTTCAAGTTCTCTAATCCCCTTCTTTTCCACCATTTTGGCTTCTTGGGATGAGTTCTGGCTGTTTTCCTTGCACGTGAATAATGATACTTTCTTTTCTCATATCCAAGACCTTATTTTCTTTAACCCTCATGTGACCCCTCTTTTGTGGATTATTTAGAGTTTGCTATGGTTTGAATGTATGTGTCCTCCTAAATTTATAGTTGATTAAGTCATGTGGGCTCTACCCTCATGAGTGGGATTAATGTCCTTATAAAAGGGCTCCAGGTACTATCTAGGCCCCTTCTGCCCTTCCATCCCTTCTGCCATGTAAAGACACAGCAAGAGGTGTCATCCTGAATGTAGAGAACAGCCCTTACCAGACACCGAATCTGCTGTCACCTCGATCTTGGACTTAGAGCCTCCAGAACTGTGAGAAATAAATTTCTGTTCTTTAGAAATTGACCAGTTTCAGGTATAACAAAACTACATCAGATCACAGGGCATTAATTAAAGAACTTGTGTGTGAGTCTCAGAATAAATAGCAAATTGCATAAAACTGAGCACTGTTTTCCAAACACAGTATTTGCTGTGTTGTGTGTTTTAATGCTTAGGGCAAGTTTTGTGGAGCCTACTCATCATCTCTAAGTCCACAAAAGACATCAAGATTGGAAAAATTATGCCTGATTACACCGCATTTTAAATTGAGGTCTTGCCACCAAGACACTGTCTCTAAAATTGGTCCCATATGGTCCTGGCTATATGGTACAAGGACAAAAAAAATGAGATTTGAGATCAGCTTGTCTTGAGCATTTTTTTACTTCTTTGCTCTTTATCCTTAGGCAATTTATTTAGCCTCTTATGCCTGTGGAGAGCTTGGCTTAGAGTGGAAGCTCGGGAAGTGGTAATTTCCTTCCAGTTTATCTGACAGTCTTTTCTACAGGGATGATGCACATAGTGACCTGACAGTTCCCATCGGTATCCCACCACATCTCCTCCATTCCTTGCAAAAGGGCAGCTACACCTTGAGTCCTTTTCTGAATGAGGGACTGATGTGAACTGCCCATCTTACTCACCAATAAAGTCTGCAAGAGATAGATTTCCTTGCCTATGTAGACTAAAAGTAAACCGAGGAAAATGGGCAGAAAAGAAATCACTTGACGTTTATTTGAAATTAACCCACTTGGGTGACCACAGTAATGAGCTACTTCTCCCACACATACTGGTTCCTAGTTTCACTGGATTGGCAGCTTTGATCCGGAAATCCCAGGTGTCTAAGTGAGGACTGAGCTATGAAAATTCAAACGGGATGACATTTTCCAAGGAGAGTTGGATTAGTGCAGGGGAAAATGCTGCCAAGCTGAAAACCTTTCGGTATGGAGGAACGAGAAACTGCATAAGGAACATCAGACCTGCAACATGAGTTTATTCATGGTGAAGAGCTGGTGACCTTTGTGTGAAGGAAACTTGGGCTCCGCAGCCGACGTTTTCCTGTGTCTAATGCTAATGTTCCCCTTCTAATGCAAAACCAGCTGCAAAACCCATCTGCACCCTCCTAATGCTTTTCTTCTCTTTCCTGCTCTGGTTATTTTTTTTTTCCGGGCACACTTCTTACACTGTCAGAACTTAATATTATTTTACAACCCTGAGCCAAACCTTGGGAGCTTGAAGAATAGCTGAGAGGCAGACACACAAGCATGACCTGACCCCCTTTTAACACACACGGCTCTTGAGATAGGGGAAAAAGAAACTAGGACTCTGCTGGTGTTGTGGGAAATGGTTTGTCCTTATCTGAACTCAGTTTGTGTTGGTTGGGGGCTTCTTAAGGAACTCCCTTTGCTGAGTCACTCTCTCAAGGACATTCTGAGGGTGATAAACTCAGATCATGTGAGACACAGGATTACAGCAGGGGAAAAAAAAGGACTCTGCTAAGGCCATGAAGCCCAGGAACTTTCTCCACATTCTCTAATCTTTACACAGTCCTAAAGGGTAAGTAGCATTAATCCCATTTGTATAGATGAGAAAGTGGGTTCAGAAAGTTTTACTGCTCTAGTGTCATAGAATTAGTAATGATAAAGTCCAGGATTTGTATCTAGATTTACTTACCTTCAATATCACGATGGCAACAATGGCCATTTACTGAGCATTGAACATGTCCCACACACTCTAAGGACTTCATGTTTATCACTCTCATTATTCCTTACAATTCTATCATACCCATTTTAAGGTTAAAAAAAATCCTTAGTCGTGGTGAAACCCCTTCGCCACTAAAAATACAAAAAAATGAGCCGGGCATGGTGGCAGGCACCTGTAGTCCCAGCCACTCGGGAGGCCGAGGCAGGAGAATGGCGTGAACCTGGGAGGCGGAGCTTGCAGTGAGCCGAGATCGTGCCACTGCACTCCAGCCTGGGCAACAGAATGAGACTCTGTCTTAAAAAAAATAAAAAGTCCTTAGTAAGGTTTTATTACTTGTTCATGTCTATCAGGGATGATACTTTATATGATAAAATAAAAGCACAAAGCAAATGAGAGCTAAATGTTCCTCTTGCCCATGCCCCAGGTGTTCTGATAGCACAGTCTTCAATTATTAGCTTTGATCTTGAAGAATTTCATAATAAGATCCTAATAATTAGGATGCAATTGAGGTGCAATTCTAAGCGCTTTCAGATCATCAGCAATCCTTCTGCCAACAAAAGATTGTGGCGTGGGGCTAACGGACACTTTATAGTTATCAAAGGATCACACCCAAGACAGATGGACTTTTCTAATTGTAATTTTCCCTCGTGTCATACCTCACTCACCCAGCTTCAAGGAATGAATGCATGAAAGCTGCTGAGAAGGTGAATATTTACTCCAGGGGACATGTATGCAGTTTCAGTACGTTTGAGTTCAGTTCACATTTATTGAGAGTGAATCACCAAATTACTGGACCATGGGCATTGTGTTTGAATGTTTCCAAAAATAATTATTTTATTTAGCATTCACAGTTATTTATGGTAGGTATTATTGTCCCCCTCTTTTCTGACAAGAAAACCTACTTCAGTGAGGTATAGGCCATAAAAAGATTAAGTGACAGAAAAATTTGAATTTAGGCTCTGATTCTTTTCTTTCTTTCTTTCTTTTTTTTTTGAGCTGGAGTCTCGCTCTGTCACCCAGGCTGGAGTGCAGTGGCATAATCTCAGCTCACTGCAGCCTCCGCCTCCTGGGCTCAAGCAATTCTCCTGCCTCAGCCTCCCGAGTAGCTGGGATTTTGGGCTCCCACCACCATGCCCAGATAATTTTTGTATTTTAGTAGAGACAGGGTTTCACCAAGTTGACCAGGTTGGTCTTGAACTCTTGACCTCAGGTGATCTGCCTGCCTTGGCCTCCCAAAGTGCTGGGATTACAGGTGTGAGCCACCACACCCGGTCTAGGCTCTGATTCTATACCGTATGTGATATGGTTTGGCTGTGTCCCTGCCCAAATCTCATCTTGAATTGTAGCTCCCATAATTCCCATGTGTTGTGGGAGGGACCCAGTGGGAGATAATTGAATCTTGGGAGCAATTTCTCCCATATTGTTCTCATGGTAGTGAATGAGTCTCATGAGATCTGATGATTTTATAAGGGGAAACCCCTTTCGCTTGGCTCTGATTCTGTCTTGCCTGCTGCCATTTAAGATGTGCCTTTCGACTTCCACCATGATTGTGAAGCCTCCCCAGCCACATGGAACTGTGAGTCCATTAAACCTCTTTTTCTTTAAAATTTACCTGGGTATGCTTTTATTAGCAGTGTGAACGTGGACTAATACAGTATGACTTTATGACAACACCACCATACAAACTCATGTCTTTCTAATTCTCATACTTCGGTTATGACTTGGTTTACTGAGTGTCTGGTTGTGCCCAGGCCTGTGCTCAATCACCCCATCTATACCTTAGGAAGCTGGAGTCCTTATACAAATAGAATAATTTGATTTGCCTCACCTCCTACATGAACTGGAAGAAAAACAGCCTTTTTAAGCCCAGATTTCAGTTTTCATAGCACTGTGGTGGGGAATGAAGGGGATGAAAAGGATCACACCAACCGACTTCCCAGGCTTCCAGCTGTGTCCATGAGGTAGTGGGCTGAAAGGAAATCTAGAGAGCTATTATGGTATAATTTTAACAAGAAAAACACCTTTTAAAAGTTCATTTCTGCTGCCTGAAAGCAGCGCTGAGGTTCCTGGAGCCCCATTTGTGATAGGAGCCATTTGGGATCACTTCATTACAGGCATTCATCTCCCCTCTAGTGTGTTTTTATCTTCTCTCAGGATTGCCCATAGAACTGGGACTGAAAATTCATTAGGCAGGGACTGGAGCTGCTCTAAGTCAACATAAAATTCTGTCATATTGTCAGTGCTCATTACGTCTTCTATAAGATATTGTACTTAGGGTCTTTGGGTTTTCAAATATACTACCACGCTATCTTCCAGCAGGCGAACCTGGCAGATATTTTCTCCATTGGTCTACAGATAATGCTATTTTCCATTATCTGCCTTGGAAAACGTTGACTCTTCAATAACCAACATTTGTGAACTAATCGATTACAAATGACTATGAGGTCAATGTTTTCCTGATTCAAAGAGCTATTAGCATTTTATTTGATATAACTTCAAAAAGAGAATCATTTTAGGAGTACCTGTATGTACTACATTGTATGAGAATTGTCTGTTACACACCCTGATTTCCATGAGGATGAGACCAGAGAGGTACTTTTCCCCTACAGTGGTTACAGGAGGTTGAACCACATGAAAATGTTTTAAATGATCTAATGTCAACAATTTCATATGGTTCGATCTAATACCACATGTGGAACATAGCAAGTAATAAATAAATATTTGTTGGTTGGATGAATAGATGGAATATAGACGTCTAGGTATGCCTTTAGCCAATCAAAACTTAAAACGGGGGGTGAAACTATTTACTCAGCAGCAGAAAATCACTCTCTTTATATCGGCATCCAGTGGGCTCTTGTCTTTGGAGACAAAAACAAATCAATGTATTTTTGCTGCTTGAATTCATGCACTTGTTCATTTGTTGACCCTTTCAGTAACTATTTAGCATCTTATGTGACAACACTATGCCAGCTGAGAAAATGCAGAGAGCCCACTGACAAATGTTGGAGATGGGGCAGTCACCAATGTTGGCAGCACACAGAGGAAGTATATGCCATGGTAGAATTAAGTACAGGAACCATGAGAATCTAGAGAACAGGCTCCCCATACTGCCTGGTGTGGAGGTGACACATAAGCTGAATTCTGAGAGATCAGTTAGGAGGTATCTGTCAAGGAAGTTAGGGAAAATAGAAACCCTCCAGAAAGAAGAAACCGCTTCTTCAAACACCTAGAGGTGCCACTTCCTCAGGATAGGAAGGTGAGCCCAGACTGAAGAAGGAGGCAGGAGCCAGGCCAGGAAACTCTTTTAAGGAGTTTGTATTTTTTCTTGAGGGAAATGGGGAGGCAGTAAAAGGTATTAAACAAGGCAGTGACCTATTCATCTTTATGTATTAGAACAGTTGATCTGAAAAATGATTTGAGGACGTTTTTCAACTAAAAAGTGAACTAGTGGGAGTTTTTGCTGGTATGGAATCAAATTTGTAGCTGATTTTGGTAAGTAGCAATTCTTTGCATCTTTATTATATTGGTCTTTTCATTATGTCAATTATGTCTCTCATCATTTCGGAATGGCTTTGTGTTTCTAAGGATTCTTTCTAATTTGCAGGTTGTCCTGGGTGGAGGAGTTCATTCAAATCACCTATACCAGCATTGCTGAAAATAGACATTCCCTTCACCAGGACTTCAGCAATAGAAGTACGTAATTTTTGTGAAAATTCTTTGTTGTATCTTGTTGTCCTTATGAACCAGACATGAGCACAGGAGCTAGGAAGATGTCATCTTGAGTTGCTTACATATTTGAACTGAAAATAAAAAAAATCTTCCCTTCCCTCCAACAAGAACCCATTGCCTGAACAATGCTTTAGGAGAGCTATTTTCCAGCACACACCCGTGTCTCTTCTCCAACACTCAAAGATTAAAGTTAAAACAGTTGCTGAAAAGCTTTTAAACTGAAAGACAGAAAATAATACTTTCATTGCATTATTTTAAGCATTTATTTTTTTCTTGTCATATCATTTAATTTTTAATGATCTTTGTTTTTTATGGAAATATTTACATCTGTCTCATTATAAAACTGCAACTGAATTAAATTAGCATATATTTAGTGAATACCTACTAGGTAGACAGAATAATGCAGACATGTTGACAGGATGGCCTGGAGTAGAGAAGAAGTTGGAAGGAAATTTATACATTTTGACTGACTTCAATGACTTACAATAAAATCAGTGTAGTAAGCAGGAAAACAATTCCTTCACTAAGAATTAGCAGATGGGTGGTCAACCATTACTTGCAGGTAAGTAACTACATGGTCTTGTGAATTTATTCTTTCATTTGTTGAACAAGTAATTACTGATCATTTGCCTTGTGCAAGTTATTGTGCCATGTGCTGTGGGGGTTAGAAAAGAATCAGAAATGAATACTGATTTCTTTGAGTTAATGGCCTAATATTATAGATAAATCATACACATAAATGTCTCTGGCAATAGTCTCTAAAGCCTTTTGATCACTCAACACTATTAGGAAAAATATTTGAACATACAGCCCAATATACTATTTATTATAAGTAAGTTTAATTCATTTGTAAATATACTTTTAAAAAGTAAGATACATAACAGTAAAATGATTTTTTTAACTCAATAGAATATTTTGATTAACTTTTTTTATTAATACCATTTTTATTGAGAACAATATGATTGACTATGCTTATTTCTCAAGCATTATTTTAATTATTTTCACTTAGTAATTGAGAATCTGATTTTAATTTCATGTTATTTAATAGTTTTTTAAAAAAATATTATAGCTGAAAAGTTTTCTTTATAGGAACACATAGATCTAAATGGAAGAAATGCATCCTTGGCTTTTCTTTAAATATTGATACACATATTTTAGTCCCAATTACCAATTATGTAAAATTTTCTTTTTCCATTTTTTGCTTTTATATTCGGCTCATAAATGTCAGCCTTTCCTGATGTCAATCAATTGTTACTGCAAACTCATCTGAAGATGTGGCATTTTTTATCTATTTTAACAAATGAGTTTGAAATCCACTAAAACTCTTCATTAGGAAGTACTGCCTAGTCCTGCTATTCAGCATTATACTGATAGTCCTAGCAGAAAAATTAGGCAAGAAACAGAAAAAGAAATAAAAATAATCCAATTTGGAAAGGAATTAAAATGATCTCTATTTGCAGATGACATGTTCTCTAAATAGAAAATCCCAAAGAATACACACACACACACACACACACACACACACACACCCCCCTACTAGAACTAATAAGTTTAGCAAAGTTTCAGGATGCAAGGTCAACACACCAAAATCATTTGCATTTCTATATGCCAACAAGAACAATTCAAAAAGGAAATTAAGAAAAAAAATTATTTACACTAATATTGAAAGAATAAAATACCCAGAAATAAATTTTAGAGAAGTGACTTGTACACTGAAAACTATAAAACATTTCTGAAATAAATTAAAGAGTAAACAAGTAAAAAGATAATCTATATTTATGAATTAGAGCACTTAATGTTGTAAAGAAACTACTCCCTAAAAAGATCTGCAGAATCAATGTAATCCCCATCAATGGCCCTTTTTCCCCTGAAATGACAAAGCAAATTCTCAAATTCATATGGAACTTCAGGGTGCTCCAAATAGCTGAAACAATATTAAAACAAAATACAAACAAAATTGGAGGCTTCACAAATTTTCAGTTTCAAAGCTTACCACAAAGCTGTGATAATCAACACAGCAGAGCACGGGCATAAGAACAGGCATATAGGCCAATGTAAGAGAATGAGAGTCCAGAAACAAACCCAAACATCTATGGCCAATTGATTTTCAGCAATGTTGCCAAGACCCTTCAACAAGGAAAGAATAGACTCTTAAATAATTGGTGCTAGGACAATTTAAAAAACCATTTGCAAAATAATAAAGTTTTACTCCTTTTTTCGCTCCATATACAAAAATTAACTCAAAATTAATCAATGACCTAAGTATAGGAGCTAAAACAACAAAGCTAGTACAAATAACACAGGGGTAAATGTTCATGGCTTTTTCTTTGGCAATGGATTCTTAGATTTGGAATCAAAAGCTTACGCAACAAAAGAAAACTAGACAAATTGGATTAATAAAAATTAAAAATATTTGTGCATCAAAGTACATTATCAAGAAAGTGAAAAGATATTCTACAGAATCGTGGAAAATGTCTGCAAATCATATATCTGATATAAAGGCCTAGTATCCAGATTATATAAAGAATTCTTATAATTTAACAACAAAAAGAAAAACAATCTCCCACATGGACAAAGACTGGAGCAGATATTTCTCCCAAGAAAATATGCACACGTCCAACCAGTACACGAAAAGAGATTCAACAGCACCAGCCAAAACCACGAGAACCATTTCACGTCCACTAGCATGAGTATTAAAAAAAAGAAAGAAAGGAAAATCACAAGTGTTGGCAGGGATGTGGAGAAATTGGAATCCTTGTACTTTGCTGGTGGGAATGTAAAATGGTGCAGTTACCGTGGAAAACAGTTTGGTGGTTCTTCGAAATTTAAACTTAGAATTATTGTATGATCAGCCATTCTACCCCTAATTATATACCCCAGAGACTTGATAACAGGTATTTAAACAATATCAAAAAACTTTTCCACAGATACTTACAACGGCTGTATTCACAAGGTAGAAACAACTCAAATGTCCATCAATGAATAAAAGCAGAAATAAAATTGTGGTATCTACATACAACTAATCAATCCTAAAAAGGTATGGAGTGCCAATTCATGCTACAACTTGGATAAACCTTGAAAACATTATGCTAAGTGAAAGAAGCCAGACCACAAAATGTTACACATTGTATGATTCCTTTTATATGGGTTATCCGGAATAGGAAACTTGATAAAGAAAGCAGATTGATGGTCTCCAGGGTAGAATAGCAGGGAATGAAGAATGATTGCTTAATGGTTATGGAGTGTTTTTCTGTGGTGATCAAAGGTTTTGAAACTAGAGAGAGGTAGTGGTTTTACGACATGGTGAATGCGCCGAATACCACTGAATTGTATAATGTCAAATGATTAACTGTAGGGGATGTGAATTTTACCTCAGTTAAAAAAAAAATGTACACATGGACATTGTAATAAAAACACGTAAGACAGCTATTAAAATTCTTCAGAGAGTTTAGAATCTATGCTTTCGAAAATTGCTTAACATAGCAAAGCAAATACCTACTGGTCTAGAAATAGAGATTAAATTTAAAGATTACTATATTTACCTGAAAAAAACACTATTTTCAAATAAAGCTTCCAATGAACCAGGAACTGATGAGGAAGACAATTTTAAAATTAATTTTCATTGTAATTGGAGCTACAGTGATAGAATGCATGGACAAATATTTTGAATCACCTAGAAATCATAAAGTCACTTTAAGTTTCTTGTATGATGACCACAAGTTGTAGGAAGTACCACTGCAAGACCTTATATTTCAAGTTAATTTCAGACTTTCCTGAAACTGATTGTATGAAGAGTTAAATCTTTTTGGAAAAAATGTTCTCTAGGAACCATCAACTCCAGATGTACAATTTATATTTTCAAAAAAATGTGTCAGAATTGTCACAACCTAAGCATACTCTTAACAGCTTCAAGAACAGTTCCATCAGTAGAAAGATTATTCTGAAAATTAAAAATTTTCAAAAATTATTTGTGATCTTGCGTTTTCAAGAGTGACTGATGTCACTTTTAATTATACAGATTGAAAATGAAGTTACAAAAAGTATAAATTCTGATGTCCTAATCTGCAGAAAAGCAAGACCTAAAAATGTTATGATCAAGGAAGACATCAAATTAATAAAGTATTTATTGTATTAAATAAAATTGTGACACCGAAATATTATTTTTTGTAATTTTTAAGTTTATATCATTAGTCATGTACTTCTTTTACCCCTATCATGTTTTATAATTAATAAAATATTTCTTAGAGAAAAAAGTTTTGTATTTTATTACCTTTACCTGATTGATCTTCTTTTATCTTGCTTTTTAAACTGAGGAACCTGTGATAACATTTTCTCTGGGTATCACAAATTATATATTTGGCCCCAAGCATAATGTATGAATTGCAGCTTTTACCACCTCCTTTAGGAGACCCATGCTTCGAGATAGATATTTTTTTTCCCTAAGGAAAAATGTTAAGAGGGATGCCCACCTTCCCTGGTTCAGGCTGTTTGTTCTGCATAGGACCAGTCAAAACTCTTTCAGCAAACAGTATTTACCTAGGATTACCTGGACTACTATCTGTACACCAGGTTAACAATCTAAAATACTGAAGATATAGTCTTTGAAAAAGTTAAATCACATCAGTAGCTAACTGTGAAACTGTGCTTTGGACTTGAAGCTGTATCTGATTCAGGCTGTATCTGATTCGGGGTCAAAGAGAACGAGAGGGATTTTGTGGCAACCAATTCTTTATACAATAAACATTCGTTACAGTTGTTTTTTCCCGTCTGTTATTGAAGCGCTGTCTTTGTCTGGGGTAAGTAACGGAGGTTCGTTGTCTCACACTAAGAAAATTAAGGATATGGACACACAAGTAGTGAGTTTAAGAGTGGAGGTTTAACAGACAAAAGAAAGAGAACAGAGAGTAGCTCTCTCTCCTGCAGAGAAAGAGGGGAGCCCAAATGGGTCTTCCGTTCTGTGGTGAAGTGCAGGAGGTTTTATAGGCTGGCCTGAGGAGGTGGCGTCTGATTTACATAGGGCCCAAAGATTGGTTGGACCAATTGTGATATTTACATAGTTTGCGAAGAAGCTGGCTACCCCGCCCTCATCTTTTATTGTGCCAATGGGTTTTCTATCTGGCCTGCCCCATATTGTCTGCTCCTCACTGCACACAGGGCTGACAAAGAAAAGGGAAGATGAAGCTGCCGTGTTGAACACGCCTAAGCCCCAGGTAGCCTTTTCCTATGGGCACAGCTGCTGGCATTCACCCTCGCAAGCTTCCAACTTACTTATCTATGTCTTTAGCTCCGTCTTACAGGCTGCTTTGTGTTAGGAAAAAAGAATAATTTTAGGGCTGCTTTTTATTAAAGGGAAAACCTCACTGAGGACTTCCTTATTCTCACTATCTGCATAAATAATTTCTCTTAACTCCTATATCATTATTTTATTTCCTATAGCACAACAATCATATAAGACTATTATCCCAATATTAAGTTAGAAAATTGATGCTCCAAACTGGACCCTTGACGCAGTCAAATGTTCATGCCGATGCCAGCGATGGGTATGTAGGTGCAGGCCATCAATCCAGAAGGAGTAGGACTTTCCCTTTAAATCACTTGCCAAGTCTGGTAAGTACACTTTAATACATTTGCTCTTTGCCCTTTAAGAAAACTGTTTTCTTGAAACAAGACTATTTATTTTAGCTTTCATAACCCAAAATGAAAGGAAGCACTATGATAAAGTTTTCTATGATAAAGATCTTTCCTGAGATACTCCCTTTTTAAGTATTGAACCTTACCTTCCAGCATTTCCTGTTACTCATCTGTTATACGTCTCTGCCAATTACAGGTTTTTATTCTGTATTCTCTTTTCTTCACTTTCACTGTTTACTCCCCATTTGTAAACCATCAAAAGTTTGTGCTTGAAGCCATTCAGCTTTCTTTAACTTTTGACATGATTCAGTTCTATAGCCAATTTCCATGTCATTCCTCATAGAAAACAAACAAACAGAGCCCAGGACATAAATTTCAGAGTCACTCAGCTGGGGTAGAGGGTCGGGAAGGTGTCTGGCTCGCAGCTGCAGGCTGGCAAGGCAAGCACCGGCTGCTCCACACCCTCACACCCCTGGGAGAGGAGTCTTTTCGAAACCCAGGAAGCCACTAACCTACCCAAACGGAAATTTGTTTTTGGGTAATCACCAACACTTGACATAAAGAGCATAGACAGCCCTGAATTAGGTAACCCTGAGTTTGAGTCTTGACCTTGAGAAAGTTGTGGGCTTTTGCTTTATTAGCTATAAAATGCACATAACAATAGTCTTGACCTAGTGAAAGGCTGTTGTAAAGATTAAATGAAGAAATGATTAAATGAGATAATGCCTGGCCTGAGTAAAGTACACGTTTGGTAAATGTTACCTGTTTCTATTTGTGAAATGCTTCTATAAGAAATCAATTCTCTATTCTCTTTCAAGTCAATTGACTATACTGTTATTTTTAGCCCTCGGGATAAAGCTTACCAAGTCTGAATCAAATAAATTGAACAATGGGTTGCTGGAGATAATTAATAAATCCAGAAAGTGTTTCTGGGGCAGAAGCTTAACAAAGAGCCTCTTCTTCTCACATGGCCATAGACTGGGGGAGTATGCTTATCTGATGAAGGTGACCTCATCTCAGGGCTCCAAGAACACATTCTCATCCTTTCTCATCTCTGGTGGCAGCACCCACTACAAATGCCTTGAGACCATAGATTGTCTTTCCTCTACCCCATCAACTATGAACAGACAAAGATCCTAAACTTAAACTTCTGAGAAAGTTTAAAGGGTGACTCCCCTCCCCAGTTCCATGCCTTGAATAGAAGCTCTGTGTCAGGACAATAAACTTCTTATCCTGTTTACATCGGCCTTTCAAGGTTAATGTTGGAGGGAAGGAGGGCTTACTTGAATACCCTCCTGGAATCAGAGCATGTGTATTTGCTTATAAATTAACCAGGCTAGGCAGAATTCATATCAATAGCAAACAAGACATTGGGGGACAATAACAGTTAATGGATATTTGTCTAGTGCTGGATACATTCAGATCATTTTCTGAACACGCTTCATTTTGTTTCCCAGCATCATTTTAGGGCATCTTGATGCAGGAGCGGGACCAAGACTTGGCTTCAGAAGTTCAGGTTCATATGTCAGCTCTGTTTAAGCCCTTCTCTGTGCAAGCTCAGGAAAATGGCTTCCTAAATGAAGTCTCAGTTCCTAACCTGGAAAATAGAGGATTTTTGAAAACGTCCTACTTCACAGGGCTTTTAAGAGATTGGATGGAACAGTCATTGATGACCTGTCTTTCCCCAGAAATCTTCAGTTCAGAAAGTTCAGGCATATTAAAAGACGGAGTTGAGACAGAATGGGGTCTTCTGACTGAAGGGTCTTCCAGGGTCCCTGTTCCTGAAACATTAGCCATGCCCCTGGATAGACCAGGAACTTGGGCACCACCAAGGACTCTCGGTCTGAAAAGAGGTCTCTGGGCACAGAGCTGACAAATTTTGAATCTTGCTAACATAGCTGGTCAGCACAGCCCCATTTTGCCTCCCAGGAGATAATAAGAGAAACCATAACTGCTGACATCTGCATGGGAAGGCAAAGAACGACACTTCTGCTGCGAAGAAATGAACCATTGAATGTATTTCAAGACAGTGTGAGGCCAACTGTAATAGTGGTAAAACCTGAGGCCTCACACTAAGAT
Organism: Mandrillus leucophaeus; assembly: GCF_000951045.1. Taxonomy (NCBI): domain Eukaryota; kingdom Metazoa; phylum Chordata; class Mammalia; order Primates; family Cercopithecidae; genus Mandrillus; species Mandrillus leucophaeus. The sequence goes on along the minus strand of NW_012107808.1, from coordinate 1,448,043 downwards.
GTCAGTGAAGCAGAACAGATCACCATGAACACAGAGCTTTAGGTGATGAGAATGTTTCTCTCTTTCAGTGAAACATACTTGGCAGAAAACTTGCAGAATTCAGACTCCGTCTTGGCAACTTCAGGGGCCTCCCTAGTTTGGGCTTAATCTAACTTTCTCTTTTTCTTATGTTAAAAGATACATTATATACATAGAACTATTCATAGAACTTTGTGTTTTGTGTGAGAGACTCTTCTTGAGAATATATCTCTATATTTTAAAAATAGATCTTAATAATTTTTGTATTTCATATTATCACTATAATAAGCTTTATTTCATAGTCTGTTTTTGTCTACACTCTATTTGTCTTGATTTTGAATAACATTTTTTCTTACCTTTTTTGAATAGATTATTTCTTATTTCATTTCAACTTAAGAAATTTGAAAATTAAACAGTCTATATTTATTAATTAGCCTATAAATTATAATAATCAAATTGGCACATTATAAAGTTAATTCATAGCTTTACCTTCTTCCTAAACAATATTAGGCTCTTTATTCCCATCATTCCCCTTCTGAATATAATTATCAAGATTATGTTAGTTTCTCCTCTTTTTTTAACCCCATGAATCAGATATTTTTACTATGATTATTGTTTTTGTCATCAATAGCTGTTTAGATTTACCCATGTCACTGGTTTTTGTTGTTGTTGTTTTTTTCTTGAGACAGAGTCTTGCTTTGTCACCCAGGCTGGAGTGCAGTGGCACAATCCTGGGTTTAAGCAATTCTCCTGCCTCAGCCTCCCGAGTGTCTGGGACTACAGGTGCGTGTCACCACTCCTAGAAAATTTTTGTATTTTTAATAGAGACGGGATTTCAACATGTTGGCCAGTCTGGTCTCGAACTCCTGACCTCAGATGATCTGACCACCTCAGGCTCCCAAAGTGCTGGGATTACAGACATGAGCCACCACACCCAGCCCCCATATCATTGTTTTTGATCACTATTTCTTCTTCCAAGACCTTGCTTCTTGGGTTATTTTCTTTCTTTCTGAAGACTGTGTTTTTGAATTTATTTTCTATGTATCTGTGGATAGTAAACATTATTAGGCTTGCTTATATTAGGTCTTAAAATTTTGCTCTTATTCTTGAAAGATATTTTGCTGACAGTTGTTGTCTCTTAACGGTTTGAAGATAGTACTTCCTTGTCTTCTCGTTTCCATTGCTGATATAGTGAGTTACTATCGGTACAATTATCTTTCCTTAGTAGCGAATCTGCACTTTCTTTCTGATGCTTTTAAGTTCTTTTTGTCTTCAGTGGCTCTTGGTTTCATGAGACTGTGTCTAGATAATTTAAATGTATTCTATTTGAGGTATGTTGAGTTGGGCTGCCTGAATTCAGAAGACTCCATTTTTTATCAGTCTTGAAAAATTTGTCACTGTGACTTCAAACTTTGCCTTGTCCCCTTTTCTCAATGCAAACCTCCCCAAACTCTGATTTTCTTTATGTTGCACTTCCCTCATTCTCTGTCTCTTGCTATTTATTTAATAGTTTGCAGCAGTTTGTTTTTCTGTGCTGCATCATAAATACTCAACCTTCAGCTTATTTATATCCAGTGGTCAACTCACTTTGAATGTTTTAGTGTTGATTCTTAGAAAAACTATTAAGTTGTTTTTCAAATCTGCCTGGTCATTTTTTTTATAATCTCTTAATCCTAAGAGATTCCCTGTTTTATTCTAGCATATGTGTGAACATTTGCACTCCTCCTATGAATTTTAGTGTCTGAATACTTCACAGTATTTAATACATTGTTTGCCGCTTTGGCTGGCTGTCATCGTGGTGCCCATTTCCTTGTGCATGTCTGTGTTTTGTTTTTGTAGCTTTAGTGTTCTCTGAAACCCACCATGGACCTGCGTTAGATCCCATTGCTTAATGGGAATGGTTGTTACGAGTGGAATAAGTAAAAAAAAAAAACCAAAAAAAAAAAAAAAAGGCAACATAAAATAGTAGAAAGGCATTCTGTTCTGGGATATGAGCAATATAGTTATGCATTCTTCTTCTGATTCCAGTTCTCCGTATGATATAATTCTCACTTTGCAAGTAGACTGCCCTTTGAACTGGATTGATGTGAAAGATGCTGGAGAGAGAGACCAAGATGAATTTTAGGTTTCTGGCTTGGCTATTGGACAGGTAGTGGTTCCATTCCCTGAGAAGAGATGGAGATAATGACTAAGATTGGGATATGACAGATATGATTGTGAAATCTACAGGTAGAAATGACTGGTAGAAAGTTTAGTATCTAGATCTAGAGCTCTGTAGTGTGCTCTGGCTGTGAGATTTAAAAATAGAAGGGAGTAAGTTCAAATTTGCTTAACCCCTTTTCTTTATGATCCAGGCAACTTCATTCATTATTTTTCAGCTTTCAAATAAAACACCGAAAATAGTTTTCTATGACCCAATCTGAAGTATATACCCATCACACCTAAATTGTCTGTATCATTTTTACTTTTCTTCTTTGGACAAAAGACATGAGAACAGCCTGGGAAACATGGCAAAATCCCATCTCTCCAAAAAATGCAAAAATTAGACAGCGTGGTGGCATGCACCTGTAATCCCAGCCAACTTCTAAGCCTGAGATGGGAGGATCGATTGAGCCTGGGAGGTTGAGGCTGCAGTGAGCTATGATCATGCCACTGCACTCCAGCCTGAGTGACAGAACAAGACCCTGTCTCAACAAAACAAAACAACAACAACAACAACAACAAAAACCATGAGAAGCGACATGAGTTTGCCTCTCTCCATATGGGGCTTCCCCTACCAGCATCACTGTCCCATCTGGGTCATGATATTGCCTCTCTCTGAGCATTAGACTCCTTCATCAGTAAAAGAAGAGATTGGAAGAAATAATCTCTCAGGTACCATTTTCCTGTAAATTTTTCTGATTCTCAGTTTGGTTTGAAGAATTAGGATTGAAACTAGAAGTAGAAATTTTTCTAGAATTCCCCAGCTTTCTTTGTCTCTTGTTTCCTTCTGAAAGTAAAAGAGCTGTCAGCACTGCCCAGCCGTGAGAGCAACTCTTCACTGGCCCAGATCACTAGATCCTAAAAGAGAACCAGCAAATAAAGAATGCAATCCCACCAATAGTGTTGGATTGCATTATTTATTTGCTGGTCTCTTTTAAACTGTTGGTGGGAGTGTAAATTAGTTCAACCTTTATGGAAGACAGTGTGGTGATTCCTCAAGGATCTAGAACTAGAAATACCATTTGACCCAGCAATCCCATTATTGGATGTATACCCAAAGGATGATAAATCATTCTACTATAAATACATATGCACACGTATGTTTATTGTGGCACCGTTCGCAATAGCAAAGACTTGCAACCAACCCAAATGCCTATCAGTCAATTTTTTGTTGCCTTATTTTTCCTTTTGTATAATAAATGAACAGCAATAACAATAAAGTCCTCATAGGTTTAAACAAAATGAAATAATTTAATTTGAATGTTCGTAAGACTGGATAAAGAAAATGTGGCATGTATACATCATGGAATACTATGCAGCCATAAAAAAGGGTGAGTTCATGTCCTTTGCAGGGACATGGATGAAGCTGGAAACCATCATTCTCAGCAAACTAACACAAGAGCCGAAAACCAACCACCTCGTGTTCTCACTCATAAGTGGGAGTAGGACAATGAGAACATATGAACACAGGGAGGGTAATGTCACTCATCGGCGCCTGTCAGGGGGTGGGGGGCTAGGGTAGGGATAGCATTAGGATAAATACCTAATGTAGATGATGGGCCGTTGGGTGCAGCAAACCACCATGGCACATGTATACCTATGTAACAAACCTGCACATTCTGCCCATGTACCCCAGAACTTAAAGTATGACAATAAAAAAAAAGAAAAAAAAAGAAAAGAATAAAAGAAAAATAGAATGCAATCCACAGGTGGGATTCTAGGCCAATTTTTTGTTGCCTTATTTTTCCTTTTGTATAATAAATGAACAGCAATAACAATAAAGTCCTCATAGGTTTAAACAAAATGATTGAAATAATTTAATTTGAATGTTCATAAGCAAAGTTTCCCTTAGAATGTTTCAGGATCATCAGTTTATGCAATAATTATGTACAAGTAAATAGGTTTCTAGATTATATTAAGAGATGTATGTATTGATTTTCTGAGACAACTGTGCTCATCTCATTTTAATGTAGTTTTTTTGTTTGTTTGCTTTTGTTTAAGCCTCTTTCCTCTAGTGGATGCCTCAAGGCCAAGGCCTGAGTCTCACGTTTGTTTTTACCTTTAATTTCTATAACAATACCTAATGCATGTTTGACACTCAGTAGATGTTTGTCAAATGAATAAAGGACAGTCATTATTATATTGCAATTGTTTCGCAGAAAATATTTTAACTGCAAATGGCTTTAAAAGAAGAAAGAAACATTGAAAAGTCAACTTCTACTGCTTATTACTGAATACATTGTTGGCTGCTTTGGCTGGCTGTCAAGTCATCGGTCTAAATTCCAGGGTAAATCCCTTAAAAGCTACTGTAGTACAGAATGGTCCTTTGGATCAGAGACCAATAATATTTACAAGCAGATTCAGAAAAATCTTAAATATAGGAGAAGAAAGTTAGTTACCCATATGGTTTCCACGTCAGAGCTTTTGGGAAGTAAAGGGCGTCGATTTATTGTCTACAAAACCACCATGCTTTCATGAAATGCACTGTAAACGGAAAGGTTGAGAAAGAGGGTCTTGAACCAAGGAAGAGCTAAAGAGTTGAGGGAAATGATGCAAATATATGCAGTTGAGGCCCAGTTGAAATGTGAGTTAACCAAGAAGCATGTTTTCTGCTTTGAATCTCTAAATTCAAAATGAAACTTGGGGTAAACATGAGTCATTGTGTGAAAAGAACTCATGTGGTTCCCACAGCTTTTAGGATCCTGAAATTATGAGATATCTTGATCTGCTGAACCCTGACTTCACAGATAATCTAGGTACAGAATGAGCTGTAAGATCTTGATGGTGTGCAGCGAATATGTGCTCAATTTCCATGTTCATTCATTTATTCCAGGAACGCATTGCTGTAGACGCTGTTTCATGCACTGGACTTCTAACTATGAATGAAATCCACTCTCTGCATATGAAGCTTGGGGAAAAGGCAAGAGGAATAAATGGATCATTAAAAAAGAGTGTGCTAAATAGTAGGTATAAGCATAAGCTGCTATGAGAACACAGAAGAAGAGTACATAACTGACTCTTGGGGATGGAGAGGACTAAGAATTTTTCCCTGATTAAGTAAGACCTAATGTGGTGGCAGAGTGACTGGAGGTGAGTGGGGAGGTGGCCAGGGTTGACATGGCTCCCAAAGAGCATGACCACCCCTCCCAGACTGCCCTGACTGTCCCATCAATGGAAGCAAGAATGCTTCCTTGGACCTCTCTTCTTTTTCTTTCCTAATCAGTTAGTCACTAATACAGTCTCTCCTCCCATGCCTGGTTTTACACCATTGCTACTCCCATGCACAATTAAGAGAAGGGAATCTATCAATTGAAAGTGTGGGTCTGATAACATAGCAGGTTCCTGGTCCTGGGTTTTAATCTTTGCTCTCCGTATGAGCCGTGCTATTTTGATCAGATTTCTTAATTACTCTGGAACTCAGTTTCTTCGTTTGTAATCTTTGCTCTCTATATGAGCCGTGCTATTTTGATCAGATTTCTTAATTACTCTGGAACTCAATTTCTTCATTTGTAAATTGAGGATAATAATACAGAATGCACAGATTTGTTGAGCAAATGACATGAGGAACTATATGTGAAACACCTGGCATGGTACTTGGGTGAGATCATCTAGTCTGCCTTACCATTTTGGGGAGAAATTTAGGGAAATTAAGGCCCAGAGAAGAGAGCTGACTTGCCCTCACTTCATTCAAAATTTCCAATGCAGACTTTGAGTTGTGAATGAGAACTTTTATTTGCTTTTTACAGATGAGAAACAGATGTAGGAAGACTGCATGCCCAAGGTGACACAGGTGATTAGTTGGAGTGCCAGAGCTGGGCACAGGTCTTTCTATTCCAATATCCAGGTTCATGTTTAACATCAGAAGTCTAGGACAAAAGTGGAAACTACCATGCCTTCTCTCTCTCTCCATCCTCCCCATACTATGCTAGTTTCTCTAGACCAAAAACAAAAGGCAAGTTGACTTGTAAGTACTTATAAGAATTACCCCCCAGAATCTGGCTTGACATCAGGGTCAAGCTAGAACAAAACTACCTCCCAGGTTATATGTGGCTCCACAAGAAGCTGGTTCGAAGGATCGCTGCCCGCTCTGCCTCTCCAAGACAAGCATATGGTGCACTGTCTCCTCCCTCCTCTACTCTGTTGACCTTCTGTGACAAAGCCATGCAGAACTGGTTTAAGATCAAGCTCTACTGCTACATTTGTGACCTTGTATTTGCCTATAACTCCTCTAAGCCTCAATTTCCTTAGCTCCATGTAGTAAACAAGTGTGCATTCTAATTCTGTTTCAGAGAGTTGGAGAAAGGTTAAAATGGGAAAATATGTACGTGTGCTACCAACCATCATATAGAAGGTAAATCTGTAATATTATCCTTGAAAAAGGATTATTTTTCCAAATTTTGAAAGTAGGCTTTAAAAAGTCTTTGTATTATTATTGTTATTGCTTCTGTTGATTTGAGAGAATTTGTGGTCCAGGTTGCTGTCTTTTGACCTTCACATCTCTGACATCCTTTGTAAACGTCACTTGCAATAGCTTGAAATTCTTCTGCTCCTTCATCTATAAAATGGAGATTAAAATGCCTGCCTTGCGAGTTTGTTGAAAGCCCCAGATGAAATAATAATCCTGGAACTAAATCTCAAAAACAAGTATCTGTATCTGCCCTTCTGTCTTCATTTCCTGGTGCTTAAGAAGACCTGAGCAAAGGAAGCAAGTGAGGTCTTAAAACAAACAAGCCAAAGGCAGCATTTTCTACCAAGAAAATGTAAAATCACCTGGAGGAGCTGAACTGCAAAGCTCCTAATTCTGAGTTTGTAGTTAGGATTGACGGAGCTCATTCTCCTCTAGAAAAAATGGTGTCTAAATGTGAGCAAAAGCGGGCAGAGGAATGAAGGAGACCACTGAGAGATTGAGAGCTGGGAATGATCAAGGGTGAGGAATCACCAGAGGCTATAAGCAGAGGGACTGTCCTCTTGCGCTGCTGTAGGAAACAGGCCACCTAACTTCAGCTGCCCTGCAGGGTGTGGGACAAAGGCAGCAAGTTCCAGCAGGGACAAGTGAGACAGGTGTAGGTTCCTGTGGTGCCTGCTCACCATCATCCCACAGTGAGAAACCATCACTGAGGCCGATGCCTTCAAGCCCATGAGGTCAATGTGGGCTCCAGACAGATTAGAAGAAATTGAGGCTAGTGTCACCCACGGTGACAACTGGTGTTCACCACATGGAGCTCAGAAGGCCACAGAGGCTGGCTTTGTTCCTGGAGAAAGCCTCATCAGGACAGGCAGAGAAGCATAGCAATGCCTCAGCAGACTGTGAACATTAGCATGCAGAAAGAAGAGCTCGGGCAGGGCTTCTTCAGGTATCTCCAGCTCAGTTTGTCTCAGGTCTCGTGTTTGCTGATAACATCCTAGATCACCTCTCTTCTTAGGTCTAAGAATTTTACAAGATGAACCCTTTTCTAATGGTAGCTTCAAGAAAATACTAATAAGCTAAGTGGCCAACTCCTGTTTTTCTTTCTAAATATAAACTGAAACCTTCCTTAGTTGTAGGAATGTTGTGGGGAAAAAAGAACCATGTGAGAAAAACAGTGGGCTTTACGTATTTGCTTAGTAATTATTTCTACTGCCTATGTGTGCCAAGAATCTGGAGATATAATGAGCACTGTCTTCATGAAGATAATCATCTATTGGAAGATTCAGACATCAGTCAAATAGTCATACTTAATGAGCATGTAATTACACACTGAGATAAGCACTAGGAAGGAGAGGTATCCAGTTTTATGAGAATGTGTAAGAAGGGGACCTGGCTTGGACTGGAGTCAAGTATGATGTCATTCAACTTGACTTGGGTCAAGGAGAAAAGGAGTGGATTGTGGAACAGTTATAGGAGGAGGGGCAAGTGTGTGGATGGTGCTATGGTGGGAGGAGAGGAGCACACCTGAGGAACCTCAAAGATGGCCATGCCTGTGCTTTCCCCACCATTACCAGAGTGCAGAGGATGTAGGGGAGTGAATACTAGAGAGTGGGATGAGTTGAGGCTGAAGGTATGGAGAACAGCCAGACAGCACGAGGTCGTGTGCATCTTGTTGAGAACTTGGTGTTGACCCTAAGAGCAATGGAAAGTTTAATACCTTTACTTTTTGGCTTTGTGACCTTACAAATAAATCATTAACACCTTAATGCTATGCTTTCACATTTGTTAAATGAAGATGATCATATTAAGCTCACAGGGGATGCAAATAAGCATTGTGAGAGACATAACAAATGAAATAATAAAGACGATGATGATAATTGTATCTATAGCTAACCTTTACAGAGCATGTTTTGTGTTCTTGGCTCTATTATAAGCAGTTTATCAGCACCTAGCTTTTCAAATGGAGCTTTACAAAGATAAGGCATCCACTAATAGATAATGAAATAGTTTTGATGAAATTAATGAAATAATTTTTTAAGGTGGTAGGATATTTTCTTTCAATAAACTCTTAGCCAGAATTTCAAATCATAAGGAAAATAAAGAAAATACAAATAGAGATGTTTAGGTCAGTGCTTAGGTCTGTCCAATAATACAGTGTCTTTGAGTTTCAGATTCCTTTTCTCCTTCTATGGGGCCATTAATTACAACTTGAGGACCACTGGACTGGACAGTGATAATTCTCTCTTTCTGAAGTTCCAAAGGGAAAAAGGAAATTTCTCTCAATCTAATATGAATAAAGGATTCAACTTAGAGTATCGGTACATTAACTAGAAAGACCACCAATCTTGGGAAAGTTAGTGAGCTTCTCTATGTTTCAGATTTTATCCAACTCATAGGATTATTTTAAGGTGAAAATGAGGTACTGGTTGGACATTCATAAATCATAGAAGTTTCTGAGCACATAGAGAGTAATCATTAAATGTTAGCTCTTGTTATTAGTTGTTGTTTCTGAATCAGACATCAGTTGTATGTCAGTGCTTATAGCCTACCCTGCATTATTTGGAAGTTTTTCACAAAGTGTCAAGAGTCTCATCAGCCCCCACAAACCTCATGGTTTTCTTGAAGGATGGTCTCTGTGTTTCTTATTCTAGCAATTCACTACTACATATGTGCTCATATGCTCTTTATCTTTGCAGTTAACATAAATTTGCAAACTTCCATGGCAAAAATCATTAGACATTTTCTATTTAAATAGTAATTTCACTATTCCAGCATAGTTTCCCAGCTAGAACAGTGTGTGATCTGCTTTTAAGTCCTGATCATCCACTTCTATGGACTCTAGAGTGATGTTTTTGTTGGACCTATTTTTATATAATAATTAAAACCAGATTGTTCTTAATTTATTCATTTCCTTTTACTGAATTACAAATTAGGTCACATAAAGGACTAGGCCTCTGGAGGGTTAAAAATAATACAAATCCTAGTCTTTGAGGATTCAGGGTCTGTTAGGAAAAATAAGATATGTGCATAGATGAGCATAATCTAAGGCAGAAAGTGATCGTTATCATAAAAGGGTTTCAAATAAGTTCCCTTGAGGAGTCAAAGAGAAGGCTGAGGGAATGCTTTGTAGAAAAAAATTGCAACTGCAGTATATGATGAATGGTATTCCTAGTTAAGGAAACAGGGACAAAATGTACAGAAACTAGAGTGAGAATGGTTTGATGGAAAGGGGGTATGAAAATTGGTGGTGGGGAATGAGCCTGACTGACACGATTGAGGACACATATGGAAGAGTCTTGGTGAAGTCAAGAAATGTGGGTTAACTAGGCAAAAGGAAGGCTGGAGTAGTTTTGAGTGGGAGGTCACTGTAATCATAACTGTGCTTAAGTGAAGTATAATCTGTTCGTGACTTTGAGGATGAGCAGTGTCTAGAGCACATGGTGTCAGGGAGATGGCATCCCTGACAAAAGCTATAGTGCTCATTTCCTTTTTTTTGCCCCAGTGGTCTCCATGGCACCAATGCCAACTTGCAGACCCATCTTCCACATTGCTGCTTTTTAAGCCTGGAGATGATCATGTGTCTGTCCCACTCGAAAACATTCAATGGCTCCCTATTTCCTATTGGATAAAATCATATCTCAGAAGCAGACATCCTAACATTTGCTATAATCGGATGTTCTGCTCTTGCTTCTGCAGAAACTAGGTTGCTCAGTGATTCAGCGCCCATGGTTCAGCTGAAAGGCCTGAGGGTGATGTAGAGTGAACTAGGGTAGTGGTAATGGAGATGGGGAAGAGAGATGTCTCAGTCTGTTTTGTGCTCCTATAAAAGAATATCTGAGGCTGGGTAATTTATAACAAAAAGAGGTTTATTTGGCTCACAGTTCTGCAGACTACAAGAAGCATTGCACCAGCATCTGCATCTGATGAGGGCCACAGACTGTTTCTATTCATGGTGGAAGAAGGGTAACCAGTATGTACAGACATCACAAAGCAAGAGAAGAGGTCAGAAGGGGTGGGGGGGCGGCGGGGAGAGAGAGAGAGAGAGAGGAGAGAGAAAGAGAGAGAGGAGGTTCTACGTTTTGTTTATTTTTTTAACAACCAGCTCTTGTGGGAATGAATAGAGTAAGCACTCACTCATGACTCCCACCAGGAAGGGCATTAATCTATTAATAAGGGATCCACTCCCATGACCCAAACACCTCCCATTAGGCCTCCTCCAACACTGGGGATCAAGTTTCAACCTGAGAATTGTAGGGGGTCAAACATCCAAACTATGGCAAGGAGATGCAAGAGATATTGCAGATGTTTAATCAATAGATATTTGCAACTGGTTATCAATAGTTAAGAAGTGAGAATGATCAGAGGCTGCTGTGATATTACCTACCTGGATGGCTGGAAGGTTCTTATACAATTCACAGGCAGGTTTGTGCCTACCTCTTCCTAGAGCGTTGATTGTCAGGGAGTCACAATGGGTGCTTTGAGCAGTTGCAGAAGAGTACCTGATGTTCATTTCATGTGTACACCTTCCTTTCTGTTTTCCTCCCCAATTTTTCCCTCAGTCTCCAGGTGTGGTGCATTGGCTGGTCTCCCTGCGTCTGGGTTCTGCTATTATGAGCCACCCTTCACTCTTCATTGCTTGTATACGTTTGACCAATGAAGAGCGTTCTTCTGAAATGATTCTTAGGTGTGCTGACTGCCGTCTCTTTCTTACTAAAACACTCAACATTCTTTCAAGTCTTCCATGACAATGTTTACAAAATTTAAAACATTCGTTGAGCATTGACTATTTGCCAAACATTGTTCTGGGTGCTAAAAATAGAGCAGTGAGTAAGTATAATATGTTTCTGCCTTCTTGGAGCATGAGTTCTGGTGAGGAATAATATTCCTCCTCAATGTTCCTTCCTCTCCCACTATACCTCTTCAGCCTTTGTTTAATTCGCCTTCATTTCTTGTTTTGCCTCAGTGGTCTCCTTGGTACCGGTGCCAACTTGCAGACCCATCTTCTACATGGCTGTTTCCTAAATACAGAGATGGTCATGTGCCTGTCCACTGAAAAACCTTCAATGGCTCCCTATTTCCTATTGGATACAATTATACCTCAGAAAAGATATTCTAACATTTGTTATAATCAGATGGCCTGCTCTTGCTTCTGGAGAAGCTATATGGCTCAGTGATCAAGGGGGAAACAATAGGTTCAAAATTTTAAACAAAGAAGCTTTAATTCATAAAATTCCAGAACTTTGAAAAATCAGTAGTTCAGCATCTCTCCCATTCATTACCACTTGTTTATATTCACACACACAAAAGCTTTGCCACTGTGGAGATGCCGGGGGAGTTGTGGAGCTGGGGGTGGAGGAAGGTCTTAAAGTTTCCTCTGGACGAGAAATAGTGAAACTTTCCAATTTTACTTATACATGAATGAAGGTGGTTTAATGGGCCAAGTGCTGGCTTTGGAGTTACAAAGGCTTGGATTTAAATCCAGCTGTGGGACTTCTGCAAGTTCCCGACTCACTGTGAACTTTAGCTCCTCAATTGTCATATGAGGATGACTCTGCCTATTTTACAGTATTAGGAGGCAGACAGCTCAGATGCTGGCCTTGCTGAGGACAGGCAGGGCTAGGTTGCCCTAGTTGAATGGCAGAATTATCACCTACATCTGGAGGGAAGAACTTGTAGAGGTTTTCCAAAAAAAGGGGATTGAGAGAGTAGGCCAGCAGTGCCAAACAGTGGGCATTCATTCTGGGGTGAAAGAGAGGTGAAGTCACGGCTGGGAATACATAAGGCACTTGGCTAACAGAGTTGATGCTCCCAGCCTCCCATGGGGAGTGGGAGAGCTTGAGTCATGCCCAATATCACTGGCAATCTCTTCCCAGCTGCAATCCCTTAATTCATTTCCTCCCCTAGAGCATATATTTGGATCCCTACTATGAGCTAGCTGCCTGGCTGTAAGATGCCTGGCCTCACAGTGGAGGGACATCTAGGGATGTGAGTGGCTGAGCAGAGTGCCCAATAAAAGGGTGGGAGCAGACAGGCCAGAGAGGTATGACCAAGTCATAGAGGTCCCCATGGACTTACAAAGGACTTTGTTTTTTATTCCAAGTGGAATAGGAATTCTAACAGCCGGGTATGAATGAAGGACACAAGAGTGAAAATTCAGATAATCCAACCCTTGACTTATCTAAGCTATAACATAGATGTTAAATAAACTAAAAAACTCACAATATACAAATGAAGAAGGGACAGCATGTGCCTGTGCGTGCATACTTCCTGGGCCTGCCATGTATCAAAGAGTGTAGGACTTTCTGTCTGAGGAACTGGGGACAGTCATATGTGAGCAGAGCATTAAGGTCTGCACTCACCAGGCTTCCCAGGCTTCCACGTGTATGGAGATGCATAGGTCTAGAGTAGGCTGAGTACTCCAGGGTAAGCTTCCAAGGGCACAAGTGTGATTATAGTCATCAAGACACCCCCACCCCAATGAGTAACTATCATGTATTGATACCTGACAGAGATTTGTGAGATGAATGATGCCACCAGACTGCAAACTCTGACAACCAAACTAAAAGCGATAGATCTGTTTAAAAAAAAAGGTTAAATTAACCAGTGACAGCAGGACTGTCTTATACAGTCTGGCAGGAAGTTCTCTGCACAAATCCAAGGGAAGCTGTGCACATAAACAACCCACATAGCACATTACAGGCCTGAGAGTTCGAGGAGTGCACTAAGTTCCGGTGGGTGTGGGCTGTGTCTGGACCTATGAGCTTCTCAGCCCTCCATCTCTAGCATGAGCTTTTAACAGGAGACTGCCAAGGTCAGGTAGCATGACTGCTGCCCTCTTCTCCATATGTGTGAGGCTTGGGACAGCATGCCTGTGTTCTATTCGTGTCCTGTCACAAACCTGGCATCCTACTGGATGAAATGCTGGGTTCCCTGATCTAAAACTTTTTAACTATAAGATTGTTAATTATCTTATGAATAATAGAACCAAGGTGTTCTCCCTTCTCCATCCTCTTAGCCAACTCCTTTCACCCATTCAGACATAATTAAGACCCCATGTCTTTTGAAAGGCCTTTGGACACATATCCCTTCTCAAAGCACTGAGATGTGCTGGGTTACTTCTGCCATAGCTCCTACTGTCTCAGTCATTTCTGCTCCCTGAGGCCAGGGGCTGTATTTATTTATTTATATTCCCAAGTCATGCATCTAATAGATGCTCACCTAATAGATGTGCTGGGTTACCTCTGTCATAACTCCTGTCTGTCATTTCTGCTCCCTGAGGCCAGGGGCTGTATGTATGTATGTATGTATGTATGTATGTATTTATTTATTTATATTCCCAGGGACTGCACCTAATAGACGCTCAGTCAACTTTTATCAAAGGAGAGAAAAGTTTTGTATCTTAGGTTCTAATTATGATTTGAATATATATGCATTCAAGAACTCCCATTGACTGCATACTGACCAGAGTTGTGAAAAACAACCCAATGTAAATTCAGTTGTTCAAACATTTCTTTCCTTGTAATAACAGATGCCATCCTGGTGGGGACAGGGCAGCAGGCATATTTGAAATGCTCATATGTATAAGATGAAAATGTAGAGAGATTTTCAAGGTTTCTTCAAGGACTGGTGAGGCATGACCAGCCCAGCAGTTTCTCGTGGCAGAATCTCTGATGAAATCAGAACTTCGAGGTCTTGACCTAATGTTCCATAAATTAGGCGATGCTGAAACCAGAGAACTTTGAAGGGGGGTATTTTTCTTGGGGCAATATCGGGAAACCATGTGTGCCTATGACTAATTCCCCTCCTGCGAACTGTTGGTATTATCTTTGAGGGTTTTCAAGATAAATAAATTGAAGCTGTTGTCAAGTTTTACCAGACAAAAGCAAACAATCCCAGGGTCTTTCATGTGTCTGTACTGCCACAGCATCACCCCCTACTGCCTTCTTGCTTTGTGGTTTGTGGGGAGAGGAGGGAAGCATGCAGAGCAGGGGCATGCACCCTGCAGAAGAGAGGAGACCACAGCCACGACCACGGTCGCCCACAAGGTCGCCCCCGGATTCCCGCAGTCATGTGCAGTTCCATCCGTGCAACAGACAAGTGCCTACTCTGTGCCCAGCCCTGCACCAGGGACTGAGGACACACATACAAACAGGCACTGTGCTTGCATTTGCCCTTGAAAAGTTACTTGTCTTAAAAATATGCAGAACAAAGTTTACTGATTGCACCGCTGCCACATCAAAAAATTACCCACCAACAGAATGCCCGCTCTACCAGGGATTAGAATTGCAAACCAAAAATAAAATTCCAAGCCCTCCAACTGACTGAATGAACCTTCCTTTTGGCCAACGGGACCCAACTAAACCTGAAAAATTAGTTCAGGCCATAATGAGAAGGGGAGGATTGGACCTGTCTCATTATACTCACCTGTCTTTGGAATTCAGGCACAATTGGCCAGGAGTAATATTAAAATAGAGATCCCAAGACTGACAGACAGACTCTTTGTAGCAATAAGATACCAAATTCCAACCTGACCCCTAGTATAGCATCACATCCCAGATGGCAGAGCTCTGAAAGAAACCCAAGTATTTTACACCAAAATATATTTGTTTGACATAGTTTGAAATTGTCCCATAAAACTGTCTCCTGTGGGGAATATTTACCTTCTGTAGAGAGCCCTCTTCCCTTTCCAGGTCTTTTTCTGATGCTGAAGAGATGGGCTGAGAGTCTAACACCTTTTAAGGGTCTGAAAAGGAAATATTTGCCATCTTTTGCCTCTGGCCACCTATGAGGCTTCAGCTACTTAATAAGAACCTTGTTCTCCACAACCCCTTATCTTAGCCCAAACACTCCTTTCTATTGATCCCAGGTTTTTTGATAATAAGTAACTCAACCAATTGCCAATTAGAAAATCTTTGAATCTACCTGTGACCTGTAGGCCTCCCCCCCCATTCCCACACTTCAACTTGTCTTGCATTTCTGGAGCAAACCAATGTATGCTTCATATGCATTGATTGATGTCTTATGTCTCTCTAAAACAGAAAACCAACCTGTAACTTAACTGCTTTGGACACATGTCCAGGACCTCCCAACGTTGTGTCACAGGTTATGATCCATAAGCTTGGGAAAATAAACTTCTAAATTGATTGAGATCTGTCTCAGATACTTTTTTGGTTTGCAGAAGTGACAGCAATGGCCAAGTTTCTTTTCTCTTTGGGCTCCAATTTCCTCACCTACAAAAAGGGACCTCTTAGTCCTTTTGAGCTGGACTCTTGAAATCTTTCCAGTGTAGCTAATTAGACTTTCAAAGAAGCTAGAGATTGTTGAATAGAAAGAATTTATCTGGTATAGAGAACTGGGAGCCTGTGCTACTGTCTTCAGGTAATTATGTCATTACATAAGGAAATGAAAACAATTTAAGGATGCTTTTTATCTTTTAGTATTGGCATGGCTTTGACTCTAACACTGAGGCAATAATTTGTGGTCAGTGCCAGATGCAATGTCTCCTTCATGGGTTGTGTCACAAAATCAAAACAGCTGCTTGGAACTAAAAGCAACTTTCACTGAGTACCAGATGTTGTGCTAGATGGCCTCTACCGAGCTACCTGATTCAGCCCCCCGGGAATACACAGGCATTTCAAATACTAGAGTGAGTGATCCAGGGAGGTGACCACACACCTGCCCCTTCAAATATTTCTGCAGTGTTCATATAATATGTTCCTGATATTTTTCCTTTATCTTTTTGTCTTTGAAAACGTAGTCCTATGTAGAGTGTTCTAATGACAGTTATAGACTCTGCTGAGAGCAAACAACTACCCCCACTAAAAGTGACCTCTTGATTGTCAACTCAGAGCGGCTCTTTCTTTCCCACCTTTACCCAGCATTCCTGGGAACCCTTTGAATTGGCTGTGGGTTGAGATGGAACCTCAATATCATGCAATTATTCCATGTAACAAACCTGCATATACACCCCATGTATCTAACATAAAATTAAAAAAAAAAAAAAAAAGAAAATCATGCATCAGGAAAAGGCAAGACATGATGCTCGGGTGTTTCAGGGTTTAAACCTCTATACTTGCATGTTGTATTTGATTTAGGAATCATCATCCATGACCCACAATACAGGGTGGGGTAAGGAATATGACCACAGTCAGTGGTGGGCCGACCCATCCCAGCTTTCCTACTGGGAGAGGGGCATTATTACAGTGAACAAATGGTTACACCCACCAGTATCAGGTAGTGAAGCTATCCTCCCATGTCTGGAGTGAGAAACCTGAAAATAGGTGAGCCGTTTCTTTCTTCTTGCATCCTCCTCTATCAAGGCTTGCTGGTATGGACTAGTCTTACACAGAGGCAGGGGAAAAATAAGATGACCCTTTAGAAAGCTGAAAGATGGCTAATAAATTCATGTGGGAGCTTTCCCTTTATATTTGTGCATAACAAAAAGTAAACAAGTTTTATCATTCTGGCATATTAGCAAAAAATTAAATCCTTAAGGCTGAGCAGGGTTCATACATTGCTATTAGGAGTAGACATTGGTAGAACTGAAATAAAAATAGTTTAAGTATGGATCAATGATGCTGAGAATTTTTTCATATGATTGTTGGCTGTTTGTATGTCTTCTTTTGAAAAATGTCTGTTTTCAAAACCACAGTGAGATACCATCTCACACCAGTCAGAATAGTTAATATTAGAAAGTCAAAAAACAACAGATGATGGCAAGGCTGCAGAGAAAAGGGAACACTTACACATTGTTGGTGGGAGTATAACTTAGTCCAGCCAACATGGAAAGCAGTTTGGAGATTTCTCCAAGAACTTCAGACAGAGCTACCATTTGACCCAGCAATCCCATTACTGGGTATATGCCCAAAAGGAAAATAGATCATTTTACCAAAAAGAATCACACACACATATGTTCATCACAGCACAATTTGCAATAGCAAAAACATGGAATGCACCCAGGTGCCCATCAATGGGAGATTGGATAAAGAAAATGTGGTACATAATATGACACAGCTATAAAAAAGAATGAACTCATGTCCTTTGCAGCAACATAGGTGGAGTTGGAGGTCATAATCCTACACAAATTAACACAGAAGCAGAAAACCAAATACTGCATGTTCTCACTTTTAAGTGGGAGCTAAACATTGAACACACATGGACATTAACATGGGAACCACAGACACTGTGGATTACTGGAGGGGGACAGGAGAGATGGGGCATGGTTTGAAAAGCCACCTATTAGGTACTATGCTCACTAGCTGGGTGACAGGATCTGTACCCCAAACCTCAATATCACACAATTGTTCCATGTAACAAACCTGTACATACACCCCCTATATCTAACATAAAATTAATTAAAAAAAAAAAGAAAGTCATGCATCAGGAAAAGGCAAGACACACCAATGGATGTTAGTGTAACAGAATACAGAATATTCATTGGTACAGTTTCAGATTCCATAGTTCAATTTGCCTTTAAGAAAGTGCCACTTGTTTTGGTGCAGTATCAAAAAAGAATGACCCCAATTATTTGAAAAAGGCTACTAAAATACTCTTCCCTTTCCAACTACATATGTATGTAGCTAAATTTTCTTCTTTGTATAACCCAGATAAAATAATAATGCAACTTATTTTATGCAAAAGTGGATACAAAAATAATTGTCTTGTATTAAACGAGGAATTTAAGAGACTCGCAAAAATGTAAAATGCTACTTTCCTCAATGAGGTTTTTGGTGTTGAAAAATATAGTTATTCTTTATAAAAAATACGTTATCACACAGTGGGTTTATTATTATGTCTTTAATGAGTTAATAAATCTGCCTTTAGAAAGTATGAATCAAGAGCATCCGAAATGTTAGACATAATTAAACTTTAATGGATTCAAAGTTCACAGCCACTGCTTTCGCTGGATGTGTTATTTACATATGAATCACCATGTTTGTTTTCTTGAAAAGTAAGATTGCACCACTGGGTGAGATACAGCTTAAAATAGATTTTTCAAAAAGAATGAATTGTTAAAATTTTTCTTTTATCCTTATGTACCTGAGAATATGACTGAATATAGAATTCTAGGGTCACAAATCATTTTATTCCAAAGTCCACCAGCAATTGTTTTATTATTTTCTATTACCTAATGCTATTGTGGTAGATTCTGAGTCCATTCATTTTCTTTCGGTTTTGTAGGTGAACATTTTTCTAGACACATATTGGTATATTTCTTCTTCCCCAGGGTTCAGCAGTTTTTGTTAAATATGGCATAGGAGTGGGGCGTGCCCAAGATGGCCAAATAGGAAAAACTCCAGCCTCCAGCTCCCAGCATGAGTGACACAGAAGACGGATGATTTCTGCATTTTCAACTGAGGTACCAGGTTTATCTCACTGGGGCATGTCAGACAGTTGGTGCTGGTCCACAGGTGCAGCCCGACCAGCGAGAGCTGAAGCAGGGCGAGGCATCACCTCACCTGGGAAGCACAAGGGGGAAGGGAATTCCTTTTCCTAGCCAAAGGAAATTGAGATACACAACACCTGGAAAATCGGGTAACTCCCACTCTAATACTACGCTTTACCAAGGGTCTTAGCAAAAGCACACCAGGAGATTGTATCCCACACCTGGCCTGGAGGGTCCCATGCCCATGGAGCTTCCCTCATTGCTAGCACAGCAGTCTGAGATCTAACTGCAAGGTGGCAGTGAGGCTGGGGGAAGGGCGCCCGCCATTGCTGAGGCTTAAGTAGGTAAACAAAGCCTCCAGGAAGCTTGAATTGGGTGGAGCCCACCACAGCTCAAGGATGCCTGCCTGCCTCTGTAGACTCCACCTCTGGGGACAGGGCATAGCTAAATAAAAAGCAGCAGAAACCTCGGCAGAGGTAAATGTCCCTGTCTGACAGCTTTGAAGAGAGCAGTGGATCTCCCAGCACAGAGGTTGAGATCTGAGAATGGACAGACTGCCTGCTCAAGTGGGTCCCTGACCCCTGAGTAGCCTAACTGGGAGACATCCTCCACTAGGTGCAGACCGACACTTCACACCTCACACGGCTGGGTACACCCCTGAGATGAAGCTTCCAGAGCAAGAATCAGACAGCAACACTTGCTGTTCAGCAATATTCTATCTTCTGCAGCCTCCGCTGCTGATACCCAGGCAAACAGGGTCTAGGGTGGACCTCAAGCAAACTCCAACAGACCTGCAGCTGAGGGTCCTGACTGTTAGAAGGAAAACTAACAAACAGAAAGGACACCCACATCAAAACCCCATCAGTACGTCACCATCATCAAAGACCAAAGGCAGAAAAAAACCACAAATATGGGTAAAAAGCAGTACATAAAAGCTGGAAATTCAAAAAGTCAGAGCACATCTCCCCCTTCAAAGGAACGCAGCTCATCACCAGCAATGGAACAAGTCTAGATGGAGAATGACTTTGATGAGTTGAGAGAAGATGGCTTCAGTCAATCAAACTTCTCAGAGCTAAAGGAGGAACTATGTAACCAGTGCAAAGAAACTAAAAACTTTGAAAAAAGATGTGACGAATGGCTAACTAGAATAACCAATGTAGAGAAGTCCTTAAAAGAACTGGTAGAGATGAAAACCATAACATGAGAACTACGTGACAAACGCACAAGCTTCAGTAACTGACTTGATCAACTGGAAGAAAGAGTATCAGTGATTGAAGATCAAATGAATGAAATGAAGCAAGAAGAGAAGTGTAGAGAAAAAAGAGTAAAAAGAAATGAACAAATCCTCCAAGAAATATGGGATTACGTGAAAAGACCAAATCTATGTCTGATTGGTGTGCCTGAAAGTGATGGGGAAAATGGAATCAAGTTGGAAAACACTCTGCAGGATATCATCCAGGAGAACTTCCCCAACCTGGTAAGGTAGGCCACATATAAATTCAGGAAATACAGAGAACACCACAAAGACGCTCCTTGAGAAGAGCAACTCCAAGACACATAATTGCCAGATTCACCAAAGTTGAAATGCAGGAAAAAATATTAAGGGCAGCCAGAGAGAGAGGTTGGGTTACCCACAAAGGGAAGCCCATCAGACTAACAGCAGATCTCTCGGCAGAAACTCTCCAAGCCAGAAGAGAGTGGGGGCCAATATTCAACATTCTTAAAGAAAAGAATTTTAAACCCAGAATTTCATATCCAGCCAAACTAAGTTGCATAAGTG